>NC_064640.1:526088491-526401270 GCF_023864345.2 Schistocerca serialis cubense
GTCAGATTAAAGGAAGACATCGAAGCAATTCAAAGGTTTCTTGCTACATTTGTTACTGGTAGGTTCGATCACAACACAAGTATTATGGAGACTCTTTGTGACTTCATATGGGAAGCCTAGGATGAAAGACGACATTTTTTTCGTGAAGTACTACTGAGAAAATTTAGAGAACCGGCATCAGAAGCTGACTGCAGAATGAGTCTACTGCTGCCAACGTACACTTTGCATAAAGACTATGATGATAAACTGAGAGAAATTACGACATGTAGAAAGGCATATAGAAAGTTGTCTTTTCTTCGTTCCATTTCCGAGGGGAACAGGTAAGGAAACGGCTAGAACTGGTGCAGCGTACGATGGCTTGCGCAGTATTTGTGTAGGTGTACAAGGAGTTAAAATAGTGATGACTCATCTAGGCTGGTAACATACCAAAAATAGTCGTGCCGGTACTATACGGAACAGTGGAGACGGTACTGGTAGGATTGTGTTAATAGATGAGGGCAAAAATCTGAAGGTCACCAGAGCTAAATATCTGTAAGGTGTCTCCGAAAATCATTTTCTGAACTGACATGGTATATTTTTTGGGCAGTTGCAAGTAGGGGATCAGTGAGAGAACAGGCCAGGAATTCGTTGGCGTAAACATCAGCATTCCTGGAATCGCTGACACGATCCCATATGGACAACTGCACCAAGGCCATGACGTCTTCATGACAACGTCCCGTGAAGGCCACTCCCAACCCTTGACTCCCTCACCTGTGAGCCCCAACACCTGCCCCATTCCTACACAGTGCACAGCCCATGCCCCCTGTTCTTGCGCTCCCAGTGCCCTCACAGCCGTGCTTGTCGTGAAAGACCTCTTATTCATCTCCATGTGGTGCTATTTAAACAATTTACTATTAGTTGTGGTGCTTAATGTAAACAGTTGACCGTCATTGCTGCTGTCGATCGTGGGCAGTCCCTGTGCTCTCGACCAGTAGCAATCATGCTCTGTTATTTATCAGTAGAGGAATTGCACGACCATTGTCAATTGAGTTCCAAGGTCCCAGAACATCCTGTTCAAATTACGAGTGGGTGCATTACTGGTTATAAATTAACACCGAGCACTGCTGCATTGCATTTAGTATCAAACATACTTACCTTAAAATGTTCTTTTAATAATTTTACTTATGTCTTGACCACACTTTTATTTTTCACCAACCGTACTTTCCATAATTTTCGACGGCTTTAAAATACAACACAAAACTGGTATCAAAAGATACGGAAATATGACACATTTCACCATTGATAAGAGACGTCTTACAGCGACTAGAATATGGCTTCTTAGCTTAGCAATGTTATGTCAGTTATGTAAAGTCATTAGATACGTTGTATCATGTCAACATTCCCGATCACGAGAGAAGTGCGAACTGCTACAAACGGAAAATTTTGGAAGCCAAGTGGACTAAACTGCTAAGCGTCGATGGATACATGGTACACGCTGAAATTTGTTTCTGATTACAATCACAATGTTCACCGTTACAACGTATAAAATAAGTTCATCATTCAACATGGAAATCACTCGCAATGTTTTAAAAAATGTATTACTTTATAAAACAAAATGTATCAAATTTGTTATCTAATCTTTTCTTTTACAACTTATAGCACATAAATTACTTCCATGAGCAAAAGTTAATAAATATTTCATAAAAGATAAATTTATAGAGATTACTAGAGGGTTGTAAGAGAACTGATTCAAGTAGGCACACTTAAGATTACGTACATAAGATCTGTTTTCCGTGAATAACAATCGTTGTAGAGCGCCATGACGTAATTAAAGAAAGGGGTACACACTGTTAAACTACACATACTACCGTAGTAGATCTTATATACGTTATCTTAAATGTGCCGATAGAATACTTACAAGCGGCCGCTCAGCGCTTCACACTGAATAACACAAGTTGAAAACTGTTAACAATAGCGCTAGTATATCTGTTTCACAACGCTTTCGCGTTACTTTATTTAAGCTGTCACTTTATAAACATTTGTAGCCACAATATTACAAACAGTTTTACGGGATTTTTAATATGCTAAGATTAACATTGTGTACCACTTTGCCCCACCCCCCTTCTTTAATTACGTCATGGCGGTCTACAATGTCTGTTACTCACAGAAAACAGTTTTACTGTCATACACCCACAGACGATCTTATGTACGTTATCTTACGTGTGCCAAATCTAATCAGTTCCCTAACAACCCTCTAGTAATCTCTGTAAATTTAACTTTTGTGAAATATTTATGAACTTTTGCTCATGGAAGTAATTTACGTGCTGTAAGTTGTAAAAAAAATGTTAGTTAACAGACAGTTGGCTCCAGCGCCAATCAGTGTGGTCTTTCAATGCATTAAATAACAAAATTCTTACACATTGTTTTATAAAGTAATACTTTTTATAAAACATTGTAAGTGATTTCCATGTTGACTGATGAACTTATTTTATGCGCTGTAACGGTGGACATTGTGATTGTAATCAGAAACAAATTGCAGCGTGTACCACGTACCCAGCGACGTTTAGCAGTTTAGTCCACTTGGCTTCCAAAATTTTCCCTTGGTAGCAGTTGGCACTTGTCTCGAGATCGAGAATGTTGATATGATACAACGTATCTAATGATGTTACATAACTCTCATAACAATGGCAAGCTAGGAAGCCATATTCTAGTCGTTGTAATAGTCCCTTATCAATGGTGAAATGTATCATATTTTCATATCTTCTGATACCAGTTTTGTGTTGTATTCTGTAGCCCTTGAAAATGACGGAAAGTCTACACGTGTAAAGTTGTTGAAAAATAGAAGTGTGGTCATGACATAAGTAACGTTATTGAAAGTGTATCCAAATGGCCGCGTCGTCTCACAGCATTTTCATGCAAATTGCTGCTTACAAAGTTCATATGATCTCAAAAATCTGTATACACTGTCACTAAAAATATTATATATTGGCAGTTACTGATAAACTTCCCTCCTAGTCATTTGAGAGCTCTCAGACTGTAAGCATCTCAAGGCATACAGAACCGAGAGAGTCGGCATATAAGCATTAGTATCACTGATGATAATAATGATAAATAACAAAGGAAGTTGATAAATTTTAATATATGCTTACCTGGTAGTTTTTCCTTGTTTCTCCTTGCAGACAAGAGGACATCATCACAGCAGCACCCACCTGATGCAGAAATAATGCAATATAGTCTTATCTATATTTTAAACAGATGTGCCACTAAATGCTTCATTTTGGGTATGAAGTTAGATCGTGAATTCAGCCCTTTGGTAGTATTAGAAAACTCACGACATAGTGACGCCAAAGTAACATTATCCCTGGATGAATGGATTTGTCTATTTGGCGACTCCATGCAGGTTGCTGTTCCATTCCATGGAAACGTTCACTTACCCTCAATGATATTAGGTGAACAGACCATCACGAGAGGAGACCTAATGCAAACATTTAAAATATTTCACAATAGAGAGTTCACGGATGTTTAGGGATTCACTTTTAAGAATCTAATGTATTCCAATCATGTGACCCAGTATGCCCTAGACTGTCGACAAAGCTGGGAACTGTACGTCTAACAGTTCCACAGAAAATGTGGAGAAATCTGTTGGAAATGGAAGCCAAACTTGTCGACTATCAGGAGAAACCATCGTTCAACTCTACGAGTCATTTGCACATCGATACAAGAAAATATGTATAAGCTGGATGTGGACATAGAACTACAGTTCTACAGAGTTATTTTCATATACCCCTCTATACGTAAGGATTTATAAAATAAAAAATGCGTAAGTGCTGTACGTGTATTATTTATTTCTCTGTTAAACCCCCATATACTAATTTAAATGAACAGCCACCACCATAACCGAGTAGACAAAGTACAATGTTCTTGTAGAAAATGACTAGTACTGCAATGATACTAGAACCCTGGAGAAGAACGGCTCCCTACTTCTTATTAGCAATCCGTGTTTTGATTGTTGGATCATCTGAATGAGGGAGGACTAAACTTATTCGGTACATGAAATGTATTCGCAGTTGTGAATGTCGGCAACTATCAACTGTATAATGGAATGACAACAATGAAAATTTGTCCTGGGCTGCGACTTGAACCAGGATTTCCCACTTATCGCCAGCTGTGGCCTTGCCATTAGGTTATCCAAGCACGACTCACTGCCGGATGCAAAGTGTCATCTTCCATGTGTCTATATCCTGGGCTCATACATCCATAAAGGAGACATTTCGATTGAAGTCGCCTGCTCAGTTTTGGCAGATAAATACGTTATTACAGTTCCAGTGTTCCTCAGACATACGATGCAGAGTTTCTCCAGACAGGCATGCATCTTGAGTTAAATATCATAGATCAGAATGGGAATCCAGTCTGTTTTTCCAGAGAGGAAATTACATTACGTCTTCATATGAAGCAGAGTACTTTAACATGCAAGAGTTTAGAGTTTTTTACATCGATAGGATGGAGACTTCGCAATGATGTAACTCACTATAACAACTCCAGTACAGTATGACAAATGTATCATTAGCTAGGAATGTTTTTTCCCACACACCTATTCCTTCACCAACGTATAATAATAACGATAAGGTAAGAATTGTAATTCAACATAAAGATGGTATAACAATTCCAAGAAAGAGCTTCTTATATTTTGAAGAAATACGTATTCCTAAGAAGAAGATGGATGGAAACACTTCCGCAGCAGAGGTGATATCGCACCGTGCACGTAATGCATTCACGTCTCTGTTTCAAGAAATCGACCGCACCAGAAACGTTGTCATAACATCGACTCTTAAAACATGTGAAGCCATGGAGGGAAAAGCGACGAATGTCCATTTTTTGTGATTTTAGGATTATGACGCCATGTGGTACAGGCCTGTGTGCAGTTTCTCTTGAGGTATTCATTGGCGCAAAAAGTACTAAGGGCCTTATATTAACAGCAAATAAAAATACCTGGAAAGATGGAAAACCAATGAGATTCCTCGTGTTTGATGAAAAAATGATGATGGTCCAGTCTGCTTTCTTTCCTTTGAATATGTTTCATTACTGAATTCAACGAAAGGTCTGTCGATTATATCATTGTTAGTGAATCTGTGTTATTGTTGTCTGTAGCTACAATGGATGAATATAAAAGTACACAACCATAACAGAATGCTAAGAAGAGGCGAAAGCATGGTAGAGAAATTTAGTTGCATTACTGAGCTTCCTGTCCGACAAGCAAAGCAGTTAGTAGTATGTGGAGATTTCAATGTAAATTCCTTACAATATATGGACAGGAAAAATAATTATGATGCAAGCGCATGAAACAGGTGAGGACTGCAGGTGCACCTCATTAAAAAATTAGGAAGTGTGATTGAAATTGATAGATGTGTTATCATAAAACAGTACAATGCCTTACCCGATCGCGATACACAGTGGATATATTTGAATGGTTCGGTAGACGTGCAACTTGAACAAAGAAGGCGTCCTCGAAAAATTCCTAGCGAAACTCTTGTTCACGACCATACATACACGTACAAATTAAGAATGAAGAAAGATAGTGGTGTGAGTGAAATTCCTGTTTATCATAAAGATTTCGTGGCACTTCATGAGATGTCTCCCAGAACTTTGCATACTATCCAGGAACTGTTAAAATAATGTGGCAGTGTTGTATCGGACGGAAGGGGCAAGCTAGAAAATCGGTCTCATGCTTTGAGAAATGACACAAGGAATACAATTCATGAGCATATTTATTCACTCCAAAACCACCAGTCTCACTATTCTTTGACTATCACATCTAAAACTTACCTTCCGGAAGATCTCAATGGAGAGAAGCTCCATCAGGTGTACATGGATAAATAACAAAACAATCCGGTGTTTTATGGCTAGTTGTTAAAGCGGAATACAATATTTCATTAAGGTATTCTCGATCAGATATATGTAGTCAATGTGATACCATGAATGCACGAGAGGTTCAAATATAAGAACAATTGGATTGTTTGGAAAAAAATGAATAATTCTGGCTTTAAACAACAATTGACTAGGAAACTGAAAAGTCTGAAAGCAGGCCAGGAACTTCATTTAAGGAAAGCCCAAACGTCTTATGATAAGAAACGTCTCTGCAAGCAACAGTGTACTAAAAGCAAAGACGAAGAAGGTATTGCCATGGATTTTCAAAGAAACGTACCTGTCCCCAGTGCCGGCTTTAAAAATTTTGCGCCCCTAGGCACGTCATATTATATGCACCCCCCCCCCCCCCTCCTCAAAAGGAACATATTTTAAATAATAATTATTACCCGATTTCTTCACAATTGCCGTTTTGGGTGGGAGCGCTGTGAGCTGTTTCCGTACTCTGCTATTCGCTGTTCTGTAGGACGCGTCAGCGGTCTAGCCGCACGCAATCAAAATGTACTGAGCTGTACTTGGTGTACAGATCGGATAAAAACAACTAAAAACTGCAATGTGTTAACACATTCTTCTGTCGAAAGATAACAGAAACGATCACAAGGAAAATAACTTTTCTTTTACGGCCTAAAAATTCAGCATAGCGTGTACAAGACAACGGATTTTTGTTATACATTAAGTTTTAATATGTCCTTTTAAACGAAACCGTTGAAAATGAAAGTAAAAAAAGTTGTGTTACGATCTAAAAATTGAAGCGGATGTGTCATACATTAGAAATTAATACGTACTTTTACAGAGATGCGTTCAAAATTAAAATTAAGCTCTCGTTTTACGATCTAATAACTTGAATGTGTAGCAGATACCTTTCGGTATTAATACGTGAATCTATAGGAAAGCGTAAGAAATGAAAATGAAATAGAGATTTCGGTGCACGAACTAATAACTAAATACAGGCGAACAAACACAACTGGATTTGTTATTACATAATTTTACAGACTAGAGTGAAAAAATCAGATTTGTTTTACAGTCTAATAGTTATCGTGTAAAGCATTATGGTCTGTGTAGCTAGATGCGGCACAACAAGTGTATACAATACCTTTAATCCATGTAAGAGCTGAACAGTTTTGTACCCCAGCAACTGCTCTTTCTAACGGTATTAGCAAAGCTTTTACGTATTTATCGACAGAACTGAACTACGTTATTTATTAACACTTTTTCATCTGAGAGTACCCTCAGATAACGTATATTTTTTCGATAACTATACATTTCAGCAGGCGCAAAGAATACGCATCAGTTGTAATATACTACAGTATCATTATGACTTGACTGTACAGCGGCCTGGGTCATTCAGGTATTATTTACCATAGTCGGACGAGGTTCAGTTCCGCGTTTTGCCATCGGAAAATGTAAGATAAACAGCTAATACCTAGTTTGTAAATCCAGTGAATGTGTTCTAAAAAATAAAAATCACATTATAATCTTAAATTTTTAAAACTAATATGAATAAATAAACAAACTCACCAGTGAGAAAAGTTTGCGTCTGGTTTTAACGGCAGAAAACTCGCTGATCATATTTTCATAATTCAGGCGGTTATCAGTGAAGAATGGACAAGGCGTCAATCTCTCCTCAGACAACTCAGAACTTAGTTACAATTTCAGGCTTTTAAGAGCCGAAAACGAGCGTTCTGCTGAACAATTTGTAAGTCCCATACATACAAATATTCTAAGAGCAATTGTGTAAATATATAATAAATATTATTACTATTATTGATCGAATCAACCACAGTACCACCAAATTCGATTTTTATAAATTTTGAAGTGAATTAATTGTCTTTCAGTCTTAATTTACAAATCTTGTAAATTGTAAGCGTGAACGTACGTCGATTTTGCTTTCTTTACGCCGTTGAGATTTACGGAATTTAGTTATATGCTTGTTCTTCCACCATAAGCACTTCTCATTTTTGACCATGAATACAATACTGATTTTCATCGGACTTCCTCTTCAGATGCAGACAGCTACAGTGACATGACGTTAGCATAAAGTGCGGAAGAAAAGAAAACTTTCGTGGTTTTTCACTAATAAGAACTCTCACACTTCATACTTCCATAAAAATTATTATTCAGACGACACAATATACACTACACACTTCTCACAACAAAAACGTCTTCTCCCTATGAGAACTAGTCTATGTAATAATTGACAAAAAAATGAACGAAGTTATTATCATCTGTCATTCGCCTTCCGGTGCAGCAAAATACTTATTTTTCGATGCTTACAGAGGTAGCGCTAGTGTTTATTATCATTGATTTTTAGCTTTTGTCGTAGCTTGTTGGAGCTATGTACCAATACACAATGTCAACATTCGGAAACACGGACAGTAACCTCTCTTTTTGTAAAAATTTACTCATTTCGTCTTGTACATCACTAACCTGAGAAGATTTCAAAAGTTCACCGAAATGTACCCATTCACTAGGGAAGGAAGGCTCTAAATCTGTGTCATATGACGCTTGGAGTTTTGCTGCACGTTCAGCAATATCGTCGGGTGAACTGTTCTTAAGGTTACTGAAAATTGTGAAGGAGTCCAACAGTCTTCTATAGCTTTCCTTCCTCCTCAATAATTCGGCGTACAAGTTGAAGAGTGCTGGGAGAAATGTTTCAACTCTAATTTTTTTCCTTCCTCCCAGTTTTCATATAGAGTTACACACGCTTCCTCTCTTGCTGACCAACGTGCCTGTGATTAACTTTTTGCCGTTTTACTTCCTGGTTTCATGGAAGAAAGAAGTTTATCGCAACGCTGTGCAGACGCAGAGAAAAAATTGATGAACATGCTTCCCGACAGCAAATGGTTCAAATGGCTCTGAGCACTATGGGACTTAACATCTGAGGTCATCAGTCCCCTAGAACTTAGAACTACTTAAACCTGATTAACCTAAGGACAACACACACATCCATGGCCGAGGCAGTATTCGAACCTGCGACCGTAGCAGTCGCGTGGTACCAGGACTGAAGCGCCTAGAATCGCTCGGCCACCTTCCCGGCAACAGCTTGCAACACTAGCGCCGACCAAATTCAAAGAATCTGCTGCACAAGGCACATAATGCTATTTCGGATTTCGTTCTTTAATGCGTGCCTGCAAATCAGTGTAGGTTCCTGACAAGTTGCTTGCGTTGTCATATGACTGGCCTCTACAATCAGTAATATCAATGGAATTTGTAGACAGGAAATGAGATTGTAAATGAGAGACTGTGTCCCATCTAGGTAGACGTTTTTTACCGAAACATGGCTATGCCTCCCTAGTCGAAAATCTTCTTTTTTCAGACAAGAAAGGTTTTGAGTCGCTGATTGGCTACTCTTAGAATATGTAACGCAAAGCCTTGCTCCCTCAGTGTGGGAATTTCAGTGCTGTGTCTGGATTGGTTACCAGGCCAACAGAACAATGAAGAGGGGAGATTCAGTGAGTAGAGGATAATTCGATTGGTTTGTACAACGTGGAGAGGGATTCTTTTTTTTTCTGTCATACCGGGGCTTGTGGGAAAGTGTTGCTTTCTTCGTCTTCTGGTCCTCCCCTGGTGGAGAAACTCAGTTCTTCCCCTAGCGGATGAAACTTGTGGTCTGCAACTTGTGGTGGACTAAGGGCCAGTACCAGTTTCCAACTGTACCGACCGTGGAACTGCATATCATCTCGGACATATTGTGTGTCACGAGGGTGAACTTATTCAACCTCAGTCGGGCGACTGACGTTTGACAGTTACAGTAAGCACTGTCGTACCTGTGAGTCAAATAGGTTTGGCCAGACCAGCGAATGGGTGTACCTCACACTGAAATCTGCTGGAATTTCAGGGCTCTGATATGAAAGTCTCCCGTGTTGTAATAATCAGAACGCCAGTCCTTGCGGTTTGAAAATTTTCGTGGATGCATCAGAGCGTTACAGCTGCCGCAGCACGCCACCCTCCTTGCCCACAGCGTGTCGTTTTCTGCTGCTGCCTGAATCAAGCTGCAATGGTGAAGTATTGCTGCACCAGCGTAGCACCCTTAAATGATATTCACAGCTCCCTGTTTTCTGTTGAACCATAGTTTGTTGTATACTTGGTTGTAGTTCATTCAACCTGAATGCAATTAGGCCTCACAGTGGATCCATGAAAACAGTCAGATTGTATTGAAAAGGGATTCATTCAGGGGAGAATTTGTATAGTTGTTTTACCAATCATGCACCATACTTCTTCTGATTTGTGTTTGTCATTTTATAAAAGATTTATCAGTTCGTTACAAGTATAGTAGGATTAATAAAAACTTCTCGTATTTTTTAAACTTAAATATGCCACTGCTTTCATTCATACTCCCTCAACTATTCACTGTTTTTATTATATGGGGTGATACATGGTTACACCAGGAATTCAAAATTTAGCTGCATTAAATTAGTTAATTTGATTATTAATTTGAGTTCTGAAAGTGAGCACAGACATTGGCAACAAAAGTGCCATTAGTAAATTGACTAATTTCATATATAAAAATTACGGCTGTAGCTCACGATTTGAAAGTTATTGAGAAGATAATACCTTTATTTATCTAAAGATAATAAAATTTTGCATCACTTGGTAATATATTGATGATTAAATCAAGTGACAGCTTGCAACAGTTGAATGTCATACTTATGTGGTGTGCTGTTGGATAGAAAAACGACATCTCCATATAGAGATCACTGTCATCAAACTGAGACATTCCACAGTGTAGCTCACAACGTATACAGCTTGAAATACCAACTCCCAGGACATAAATCTGTCGTCTTTCATAATTTGAGTGGGTATGACGCTCACTTTCTTGTGGAGCAATTGAATTATGTCAGGGTGAAGAATGATAAGGTCATCATCGTATCTGACAATGTAGAAAACTACATTTCGTTCTCCAAGCGAATCACATCAGGAAGAGCACTTCACTTCTTGGACCCCACGATTTATGCCATTCTTCTTCTGGAACTTACCGAGAAAATGCATCAGGAGGATGTACTTACCACCGGAGCTAAGTTACCCAATGATGCAAATTTTCAGCTTGTGACAAAGAAGGGGGTCCATCCACGCAACTGACTGGATTCGACTCCATGAAACCACATTCTTCGATATAACTACATTCACCAGCAAACTCACAGGCACTGCCATAACGGATACGGAGTATAAGCATGTGGTGAATGCTTGGCAGGAGCTTAAATTATCTGATTTAGAGGGATATGTTAAACTGTACAAAAAATGTTCAAATGTGTGTGAAATCTAATGGGACTTATCTGCTAAGGTCATCAGCCCCTCAGCTTACACACTACTTAACCTAAATTATCCTAAGTACAAACACACACACCCATGTCCGAGGGAGGACTCGAACCTCCGCTGGGACCAGCCGCACAGTCCATGACTGCGGCGCCTCAGACCACTCGGCCAATTCCGCGCTTAAACTGTAGAAATCGATAAATGTAAGCGTTCTCATAGACTTTTTCGAGACATTCCGGAGAATGTGTCCGCGCCCAAACTCTCTGGATCCCGCTCATGCCAGGATTTTCGTTGCGCACAATGTTAAAAAAAAAAAGACACATATCAATACCGACCTCTTGACTCGTGTCGATAAGTTGCTTTTATGCAAAGGTGGGATATGCAGGGGACTTTGCCAGTTCATACACAGGTACGCTAAGGTGAATAACCCACATGCGAGTAAGAAGGAGTACAGGCCACCTGACGATTTTAGGTTCATCCTTTACTTGTATGTAGGCAATCTGTACTGGCATGACATGAAACAAACTCTGCCTTCTGGAGGGTTTCAATGGCTGTCCAAAGAGAAAATCACCAGACTACAGAAATAGATGCATCGTGTGGCAGGATATGCTTGCGTGGGACATGTCCTGGAGGTACCACCAATTTGCATGACGTGTATAGGGACATGCTGCTGTTTTGGAGCAACTAGTTCCACTATATAGTTCCACACCACCCCCTCCTCCCCCCCCCTCGCCCCCCCCCCCCCCGCTGATGATGACAGCGCTGGGGTATAAACAGAGATAGATTCCACACTATAAGAATCTATAGAAATGTTTCAAATTGGGAATGCGACCTGCTAGTATCACCTGTGGCGTTTCCTTCAACCAGTGTCCCTGGCTGAGGGAGCACATTCATGTTAATACCAAAAAGAGGATTCTTGTGACGTACGATTTTGAAAAAAATTCTTATAAATCAGTGAATACGTTATTTTTCTGCAAAACCGTTGAGAATTTTAAGAAACACCACGAAATTAATTTAGTTTACCGTTGGGAAAGTCGTTATGGCAGAAAAGAAGAGCACAATCTTCAATTAACCACTAGTCTCTGTGTAGATAACTAAGGTTTTGGTAGAGATCACGAAACCTGTCTGTGTAGGTATAAATCAAATTTCGTCGATCCGAAGTTACACTATATGTCTGCAGACAGTTTTATCTACAGGTTATCTACAGGCAGCGATTCATATAAAGTAATTAGGTACTGTTCCAAGGAATTCGACACATCTGCATATGTCATACTCGAAGTTATATACATGTGTGTTTGCATGTGAATGACTGCACACTATGTGAACCTGCAACCTTGCAAATTGTATATAGTATTATTATATGTACTGCACACATGATTTTTTTTACACTACGTGTGCTTGCGTATATATTGTATATATGTGCACAAGTGCATATATGTGTGCTTCTTTCTTATTCACCTATGGCTGCTAGTGCCCATATAGTGTAAACAGTATGTAAGAAATCCATGACATTAACGGTAGTATTAGTACAATGTATCACAGTATACAAACGATCAGTTGCTGTAGCGTAAATGTTGTATAAAAATGAATTGTATTAGTATGATGTATCTCTGCATATAAACAATGTCTTTTCAAAAAAGTATTGTTAATGATAATAAATTACATCTTAATTATTTCAGTGTTGCTACATTTAAAAGACCTTAATGCCATCCATATGAAAGTTATTTTACGGTGAAAACAAATAGTAACAGTTTTTCATTGTAGAATGTTTTTAAAAATTATGTATAACTTTCTCTCCATGACCTCTATCATACTACTCAGATATTTCTATTTGTAGGGTGTAGAAAATTTTCCACTACCAGTCACAATATAAGATTATTTACTCGTCACACGACCGGTTTCGGGTAGGTGCCCATCCTCAGGTTTTTACACATTCATGTACATGTTTATATTGCTGCAGATCACTAAAGATGAAGCATCATTATTGTAATTACGCTGTGGTGACAGTTTATCCACTTAGTTGCACACTTGTTATCATTTTAGCGTCCATATTCCTCCATGCTTGTATGTAAACACAGTGTACTTCACGACTGCACGTCGTAATAGTGAAATACGCAGCTAAACTTTATAGAACTGAAATATGGACGCGAAAACGATAATAAGTGTGCATCTAAGTGGAAAAACTGTCACCAAAACGTAATTATAATAACGATGCTTCATAATTGATATTTTCACTCTGCAGCGAAGTATGCGCTGTTATGAAACTTTACTGGCAGATTAAAACTGTGTACCAGACCGAGTCACGAACTCGGGATCTTTGCCTTTCGCAAGCAAGTGCTCTACAATTTTTTTTTCATTTTGTTCGTTGTTTATCGTTGTGTTTGGTCGTTGCGGACGTCACATGACATCCGTTAAAGTTCGTTTGTTGATCCTTCCACTTAGTTTTTATTTTAGAGGCCAACCAGCTCTCTGACCGAACATACCGAGCTACCGTGCCGGCACCATCTGAGCTACCCAAGCACGACTCACGCCCCGTCCTCACAGCTCTACTTCCGCCAGTACCCCGCCTCCTACCTTCCAAACTTCACAGAAGCTCTCCTGTGTACCTTGTAGAACTAGCAATCGAGTAAATAATCTTTTATTGTGACTGGTAGCGGAAATTATTCTACACCCTATAAAGGAACAGTCACGGAGTTCAACAGCATCCACTATGGATAAAATTAATTTCCATTTTTAGCAAGCATACTGCACTCCATAACAAGATGTTGAACATTCTCTATTTCAATTACTACACCAAAGCCACTGTTGGATGCCAGGCCTACATTCACACATTTAGATACACTTTCAGTAAAATTGTGTGTATTGGTGAATAGCATTAAACTGCTAGCGCTCAGCTGAGACTCAACTTCTGGCTGCAGCTATACTACAGCGTGGTCAAATTACATCATGCTCTGTAGGTCAGGAACACTCCCAGTGGACAGTGACTGCTTTTGCCACTGCTGTGGTGTTTCAGGTAATAGCACATGTCAGATCATTGGCTCATAGTCTGTAACAACAGGAACCTAAGTAACCTAAGTATAACGGAACACACACACACATTCTTATACACATGCACACACAGTAATATTAACTAGAAATGGATGGACAAAATATTTACCGATAGTCTTCTTCTTCCCAGCTAATCACTGCTGCTGTTGGAGGCACTTCGTATGGGACAAAGTAAAGACAGCAAATGGTGCCACACATGCAATCGAATTATAGAAATTGAAACTGCTTGAGGACTGAGGCGCTGAACTTGCACACATTTCGCTGAAATGCAGGTGTTGCTGAGCTTCAGGGTCCCCAGGACAATTGCCTGAGAGCATGATGACGTCGATGCATATACACAACGCCATTGCTCTGTTTGTTACGAACCACAAATCATGGTAAACTGTCTAAAAAGGACCACATTCAAACTAATTAGAGTGCTCCTGAAATGTGCAGGAGCATGGGGGCACAGGTTTATTGGGGTGGGGAGAGGAAGGGTGTTGGGGCCATGGGGCTTGGGGACATGGTGGAAGCAAGGTGTGGGAAAGGGGGCTGGAGCTGAGGGGTGATAGTGGCTTTCACACAGCAATGAAATGGTGGTGTCATAGTGTTGGTGCAGTTGGAGGATGTTATGACGTCAGTGATTCCAGGAATGCTGATGATGATGTAAGCAAATGCCTCATTTGTTCTCTCACTGATCCCCTACTGATGCAGCCCCTATAAAGTGCCATAATGTGTCATTTCACGACAGTTATGTTATGCATATAGTTACATACACCTGTGGGATAAACTGCTGTGTTAACAACTCGTCTCATGAAATGTTAATCATACATTTGTCTTGGTACCCATTACAGCAATATGGGTTTCAGAAATAATTCTTCATAGATAAAAAGATACCAGACATTGTATACACATCACTGCTTTGGTCTACTGTGTGTGCACCCAACGTTTAACTGCTTCAAGCAGCGAATACACCCATTGACTAGTGATTTGGAAAACACCACTATAGTGGCACTCATACTAACGAGTGTATGCGTTACACTGTATTAACAGACTATTTAATCCACACTAACATTCTTGACTACTTTAGAAATACAGCTAATAATCCCAACTCTGTCAGTCAGTTTGGCTTCCGTACTGACTTCTCTGTAGACGGCCAAATATTGCGCCTTCTGTATCAACGACGCAAATAGCACTGACCCTCCATTTGCCTTTCCTTAAACTTTAAAAAAGCCCACTATCATGTACGTGTTCAGACTACACTGATATTCACATATTGTCATCTACATGTGTTTCATTGAATCGTTTCTAATTAACTGTCCATTCTATTTTACACCTGCAGCAAATCTTGTACATTACATTCAACCACAGGAGTGCCGCATGTATTTGCCCCATCACCAGTCCATATCCTACAAAAACTGATATACAAGTACAATTGAATCACCTACTCCAATACACTGACGACACTGGTTTCCTAGCTGTCTGTTCTATCTCCCATTCATCCCAACGACCCCATTTAGTCCACCTCAACAACATCACACGCGAAGTAAGCAGGGTATCTCATCAAGAATCTTGCAAGATTTCAGCAATAGTTATAAGAAAAATCTATCTTAGCTACCCACATCGACGATATATACCTAAATTTCCATGGCTCTCCCACCATGTCACTTAAAAAGAAAATACATGGGATTAACACTCGATTAAGAACTGACATAGAATCCCCATCCAGTTACGATCCAAAGGAAAGTCGATAGGTGTTCCCTCATCGTTTGCAGAGGTTGAAATCGAAAAAAATTTGTTGTAGTTTTACCCTTAGCAACTGTTCGGCTTTTAATAACACACTTTTCTTTTGCTTCATCTGCATGTTTGCACGTCACTCCAGTTCTGAAAAACTTCACGAAAAATGTCTTCATAGAAATGAAGGGCCTGGCAGAAAAGCGGGTCAATTTGGATAAATCGAAACAAACTGAGAATTGTATTGTAAAACATTTTCAATCACAACAAGGAAACCCTTCGGTAGGTACACTGTTCAAGTTTTGAAAATGATGTCTTGCAGGTGATCACCATTGTTACGTTGTCTCTTAGCCAATCTGCGATGTAAATCGTTCATGGCACGTTCAGGCATCAGCATAGGAATTTTTCTGATATCTGAACTAATGGTGTCTTACAGTTCAGTCATTGTTGTATACGTCTAGCATAAATGCTCTGTTCCAGAAATCCTCAAAGGAACTAATCTCAGATCGATAAGTCGGAAAATATGGTAGGGCACAGAATCTCCCCATGTAACCAAACATTCTGCCCACTGCTGCCCTAGAAATTTGAGCCCAACGAGCCGTAGCATCATTCTGCTGAAACCAATCTCTTTTGCAGGAAACTGTTTAGTTTCAGGTGCGAGGAATGTTTCGACCGTGGCAGCATACCGCTGAGATGTTTATCGTCAAGGAAGAAAGGGCCTGTATGTTGTACTACTAACCTTATGAATGTGTAGTTTAAAGATTTAAATACACTTTCGTATTCATGTGTGTGTGTGTGTGTGTGTGTGTGTGTGTGTGTGAAGATGTGTTAAGAAATTCAGCAAAGATTTGAGGAGCGTGAGATTGAGGGGTAACGAGACAGTGAGTACTGGTTAACGTTATGAGGGAGGGAAGCAGGAGGAGCAGGACATATAGGTTTTGTTTTGTTTTGATTTCAGGGCGCCAAAACAACTATCGTCATACGCGTCCGTGTCAGGACCTTCGAACACTCATACGAAAAGGAGTTAAAATCGACTGTACGTTAAGCACATTCGATGGGAGGAAACAGATCTAAGAACAATAACCTCCACTTGAAGAAAGATCCACAAAATACGCCGTAGAGATAACGTAGGTTCCGAACTAAAGATCAAATGTCCTTGGCCATACTGCCATGGCGGATAAAGAGTAAAACATGGGCAACGGCCAGGGTGTCGTTCGCTAAAACAGCCGATAACTCAGACGGTAAATATGCAAGGGGCATCAACACTTAACAAACGGAGATGGCTAAAACGACAATGCCCAATACGCAACCTAGCCAAATTGATCTCCTCGCGGCGAGAGGAGGTCGATCAAGCCTCTGGGAAAAGTTACATCCCCCGGAGTTTGTTACCATGAAGAGAAGAAGAGAAGACCACAGGCGATGACAAAGTAACACCACATGCTGACAGACGATAACACCAAGATCGTCGCAAGGAATGGATGAACTAGCGGGCCGAGGTAGGAGGACTGCAGCTTTGTGAGCAGCGTCAGCAGCCTCGTTTCCCGTCAGACCAACGTGACCAGAAATTCACATAAACATCACAGTAGCTCCCTCAGGAGTGAGCAAGTGAAAGCTTCCTTGGACCTGTTGCACTTAGAGATGGACTGTGTAAAGTAAACACAGGCTCTGAATGGGACTGCGAGAATTGGAGTAGATGGCACAGTTATGAAGCCTGTGTCGCCAAATGTACTGCGTGGCCTTATAAATGTCGAAGAGTTCTGCTGTAAATACTAAGAAATGTTCCGGAAGCCGATACCCAACATCGTCGATGCCAATAACGAAGGCACACCGGACACCACAGTCAGTTCGAGAGCCATCAGTTTATACAAACGTACTATCGCTAAGCCCCGTGTGAAGGTCGAGAAACTTACAGCGATAGATCGAATCTGGAGTAGTTTCCTCAGGAAGTGAATGAAGTCCAAGGTGAATGCGGGCCGCCACACGAAGCCAAGGTTGTGAAGAGTTCACAACCATCTGGAAAGTGGTAGGGAAAGTGAAGTTAAGCTGCTAGAGCAATAGCCGAAAGCAAACTCCATGAGGTAACAGAGAAGGGAGAAGCGCCCCATACCGGCGGTCAATGGAGTCATCGAAAAAGGAGGCATAGGATGGGTGGCCAGATATGGCAGACAAATGACATGTGTATCTGCTGAGTAGAACATCACGCCGGTAAGACGGCGGTAGTTTGGCAGTTTCTTTATAGAGACTCTTAACGGGCTAGTGTAAAAAGCGCCAGTGGCCAAATGGATTCCACTATGACGGATTCTATGTAGATGGCGTTAGATGGACGGATGTGCAGATGCCTGAACGAGACAGCCATAGTCTAGTTTCGAACGGACATGGGATCGGCACAAACGGAGGAGGGTTGTCTAATCTGGTCCTCAGGAAGTACTGCTTGGGACACTGAGGGACCACCTACAACAGGGGGCCATGTAAGACACGTGGAGTATCAAGAAAGTTTCCTATCCATCATGAGCCCGAGGAGCTTCGTAGTTTCAGCGAACGAAAGTGCAGCAGTTCCGAGAAAGAAAGTGGAAGAAAACCACTGTACTGCCAGAAATTCAAACAAACGGTTTTGTCAGTGGAAAAGCGGAAGCCATTGTTGGTGCTCCACGAGTAAAGACAGCTGAGATATCGCTGAAGATGATGCTCAAGGGGACAAGTGTGTGGATAACTGCAATAGATAGCAAAATCGTCGACGAAAATGGAGCCGAAATGCCTGGTGGGAGACAGGCCATAATAGGGTTAATGGCTACAGAAAAGAGGACGAAGATCGGGACAAGGCCCTGAGGCACCCTACTTCCTGGATAAAGGTGTCTGACAAGGGATAGCCCAGAGGAACCTTGAAAACTATGTCTTTCAAATTTCCTGATGGAAACCGGGCTGGTGGCCCCGGAAGTCCAACATTTAGCCAGTATGGAGGATACCAGTCCTCAAGAAGATGGCGTAGGATTTCTCCAGATCAAAAAACACAGCCACAGTCTAGTATTTCCGTTCACGACGTGAGTTGACAAAGTGACGAGATGGTCAAATGCAGAACGGCGTGCTCGAAATCCACGTTGTGAAGTGGTTACTATATTGCGAGACTCGATCCACCATACCAGTTGTGCATGAATCATACGTTCCATCACTTTGCAAACACAACTGATGAGATAAATGGAGTGGTAACTAGACGTAGGTATGGGTATGACACTGTCTTCACGCCAGCATCTGGTAAACGTACTATCTGCCCAGATGCGATTGTATGTATGAAGGAGAAAGCGCTTGCCCCAAGCGAAAGATGCTGCAACATCTGAGTATGAAGCTCGTCAGGTCCTAGGGTGGAAGATCGGGACGAAATGAGAGCATGATCTAGCTCCCACATAGTAAAGGTGGCATTGTAGCATTCACTCTTCTGAGATGAGAAGGCTATCACCCAGGCCTCCTCCAATCGTTTCCAATGAGGAAGGCAGGGTGATAGTGGTTAGAGCTCTAAATCTCCGCTGAATAGCACCCTAAGGTGTTGAAGAGAGCAATGGGGTCCACAATACCATCATCTGCTGCGGTCAGGCCGGAAATTGGGAAATGGACCTTTGTCCCAGAGAGCTGCCGGAGGTTGGCCTCCACAATGGAAGAGGGATGGTTCGAATGGCTCTGACAACTATGGGACTTAACATCTGTGGTCATCAGTCCCCTAGAACTTAGAAGTACTTAAACCTAACTAACCTAAGGACATCACACACATCCATGCCCGAGACAGGATTCGAACCTGCGACCGTAGCGGTCACGCGTTTCCAGACTGAAGCGCCTAGAACCGCACGGCCACACCGGCCGGCTGGAAGAGGGAGTGGAACTGTTAAAAGAACTACCAAATGAAATCCAGCTAGCGTTTTGCTATCCTGAAGAATGCGACAACACTAAGCATGTAACTTTTCATAACGAATACAATTCGCTAATGTAGGATGACGGTAAAAAACGCGGAGAGCGCGTCTGAACTCGCAAATTGCGTCGCGACACGCCTGAGTCCACCAAGGGACCGGGACACGGCGCGGTAAAGATGAAGTGCGAGAAATGGAACATTCTGCGGCGGTAAGGATTATGTTTGTAACGTGTCTTCCCTGGTCATTACATGGGGAAATGTTGTTCGGCGAAGGTAGCCAAGGAGGAGTACAGCTTCTAGTCAGCCTCAGAAAGCTGCAAGTTGGGTTCACACGTAGGTGAGGTAGGAGTCAGTGATAGCACACTGGAAATGGTCGCTTGATTACATGTCAGAGAGAATATACCACTCGAGACGACGGGCAAGATGGGCAGTGCAGAACGATTGGTCCAAGTGGGAATAGGTGTGCCTGGTGTCTGAAAGGAACATGGGTGCTCCAGTGTTAAGGCAGATGAGGTTGAGTTAACTGAGTAGGTCAGCCAAGAGTGCAGCTCTTGGACAGGTTCTGGAAGGGTCCCAGAGGGGATAGTGTGCATTAAAGTCACTTAGCAGCAAAAAGGGGTGAGGGAGTTGAGCAATAAGCTGGAGGAAGTCTTCACTGATGACACCGAATGACAGAGGGATGTAGAATTACAAAGAGAAAAGGTGAAGCGAGGAAGAAAAATGTGGACTGCAGCAGCTTGCAGCCAGTTGTTCAGTGAGATGCGATAGGTCAAAGCGGTATTGCGGAGGTAATTTTGTTTCCTGGAGGCAGAAGACACGTGGGCGATGTGTTTCCAAGAGCAGCTGTAATTTTTCTTTGTTGTATCTAATTCCTCGAATGTGCCATTGGACGACAGTCATGACAGGGAAAGGGGAGGAGGGGTTCTCACCTCGGCAGCTGCCGACTGCCAGCCTTCGATAACTCTCTGCTACAGGGTGCAGAGGGTGGAGGATCCTGTTCCACGAGATCTACAGAGGCATCGGCATTCTCACTGGGTCGGCCTGCCGATTCTAGAGCAGAAAAACGGTTGGCGATGCACATCGGCGGTCGGGTGAGGGCACCCCACGGCGACACCATTGAAGAGGATCTCCGAGTTGGTAAGCAGAAGACCGTTTGCCTTTGTTTGATTACTTGGAGCCTTTGCGGTTGACACATGAAGACTCAGATGTTTATTGGCTGGAGGGACTTAAAAAGTCTTCATGGGATTGTTCCTTCTGTCCTTTCTGGTCTGCCTGTTGTGTAGCAGGTGATTTCGCCACGGTAGGCAAAGATGTGGTGGCTTGTTGCACAGCGGAGGAGAAGAAGATGGGGATTAAGTTGTGACACTGGGCGATTTTACAACCGTGGTGCTGAATTTGAGGTTACAAGTCTGCATGACTGTGTCCTTCATGGAGCGAGGTGTAGCAAGAACATTACTGTAAGCGCCAGAAGGTAAAACGCAGCGCTTTTAAGTAGCCAGCAACTTGCGAGCGACAGGATAAGTCACTTTTTCCTTTACCTGGATCTCCTGGACTGCTCGTTCATCGAGATACACCAGGAATTCTCGGGATGAGGCTACGTGGTCGCCATTGCAATTGATACAGCGGGGAGAAGGAGGTGATATTTCGCCCTCGTGAGGATCCCTAACACAAGTAACACATTTGGCCGTGGTTTGACAGGACATTTGAATATGGTTGTAAAATTGACACTGATAGCAGCTCATCGAGTTTGGAATGTATGGTCGGGCGAAGATGACTTTATAGCCTACTTTGATATTTGATGGAAACACTACTCCATCAAATGTGAGAAAAAGAGTGTATGTAGACACTAAGGTTGAATCAACCATTTTCATTATCCACTGGACTGCAGTGAAACCCTGATCAGAGAGGTAGATGTGGATTTCTCCCTCAGTGAGACCATCTAGCAGCCTAGTGTATATAACACTAGGTGAAGATTTCAGCACTCACACGAACAGAATAGCCTTGGAGAAGCGAAGCTGCAAGCATTTGTTGGGCTTGAGAATCACAATTCGTCTCCCAAAGCAAAGTGCCATTACGTAAACGATAGGATTTCACAGATCCGGCAACTGAATCAGCATCTTACTGAATTATAAACAGATCAACTGCAGCAAAAGACTTACCTTCTCGCGCCGGCCGAAGTGGCCGTGCGGTTAAAGGCGCTGCAGTCTGGAACCGCAAGACCGCTACGGTCGCAGGTTCGAATCCTGCCTCGGGCATGGATGTTTGTGATGTCCTTAGGTTAGTTAGGTTTAACTAGTTCTAAGTTCTAGGGGACTAATGACCTCAGCAGTTGAGTCCCATAGTGCTCAGAGCCACTTACCTTCTCCTGTACATAATACCAGAAGGAAACGAGGTGCAGTTGATAGTCTTGGAATCCTTAGCCTCATTCCGTTTACGTTTATAAGATGTAGACTAAGATGGTGATTGGCTAACTGCGAGAAAATCTACCATGACTACCAGCGTCTCCAATGGCGCACTTCTTCCAGCTGCTGAGGCCCTCAGGGTGGATACAACTGCATTAGGTGATTGTTCACACCTCAGGTCTCACCTTCCGACCTCCTGACAGAGGGTCCAATGGGCAATTTGGGAAGGTTATAGCTCAAGCAATCACACCTTCCTGGGATTGGACCGAACCAGACCCTACCTGTCGCAACCGCGCTGAGAATTACGCGTTACCCAGTCACTTGTTACGCATCAACCGCGTTGTCTGGCCTTCAGGAGCGTACAGGGAGGAAGAAGATACGAAGAGGAGCCTCAAACGCCGAAGCGGAGGAAGGGTAGGAGATAGAGATTGAGGAAGGGAATAAAGAAAGAAAAAAACGGAGGAGCCACTGTTCTTATGTCAGGCTATTGAAAACTGACGACACATTCCCAGAAATATCTCAGACATGTTCCCCAGGGGAGGAGTAAAAGAATAGCGGGAAGATTGACAGGCAGCACATAAGGAAAACGGTGTTGCGAAGGCTGGGGTCCTGTCGTAGCCAAGCACAAACTCACCAAGGAGTGGCGAGCTCCTTGAGTAGGAAGGCATATAGAGATAGCAACACAGGGAGACATACATCTACATCTACGTGATTACTCCACTATTCACAATAAAGTGCCTGACAGAGGGTTCAATGAATCACCTTCAAGCTGTCTCTTTACCGTTCCACTCTCGAACGGCGCGGGGGGAAAAACGAGCACATACATTTCTCTGTACGAGCCCTGATTTCTCTTATTTTATCATGATGATCATTTCTCCCTATGTAGATGGGTGCCAACAGAATGTTTTCGCAATCGGAGGAGAAAACTGATGACTGAAATTTCATGAGAAGATCCCGTCGTAACGAAAAACGCCTTTGGTTTAAAGACGGCCACTCCAACTCACGTATCATGTCTGTGGCACTATCTCCCCTATTTCGCTATAATACAAAACGAGCTCCCCTCCTTTGGACTTTCTCGATGTCATCCGTTAGTGAGGATCCCACACGGCACAGCAATAGTCCAGAATAGGGCGGACAAACGTAGTGCAAGCAGTCTCTTTATTAGACCTGTTGGACATTCTGAGTTTTCAGTCAATGAATAGAAGTCTTCGATTTGCTCTACCCACATTTCCTATGTGATCGTTCAAATTTAGGTTATTTGTAATTGTAATCCCTAAGTATTTAGCTGAATTTACAGCCTTCAGAAATCGAAATTTAGCGGATTACTTTTAGTGCTTATGTGAATAACTTCATACTTTTCTTTATTCAGGTTCAATTTCCACTTATCGTACCATACAGATATCTAAATAATTTTGCCACTCGTTTTGGTCATCTGATGACTTTATAAGACGGTAAATGACAGTATCATCTGGAAACAATCTAAGACGGCTTCTCAGATTGTCTCCTATGTCGTTAATATAGATCAGGAAGAATGGATGGCCTATAACACTTCCTTGGGGAACACCGGATATTACTTCAGTTTTATTCCATGACATCCCGTCTATTACTACGAACTGTGACCTTTCTGACAGCAAATCACGAATCCAGTCGCACAACTGAGGCGATATTCCATAGGCACGCAGTTTGAGTAGAAGACGCTTGTAAGAAACGGTGTCGAAAGCATTCTGGAAATCTAAAAATATGGAATCAGTTTCACATCCCAGTCACAGCACTCATTACTTCATGAGTATAAAGAGCTAGTTGTGTTTCACAAGAACGATATTTTATGAATCCGTGCTGACTATGTGTCACTAAATCGTTTTCTTCGAGGTGCTTCATTATATTCGGACACAGTATATGTTCAAGAATCCTACTGCAAATCGACTTTAGTGATATGGGCCTGTAATTCAGCGGATTACTACTACTTCCCTTTTTGTGTTTTGGTGTGACTTGAACAATTTTCTAGTATTTAGGTACGGATCTTTCTGTGAGCGAGCGGTTGTATATAAGTGCTAAATATGAAGCTATTGTATCAGCATACTCTGAAAGGAACCTGAGTGGTATACAATCTGCACCGGAGGTCTTGCCTTTATTAAGTGACTTAAGTTGTTTTGCTAAACCGAGGACATCTACTTCTATGTTTCTCATCTTGGCAGTTGTTCTTGATTGGGATTCATGAATATTTACTTTGTGCGGTGTCACCGCCAGACACCACACTTGCTAGGTGGTAGCCTTTAAATCGGCCGCGGTCCATTAGTATACGTCGGACCCGCGTGTCGCCACTATCAGTGATTGCAGACCGAGCGCCGTCACACGGCAGGTCTAGAGAGACTTCCTAGCACTCGCCCCAGTTGTACAACCGACTTTGCTAGCGATGGTTCACTGACAAAATACGTTCTCATTTGCCGAGAAGATAGTTAGCATTGCCTTCAGCTACGTCAATTGCTACGACCTAGCAAGGCGCCATTATCAGTTGCTATTGATATTTTAAAGAATGTACCGTCAAGAGCGATGTTCACCATTTATGGATTAAAGTTAAGTATTCCACAGCTACGTCTTTTTTTGCTAGTCTCATTTCCTAGACCTGTTCCAAACCTCACGCGAACCTGCGTGAGCTAAAACGCGTGCCTTTCGGCTTCCTCTCATAGTGGGTTGGCTGTCTTGCCAATCCACAACACTTTGTCTTCTTTGGTGAAGGAGTTTCGGAAAACTCTGCTTTACTGGTACTGTCATCAGTGACTTCACCGTTGTTATCGCGCAGTGGAGGTGTTGATTGTGTCTTGCCAATAGTACCCTTTATGTATGACCAGAATATCCTTGGGTTTTGTGCCAGATTCCGAGACAGAGTTTCGTTGTAGAAGTTACTAAAAGCATCTCGCATTGAAGTACGCGCTATATTTTGAACTTCTGCAAAACTTCACCAATCTTGGGGATTTTACGTTCTTTTAAATTTGGCATGCTTTTTTCGTTCTATCTGCAACAGCGATCTAACCCGTTTTGTTTACCATGGGGGATCAGCACCTTCATATGTTAACTTATTTGATATATATCTCTCAATGGAAATCTCTCTTTGAAATCATTCCACATCTTTTCCACGCTTACATGATCAGATCCACAGGATTGAAGACTGTCCCTTAAAATGGTGTTAAGATCATTTTTATCAGTCTTTTTAAATAAATATACTTTGCGTTTCCTTTTGATGGTTGTAGGTATTACGGTATACAGCCTAGCAGCAGCTGCCTTGCGGTCGCTAATCCCAGTATTCGTCACGATACTCCCTATTTGTCCAGAATTAATTGTTCCTAAGAGGTCAAGGATGCTTTTGCAACCATTTAAGTTCCGAGTGGGCTCATGAACTAATCGTTCAACATAATTTTCTGAGAAAGCATTCAGTACAATTTCGGATGACGTTTTATGCCTGCCACAGGGTTAAACGTATAATTTTTCCAGCATATCGAGGGTAGATTCAAGTCACCACCGAGTATAATTGTATGAGTGGGGTACCTATTTCAAATGAGACTCAAGTTTTCTTTGAACTGTTCAGCAATTATATCTTCTGAGTCAAGGGGTCGATAAAACGATCTAATTAATAGTTTAGACCGATTGTCAAGTATAACCTCTACCCATACTATTTCGCAGTAACTTCCATTTCACTACAAGGTAAACTACTTCTGACAGCAATAAATACTCCACCACCAACTGTATTTAATCTATCCTTTCTGAACACTGTTAGATTGTTTGAAAAAACTTCGGCTGAATTTATTCCCGGCTGAAGCCAGCTTTCTGTATCTATAACTATATGAACTTCAGCGCTTTCTTTTATGGCTTGGAGCTCTGGTTCTTTCCCAAAACAGCTACGACAATTTACAACTACAATAGCGATCGTTTCTACAACTATTTTACTGTGTTTTACCTGCCCCCTTTTACACGGACGCCCTTTCTGTGGTTCTCTGAGACCTTCTAACCTAATAAACCACCCAGTCCCTTCCACACAGTCCCCGCTACGAGTGTAGCCGCTGCCTGTGTGTAGTGGACATAAGGAGATGTGGTATCATATTTATATAGAATGATGATTTACCCTTCAGCTTTGTTTGCGATGATTTGAAACTTCCTGGGAGATTAAAATTATGTGTTTGACCAGAACTCGCCCCTGGCAACTTTGTCTTTCACTGGCAAGTTCTCTACCGACTAAGCTATCCATACACGATTCGTGAGACACCCTCACACCCTTACCTCCGCAAGTTCCTCATCTTCTACCTTCCAAATTCCACAGAAGTTCTCTTGACTCATTGCGGGATTAGCATTACTTAAAAAAAAAGGATATTGGAAGTCATGCCTCAGCCACAGCGCTGGAAATTGTTTTCCAGAAAGAAGGAAAATGTCCTACGTTCGAATACCGGTCTCGCACACAGTTTTAATGCGTGTAACACTTATATCGATTAGAAGTAGGTTCATATTTCGTATCTGCAATTATGGAGTGTTTATTATTTGTTATTTAAAGTCATTGGCGTGTGACGTGAAATTTAGAGTTTTGTGATGTATATATGGAACAAGCAAAATAAATTGTTAAAAGGATAAATTATTATGACATGTGTATGATTATAAAAAAGACAATGTTTGTTGAAAGCTAGTTCATGCTTAGGTCACTTGTATTTGTAATACATAAAAGACGTAGGGAAGACCCTCCGCAACGGAAGTGGCACGGCGCTATATAAAAGGTAGTTTTCGTGGTCGAACTGGGCGGCTCCTTGGTATGAATGGTACGCAGTACGTGGCTAGCCGTAGCACGGTACACTTCGACGGCCCCAAGAGAGGCAATTGGAAGCTGATTTGCAAAGGATTTTTGCCTCGTTTGTGGATCTGGCGTTCGTATGGTATTCTCGGCAAAAAAATAATGGCTCTAATATGTTGAAAATCCGACGCCAAGAAGAGATTTTATAGAGAATTCGAACATCAAGAACTGACTTTATACATGGAGCTATGTACATGGGCATGGACCAGTTAATTTGTGTGTGGTTTTAATAAAAATCCAAATGTTGTAAATCTGTGTCCAGAACCATATTTTCTGTCCTGATCACGAACCTATGCAGGGTCACCTAAGTCCTATTAAAACCGAGTATCCTGTTTTAAATGAATAATTCTTGCATTCAAATGTTTCAAAGTGTTTGTGTGTCAGATGTAACAGGAATAGTAAAAGGTAAAGTTAAAACCACAAAAATGGTTCTACTGAAATAATCTTAGAGCTTGACTAGTAAACACTACACTAGTTTATGGGTCTCCACCATATTCCCCACATAGTAGAGAAAAAACTGAACTAATATTGCTCCTAAGGAAAACTGATACATGTAGAAGAGTTTAAACAGTGTATTTCTGACATTATTTATCTTTATTCGTGTTTTTTCATGTCAGTTAAGATAGAAGCACTTCATGTCCAAATTTAGTTCTGCACTTCATACAGTAACATTTCAGTTTTGGTTCAAGTAATGACCTTGAGTGTAGCTGTTATTGAAATGATCTTGGTGCAAAGCCGGCCGCGGTGGCCGTGCGGTTCTGGCGCTGCAGTCCGGAACCGCGGGACTGCTACGGTCGCGGGTTCGAATCCTGCATCGGGCATGGGTGTGTGTGATGTCCTTAGGTTAGTTAGGTTTAAGTAGTTCTAAGTTCTAGGGGACTCATGACTTAAGATGTTGAGTCCCATAGTGCTCAGAGCCATTTGAACCATTTTTTTCTTGGTGCAAATCCCCTTTTCATAATTACACGATATCGACCTTTTCCGCAATTGGTAAACGGTCCATTTTAACACGGGTAATGTATGACGAAGCAAATACCGTCCGTACTGGCGGAATGTTACGTGATACCACGTACTTACACGTTTGTGACTATTACAGCGCCATCTATCACAAATCGAAAAAAGTGGTCCAAGTAAAACATCCATATTTCTTTACGTACTACACGAATATGTAATAAAAAATGGGGGTTCCTATTAAAAAAACGCAGTTGATGTCCGTTTGACCTATGGCAGCGCCATCTAGCGGGCAAACCATAGCGCCATCTGGTTTCCCCCTTCAAGCTAGACGAATTTCGTTCTTTGTAGTTTTTTCGTTTGATGCTTATTTAGCGAGATATTTGGCCCTGTCACTATCAATGGACCACCCTGTATATGGAAAAAGCAAAGTGAATTGTTAAAAGGACAAATTATTATGTGTGTATGATTACAAAGAAGACAATGTTTGTTGAAAGCTGGTTCATGCTTAGGGCACTTGTATTTGTAATAGATAAAAGACGTTGGGAAGACCCTCCATAACGGAAGTGGCATAGCGCAATGTAAAAGGTGGTTTTGGCGGACGAACTGGGCGACTCCTTGGTGTGAACGGTACATTTCGAAGGTGCCAAGAGAGGCAATTGGAAGCTGATTTGCAAAGGATTTTCGACTCGGGTGTGGGTCTGGCTATTATTTGGTATTTTCGCCAAAAAATAATGGCTCTTATATGTTGAAAATCCGACGCCAAGAAGAGATTTTTATAGAGAATTCCAGCATCAAGAACTGACTTCATACATGCAGCTATGTACATGGACATGGACCATTCAATTTGTGTGTGGTCTTAAAACCTATCCAAATGTTGTGAATCTATGTCCAGAACCATATTTTCTATCCTGATCACGATCCTATGCAGGGTCACCGAAGTGCTATTAAAACCGAGTATCCTGTTTTAAATGAATAATTCTTACATTCAAGTGTTTCAAAGTGATTTTGTGTCAAATGTAGCAGGAATAGTAAAGGGTAAAGTTAAAACCACAAAAGTGAAGTTAGATAGGATTTTCCTAAGTACTCTTAGCTTATTACAAAGTATAGTTTTGCAGAAATACAGTGCCAGATTGTGTAAAACTTATTGTTTAAACACCTGCTTCACAGATGATAAAAAAAGGCAAATAAGTTAAGCTCATTTTAAAAATATTGTGGTCTTGATTTCTATCATGAATGGTTTTTTTAAGTTAATTAAGCTCAGTGTTGAAATTTATTGCCTTGCAAAGTAAGTTATGAACTATTCCTAGTGAAGTGAAGGAGTAGCTTTGTTTGAATTTGCCTTTTCTACTGAAATAATCTTAGAGCTTAACTAGTGAGACTATACTAGTTTATAGATCTCCATCATATTCTCCCCATATTAGGAAGAAAATTGAACTAATATTGCTGCTAAGGAGAACTGATACATGGAGAGGAGTTCAAACAGTGTCTTTATGACATTCTTTATCTTTATTTGTGTTTTTTAATGTCAGTTAAGATAGAAGAACCTTATGTCCAAATTTAGTTCTGCATTTCATGCAGTAACGTTACAGTTTTGGTTTGAGTAATGACCTTGAGTGTAGCTGTTATTGGCATGATCTTGGTGCAAATCTCCTTTCCATAATCACTGGTGTGCGAGTTATTGATAACTGCTGATACACACACCGCAGTGTGTCAGTTTGTATCCTGCGTGCTATTCAAAGGGAAATATCAACGAAAGTAACGTTAATAACCAATATTCAATTTTCTTAAACATATATTTCCAAATGAATGTGCCTAATTGGTCTGTTGACCGTCCATTTTTTTCATTCAAATATGATTTTTACCACTTTCATTAACTCCCAAGGTTAAGGTTAATTTAGTTTTTCTGTTAATTTCACCATATCCAAAATTATTGTCTGATATCTTTATCCATTAGATACACGCTCGGTCAAAAATTCAAAATCGTCTCGGAGGGTAACGTTAGCTTGTTTCACGGCAAGTTGGTGCTATACGTGGTTTTCCCGTGTCAGGACTAAAGGTTTGGTAGTTAGGGAAGAGTGACGTATTACAGGCAAGCGTTATATGCCAGGAAGTTTCATTGTATATCTATAGTTAATATTACACCATTTTTTCTATTACTTTAAAGCCCGTTAGTCTGCCAAATTGGTCTACTCAATTAGGAGCTGTAGCTTTCCTGTTATGGTTTTATGATTGTGTTAGTTTTCTTATAGAATGAGAAGTCTTTTTTTGTTTTTCTCGTGTGTGTGTAATCCATAAGATTTGCATGTCTGTGCTTCTGGTGGTAATTTTAGGTTGGTGTTGATGTAAATGTTCAGCAGAAATTGACTAACTTGTTCCATACTTCCACGCTCTTAACTGCTCTTGGAATCTGGTGTCGGTGGTTCTCCTGGTTTACATTTTACTTTAAAGATTCCAGATTTCTGTTACATACACGTTTTATCTATTTCATATCTGAACTATTTTTGAACTGAATTATCTGTGCGGGAGGTACCTTTAGGCTACGTTTCCTGAAAATATTAGGTATTCTATGTGTGTACTGATGGTTGTATGTCATTGTATATCATCTCCTGTTTTCTTTCTCCGTCCCCCTCTATGCTTTTCCTGTTCTTGTGTCTTGTATGTGTGTGTATGTGGGATTCTGCGTGTGTGTTGGTGATAGCTGGTTGTTCACATTCCACCTTGCTTTCCATACCTCCCTACCTACTCCCACATGAATCCTATACCAGTTCATTAAGTTTCCACACCTCCTATAAATCTTTGAACACCTTCGGCCCTCCCACCGCTGCCACGAATGTGATTCGCACCGCCCTATTGTATCCCCCATCTTTGGAAACTCTGGCCGGCTGCTGCTTCCATGCCTCTGTCAACATGTTTCATTTTCCATACAGCTCAAAGTAATTTTAATTGAAACTTCCTGACAGATTAAAACTGTGTGCCGGACCGAGACTCGAACTCAGGACCTTTGCCTTTCCCGGGTAAGTGCTCTACCAACGTTTTTTTAAATAATTTTTTTTGGAAAAACTCTATCCTGCTTCTGTCAGTACAAAACAATAACGGTCTACGTTCCTCTTTTGGGCGCGTACCTCGCTAATCCCGTTATACCTCGCGTTGGTGTCGAGTACGTCTTCACGTGTGTTTGTGGATCCTCTCCACTGTCCTGGTCCTTTCTAGTTCTGATACTTATAGACAATAATTACATTCTCCTAGCAGAGACACCCCAACTGGGTGGGGAATCAAGCAGGGCACTCCCTAAAAAATTTGCGTAATATGTTCGATATCTCGGATGTCTCATAAGCTGTGAGTGATCTTCCTGTAGTAAGTCCCATAAGTCGAGCAAATTCTTACTGCCGTCTCGGAAAAGATAACGCACAGTCAAACCTCGAATTCAAGTCACTGCGTTTGTCTTTCTTCGGGGATAATATGTCCTATCTGGGAGAAGTAGTGTGCGTGGTTCTATTGTTTGCGGCCCCACCCGAAGGAGGAAGGCGATCATTTTTTTGACCAAACACCATACGTCCGCCGAAGGTCCGCATATCAGGCGATGCTCCTCTGTGTCTATAACATTGCACTGCGGACACAGTGGCTCGTCCGCCATATGAATTGTATGCAACCTGGAACGAGTCACGTATTTCCCATTTACCACCTGATACCACAGTGCGGGCGTTCCCGTATCAAGATGTGGGTGGTGCACTGTACGCCATACCACTGACCACGTAACTGTTGGTTGGCGGCGCTCTACGGCATTATTCGGCCGTCGTCGAGTCAAGACGTGATATATATCACGTGCCGTTGCCGTCCTGGTAGTCGGTAGTTCCATATCTACATAACTGTGTTCCACAAAAAACGTTCGCATATCGGAAAGCGACGGTGAGATGTGAGACACCGCTACAGGAGCCGAACGAGAAGGTGGAGCGAGTTCGTCTATCAAGGTACCCGTCAGACTTGTCTGGTGTCATGTCCACATCTTTATCATTGTGGTTACATAAATAGCCACTGCTCGGTCGCGTACGTGGACTAGTCCAAGACATCCACGACTACGAGGAAGGGTGAGGGTTTCGTATCCTACCTTAAAAAGCAGACCTGTGCTCACAAAATATCCTAGTGCCACCAGGATTCGGCGGGCCAACACCACCGGCATAGGAAGAACTTGTGCCAGGTGGGGGATGCGAGAAGCTAGATAAGTGTTGGCAAAGGTGACCCGTTGTATCATATTCAGTGCCCTTAACCTGTGACTTCGGACACTCTCACGAATTGTTTGCAGAAGATGTCTGTAACTCAGTGCCGCCGTACGTCGGACGTCTGTAGTGAAGGTAATTCCTAGGCATTTCATCTTGTTGATCGGCTGTAATGGTGCTACACTTCCTGTCGGGAGTCCTCTCCCGCTGTTCATCGCTCCCGACTTTGCCATGTTCAGGCGACTTCCCGTAGCCATACAATACAAATTAATCCAATTCAAGGCCGCTCTTGCCGTGCTAAAAACACTAGGTCATCTGCGTATGTTCGGCATATAAACTTGTTGTGCCTTATCGTCATTCCTTGGAGTCGATTCCGGAGCCCGCAGAACAGCGGCTCGACAGCGATGGCATACAATATCGTTGACAGCGGGCACCCTTGTCTGACCGATCGTGAGATGGTGATGGGCCCCACCAAGCGGCCATTGATGAGCACTTTGGATGCGGCTCCGTGGAATAGTCTCATGACGACGGTGACAAAACTTTCCGGAAACTTCATTTTCGTCATCACATCCGTGAGATAAGCATGACTCAGCCTGTCAAATGCGCGATCGAAGTCCATCGATACCAATACACCCCGGAGACGACATGTTGATGCCAGTGCGATAACATCACGGTAGTCGCTGAGTGCCGTTTGTATATTGCTATCTCCTCCTAGCTGGGTTTGGTCGAGTGATATCACTTGGCGTATTAAGCGTTTAAAGCGTGCTGCAAGTATCCTGGCGTAGATCTTGTAGTCGCAATTAAGAAGGGTCAGTGGCCGGTAGGCCTGTATCCCTGTGCCGCCAGATGGTTTGTGGATGGGGATGATCATTCCTTCCACGAAGGAGGGTGGAAGAGGCACGTTGGGAGACATCAATTCGCAGTACATGGCAGTCCATCGTGGAGTCATGAGATCTTTAAATGTACGATAACCCTCTAACGGAAACCCGTCGGGCCCCGGCGATTTGTGAGACGCACCCTTATCAATCGCCTCCATTACGTCGTCGACTGTGACTTCACCTGTTAACTCCAGGTTGACCGTCTCGTCGAGACACGCGGAGAGCGTTCGTCGGACCTCATGAAAGGCTGCCTGATCGTGTTCCGCTTCTTCATAGAGATGACCGTAGTGTTCCACAAAAGCATTGGCAATGTCTTTTTGCGTTGTCATGCGGCGACCATCTGGCAGTACGACCGTCTGTATTAAGGTTCTGCGGCTACGTTGTTTTTCTCTGATAGCGTGATACATCGACGGTGATTCTCCACGGACTCGTTCAAAGGCCCTTGCACGGATTGCGACACCCTCCAGACGGCGGCGCGTTATGGAAATTACACTCCTGGAAATGGAAAAAAGAACACATTGACACCGGTGTGTCAGACCCACCATACTTGCTCCGGACACTGCGAGAGGGCTGTACAAGCAATGATCACACGCACGGCACAGCGGACACACCAGGAACCGCGGTGTTGGCCGTCGAATGGCGCTAGCTGCGCAGCATTTGTGCACCGCCGCCGTCAGTGTCAGCCAGTTTGCCGTGGCATACGGAGCTCCATCGCAGTCTTTAACACTGGTATCATGCCACGACAGCGTGGACGTGAACCGTATGTGCAGTTGACGGACTTTGAGTGAGGGCGTATAGTGGGCATGCGGGAGGCCGGGTGGACGTACCGCCGAATTGCTCAACACGTGGGGCGTGAGGTCTCCACAGTACATCGATGTTGTCGCCAGTGGTCGGCGGAAGGTGCACGTGCCCGTCGACCTGGGACCGGACCGCAGCGACGCACGGATGCACGCCAAGACCGTAGGATCCTACGCAGTGCCGTAGGGGACCGCACCGCCACTTCCCAGCAAATTAGGGACACTGTTGCTCCTGGGGTATCGGCGAGGACCATTCGCAACCGTCTCCATGAAGCTGGGCTACGGTCCCGCACACCGTTAGGCCGTCTTCCACTCACGCCCCAACATCGTGCAGCCCGCCTCCAGTGGTGTCGCGGCAGGCGTGAATGGAGGGACGAATGGAGACGTGTCGTGTTCAGCGATGAGAGTCGCTTCTGCCTTGGTGCCAATGATGGTCGTATGCGTGTTTGGCGCCGTGCAGGTGAGCGCCACAATCAGGACTGCATACGACCGAGGCACACAGGGCCAACACCCGGCATCATGGTGTGGGGAGCGATCTCCTACACTGGCCGTACACCACTGGTGATCGTCGAGGGGACACTGAATAGTGCACGGTACATCCAAACCGTCATCGAACCCATCGTTCTACCATTCCTAGACCGGCAAGGGAACTTGCTGTTCCAACAGGACAATGCACGTCCGCATGTATCCCGTGCCACCCACCGTGCTCTAGAAGGTGTAAGTCAACTACCCTGGCCAGCAAGATCTCCGGATCTGTCCCCCATTGAGCATGTTTGGGACTGGATGAAGCGTCGTCTCACGCGGTCTGCACGTCCAGCGCGAACGCTGGTCCAACTGAGGCGCCAGGTGGAAATGGCATGGCAAGCCGTTCCACAGGACTATATCCAGCATCTCTACGATCGTCTCCATGGGAGAATAGCAGCCTGCATTGCTGCGAAAGGTGGATATACACTGTACTAGTGCCGACATTGTGCATGCTCTGTTGCCTGTGTCTATGTGCCTGTAGTTCTGTCAGTGTGATCATGTGATGTATCTGACCCCAGGAATGTGTCAATAAAGTTTCCCCTTCCTGGGACAATGAATTCACGGTGTTCTTATTTCAATTTCCAGGAGTGTATTTGGGCCTGTGCTCGTTTTATACCGGCACGATGCTCCTGTGAAGGTGCTTGTACAGAAAGTTCGCGGAGCATCGTGAAATAAAATTCCGTCGTGTGTCGCCTCCATATCATCTGCTCTCTTCCATATGCAATTAACGCTCGGCGCAATGCAGGCTTAACGCATTCCAGCCACCACTGAAACGTCGTCGGATATGTCGGGAGGCGTCGTTCACACACGTGTCAAGTGTCTTCGATTAAGAGTCTGCACTCAGGTTCCCTTAGGTGTGCTATATTCAGTTTCCAAACACTGCGACTCCTCCACACTTGTTGACGACGCAGGGAGACCGTGCATATATATGCTATGTGATCTGAAAAGGCGACGGGCCACAACTCCGCATCGAGGATCGCAGGTTCGAGACGACGTGTTACGTAAATGCGATCGAGGCGACTTGCAGAGTGACTCGTGACGTAGGTGTATCCACGTCTGTCGCCATGTATCGTCTCCCATGTATCAATGAGATTCATGTCCTGTATGAGTTGCCGCAGCTCCGGGCATGAAGTATAACGTGGGTGTTGATCTTTTGGTGCGAGCACGCAGTTGAAGTCGCTTCCAAATAAGACATGTTCATACCGACCTAAGAATAGTGTTTCAATCCCCTCTGCGTAAAATCGGGATCGGTCGCGCCGTCTGTCGGACCCCGACGGTGCGTAAATGTTAACGACCTGTACTCCCAGCACTGTGAGCGCCAGTCCTCGCGCTGACGGCAGGTACACCACGTCCTCGGCTACTATGCCTCTACGTAGAAGTATCGCTGTTCCGCTGCCGCCGTCGATAGTAGGTTTAATGTACGTACCGTACTCATAGAGGTCGGGAAGCTCTCAACACATACTTCCTGCAGCAGAACGATGTCGACGTCTGACGCATGCAACATGTCTCGTAATAATTGCAATTTGACAGGCGTTCTGATCGTATTAATATTAATAGAGGTTGTTCGACATGCCTGTCGCTGTTCCTCAGCGCGTAAAGCGCACATGAACGCTTATGTTAATTTGTGTGCTGCTGCCCGGTGACATGCTGTCTGTGCGTCAGTCTGCATCTTCTGCGTGGTTAACATCCGGTGGACGCAGCACTCGCCATTGTGGGTGCGTCGTCGGTCTGTGGGTCAGTATCGGATTCGTCGGCCCAGTTCCTGCACTGGAGGTCCAGCTCCCGTCGTGTTTCTCCGGCCTGGCTGACCGAAGGCGGCGGCGTTGCTGCGGTAGGTGGAGGGCCTCCTTCCGTGGGCTTTCCGTCCGGTGTGACTGTATTCAACCCCTGTCTAGCATGATTCGCGTCGTACTGCTGTGTGGGAGGTAGAACCTCCCGTTGCGCATTCGGATGCACTGTATCGACGTTACACCCAAGTCCGTCTGACGTGGACTGCAGTAAGCAGGTGTCCGACGGTGCCAGCCGTCGTTTCTTGTGGCGCTTCGGCGATCGTTGTTTGCGCGTGTGCGCCTCCGTATCCGAGTGCGTAAGTGACTTCCGGTGCTCAGGGACGAAAGCAGCTGTCGGCACAACCGCAGGATCAATTTCCATACCTCCTACTGATCCTTTCCGCTCGGTTACGGGCGTCGTCGGCGCCGGAGCGGCAGAAGTGTGCGTCGTTTCGTCACTGGACGCGGTCTCTGCTGCAGTCGGTTGCCGTAAACTGTCAGGATTCTGTAACTGGTCATTCTTCGGGATGGGATCTGTTCGAAATGCGTCCGCATACGTTAGTGGCAGCGGCGTCAACGTGGACGGAGGCACGGGTTCGCCGTTTGGAACTTGCACTATCCTCCGCTGCATACATTCGGAACGGACGTGGCCCTCTTTCCCGCAGCCTGAGCATGTTTTGGGTTGTCCATCGTAGATGACTATAGCACTCCATCCGCCGATGAACAAGTACGAGGGTACATGTTGCGTCAGTTCTATTCTGATTTGACGCACCCCATTGAGGACGGGGTAAGTCGTGAAGTTGGACCATTTTTCTTCAACGTAGCTAAGCACTCTTCCATATGGGCGTAAGGCGTCAACGACCAAGTCAGACGGAACCTCGAAGGGAAGTTCGAAAATACATATGTTTCGTAAGCCCAGTCCTGCGTGATCAATAGTTACTTCTCCAACATGTCCATCAGAGTGACGAAATTTGAGTCCATGTTTAGTATCTCGGATGATTCTGTCACATACTGCATCGTTAATCAGCTTGACCTAAACGACACTGCTCACTATGGAGAGGTGGATTCCGATAAGTTCGTTGTAGTCAAGTTTAACTTCGTCTCGTATTCGAAAAACTAATCTTGAGAGTCGACTTTCGGTATGCATGTGCCATTCTATATCGAGTCGTCTAAACGCGCGAGTACGCGGAAGAGGTAAACAACTGCGCGAGCGCGAACTTCTCCGGCAGGGACGTAAACAGACGTCCGTGCCGTAGCACCGCCGAAGGCAGACTGTGAGCTGCCCAAGCACGACTCACGCCCCCTCCTCACAGCTTTTATCTGCCAGGAAGTTTCATATCAGCGCACACTCCGCTGCAGAGTGAAAATCTCATTCTGGGAACATCCCCCAGGCTGTGGCTAAGCCATGTCTCCGCAATATCCTTTCTTTCAGGAGTGCTAGTTCTGCAAGTTTCGCAGAAGAAAAAAATGGCTCTGAGCACTATGGGACTTAACATCTATGGTCATCAGTCCCCTAGAACTTAGAACTACTTAAACCTAACTAACCTAAGGACATCACACAACACCCACCCATCACGAGGAAGGGAAAATCCCTGACCCCGCCGGGAATCGAACACGGGAACCCGGGCGTGGGAAGCGAGAACGCTATCGCACGACCACGAGATGCGGGCTTCGCAGAAGAGCTTCTGTTAAGTTTGGAAGGTAGGAGACGAGGTACTGGCAGATTAGACGCCGGCACGGTAGCTCAGCGTGTTCGGTCAGAGGGTTAGCAGCCCTCTGTAATAAAAAAACTGAGTTAATCGATCAACAACGAACTTAAACGGATGTCTTACGACATCCGCGCCGAGCAGATTAAACGAACAAAAGCGAACAAAAAAAAATTTGCCGGCACGGTAGCTCAGCGTGTTCGGTCAGAGGGTTACGCGCCCTCTGTAATAAAAAAAACTGAGCTAATCGATCAACAAGGAACTAAAACGGATGTCTTACGACGTCCGCCCTGAGCAGATGCAACGAACAAAAGCGAACAAAATGAGATTAAAAAAAAAGGGTTGGTAGAGCACTTGCCCGCGAAAGGCAAAGGTCTCGAGTTCGAATCTCGGTCCGGCACACAGTTTTAATCTGCCAGCAAGTTTCATATCAGCGCACACTCCGCTGCAGAGTGAAAATCTCATTCTAATTTTAATTGCTTTTTCCTCCCAGACCGAAATCACCTTTTATCCGTAACATATCCTAATGTCCCTTCTCAGATGAAGGCACTACCCCACATTACTCGTCCTTAGCTTGGATCCCATTCACTTTCTGTCACACACGTCCTGCCTACAAGATTCTTCCGCCTAACACGTCACACATCGCTTTCACCTAATTTCCCTTCCAGTGTTATCCCTCTCTAAACCTTTAATTTGCAGTTAACAGCAGCCCTCACCACACTTATTTCCATAGATTTTAGAGCCAGACACGTCATCAGTGTTCGAGTGGCATTTGTCCACAATTTTTGTATCGCGTAAATATTGTGTATGTCTAAATACTGAATTTTGCGGTGACTGAAGGGCGCAGCCTGACCCTACCAGCCTATATGCAAAATAGGCAATGTAAACATCTAGTAAAAATTAATCAAAAAATCAACTAAATTATACTACTTATTAGAACGCTGTCAGAAGCATCTTTATGAACAGAAGATCATTTTACTCGGTCAGCATGTCGCAAGAGACTATTGACATGAAGATAACCCTCAGAAAAGTTTGAATCTGAAACACTATCTAACCACGAGGAGGGTCAAATATTTCCGGAAGTGTATAATCAAGGAACGATTTATATTATTCATTCATATGTTAATTGTAGGTGTATTGTACTTAGTGGAAATAATATAATTCAGACCAAAGTATACGGTAGGACGATTACACAAAATGTGCCTTTCATGTAACGAGTGACTTCGTGCAGGCTAACGTTACCAGACTTTTCTTATCGTGCCAAGTTAAATAATATGTTCATTGCAGTAAATCAAAGTTTTGGTGACCTGTAAGCAGACTGTATCCATGTTTTAGGCGAGATATAGCTCGATACGTGTATGAAAGTTATAAATGCAGTCAGAGATGTATGGACATGAAAATAACAAATCTTGTGGAATATTCCTCTTCAGGTGCAGTTTAAGTTACTTGAGAATCCAGATTTTGCCTTTGAAATGGAATGTTGCTGTTACATTTTCTAAATTGCATTAGGAACATATGCTGCATGAACAAGGGTACTGCCATTTAAGACACGAAGATTATGCTCTCGAGTGGTGATAAGAGTGCAGTAACATTTCAAGTGCACTATTTGTAGTGGTGGTAGGCCCTGGATTTCCATCTGTATTTTCTGTACCACATATACATTCGTTTTCTTGTTGAAATTTCCTTATCGTACTTTACGAAACGTTTGTATCTACTTTAATTAAGTGAGCAGATAAGCTACAAAACGGAATCGAACAATTTCAGAGAAATAGGTACGGCTGACTCTGCAGAAACTGACTGTTTTTTTGTGCCATGCTTTAAAAGGGAACGCTGGAAAATCCAGTGAATTATTTATGTTGTGTGTATCGAATGTCTTAAGCAAAATGCCCTTAAAAAATTATGCCTGGAATTTATGTAGCTCCAAATAGATTGCAGCCACGTACAGCCGAGATTTATGCCTCGCTCGAGCGAATTATAATCTGTCTGAGTAGTGAAGTATACGATGCACAATTGACTAATGTGTGAACTCTTAACCAAGTGGTGATTTAGAGGGATACTAAATTTAGTTCCGCTACAAGAGTCACGACAACACAGCAGTTCACCTATTCATCTATAACATAGTTTCGTTTGAGTAACAATCTTAGAAACTTCGATGATGAATATTTCAGAGAATTATTTGTCATTGTCATTAATTACAAATACTATTCAGATGGTATCACGATCCCGCACTTCATTTCCTGATACTACCTCTTCATATTGTTTTAAGTATAGCCCATTTCTGTGAAGAGCAGTCCTCAACAAACTGTTAACAGTAAATGTAATTTAACGGGAAACCGCCTAAATTACAAGTATACCTTCCTGACCACATCCTTGCTTAAGAAATTATTGTGATCTGTAGTGTCTTAATACATAATGTTTGAGATGGTAAGACTTCGGGATTGTTGCACAGCAGGATGAGTAAGGGAATCAGAATCCATCTAGGAATGTGGACTGTAGATCAATGTAGATACTGACTCGTTCACAACTTAGTAATGATGTACAGTAAATAAATCTCCAATACACTAGAATTTAGCGGCTTATGGACATTACACTTCAGGCGTAAACAGAGGATCGGAAGGAAACTATCACAGGGAGAAAAGGAAAGAAATAACTAGAACAACATCGAAATTTGCATATGGGTATAAATTAAAATGATAAAATATCCACAAGATCTTTCAGCACCTTCATTGTTACCATCTCATTCAGTATCGTAACTGTCTTATTGTTTTTATCCAGATTTATCTTGTATATTAATGTAACACCTATTGTCTGTCCCTCTCCTCCTCTGAACATTTCTTTGAAGTCTCCATGTTCATCCGCCATACTAGCAAAATAAACAGTGAAGAAAGCCGACTAATGGACTTGAAAGGTAAACTTATCAGGCTAGAGAGGGATGGACGAAAAATCAGCGCGAGCAGCTAAAAGAACTGGAGAAGCAGTACAAATTACAAGAAATGTATTGAACTGTTGAGAACCTAACCAAAAAAGACACATGAAAAGACAACAGTAGAGTATACTGAGAAATAACGAAACTATGCTAGCATGCGCAGAAGGTAATACACAGGAACTGGAGGAGTAAGTTGTAAAATTTTGTGAAGGACAATGATGACTAAGATTACAGCTTGAATTAGAATGTAGCGAAATCCATTATGGACCAAAGATACAGAGACTGTAGGTGAAGTAGGTCGTTCAGAATCTAGGAAGAAGAAAGCAAAGAGTGATGAAAAAACAACAGTTCAAACACTAAATGCCTTTGAAAAGTGAATGTTCTCTAGAGTGATCAACCTTATCAGTAGGATATTTGACGTGAGATTTGGCATAAAGATTTACTTAAAAACCATTGTAGCCCCTTCACTTAAGAAACATAATGCCAAATAATGTAAATATTATAGCACAATTGCACTGTTCATCACAAGTAAAGGCTCCCTTTTTTTCGGAATCTTGTAGTAGTCTCCCAGTGCGCAGTAAAGTCTGAATTTTAGCTTCAACGTTGCTCTTTAATGGTGCAAAAGCGTGGTACCCTACGAGGTCACCCTCAGGCTGGAGAACATTTCAAACAGTAAGGTGTGGTCACGTGTTAAAAAAAAAAGACCAGGGCTTAGAAATTCAAGTGACGTGTAAGATGGGTTCATGATGTCACATTGGCACCAAATTTTACCACAATTCTGGGAAACGTCAAGGTGGATGTGTCACACCTCTCTTACATTCATTCTACACCTTCTTTTGACGCCTCTGGAATGGAAGTAAGAATTGCGACGCCCAGCGTTGAAATCATGAGTTTTTCTTATGGGTGGCAGAGGAAAACATTTCGGTAACATCGCAGCTCAGAATCGGTACCACAACGCCTCAGGGGCTGACATACAGGGCGCAGTGTAATTACCCTTTTCCTCGGGCGTTGATTCTCACATATTTCGAGGTCGTCAACGACAGTTGGCAGTGCGATGAGCAACAGGTGTTATTGACAACGTTTGGTACTACTGACACCTCCGGACGTTTCAGACCTTTTATAAGGACATTGTAGGGCTGTATCCCCACTGAACGTGATTACGCCCCTTTAAAGTGCAGGGAAATCCCAAATTTTCCTTTTATGCACATGTTGGAACCACTAGGTACCGCTCAAAACCAACCGACGAAATTTGAATGTGATCCGAAGCAGCATGATGCATATGCTGTTTCAGCGCCCCTGTGGCGTAATCAGGAGGGAGGGGAGGAGGAATGGGGGAGAATGCGACATTGCTACATGGATGAATAAAACGGCAAATGGACACTCTACGATCCTCCAGTTTGGCAACAACTCGGTGGAACCCGCCCACCTTTACTGAGAATTTTGAAAATGACGTCCACAGATACAGCCTGTGACCTGGTCCTAGGCGTCTTCAGGCAGGTATCTGGAAGCAGAGGAGTGTCGAGGGGTTGACTGCTTGCTGGTGTCTGAGACTACTTCACAGATTATCTCTGTACAGGTGTATTTCTAAAATTTTCAGTGAAGCTTGGCACGTGTCACCGAGGGTGTTGTGCCAAACTGGGGGTCTTAGAGGGACCTTTCGCTGTATTATTTATGCATGTGTCAATGTCGACCCCGACCTCCTCACCCCGTGATCACGCCACAGAACGGTGCAAAGCAGGAGGGCGCAAAAAGCATTATCAGCCTATGCTGCTTCACATCATATTCAAATTTCTTCGAATAGTTTTGAATGGTCCCTAGTGGTTCCAACTTGTACACAAGAGCAAAAATTGTTTTTTCGAAGTACTCCAAAGGGATTCAAAGCCACAGTGTCCTTAGAGAACGACTGAGAACCCCAGAGGAGTCAGCAGTGTCAAAGGCTGTCAAGAAAGTCGTCCTGTTGCTCACCGCACTGTGAACTGTCGTCGACCCCGAGAGTGCCATCGCAGGGGGTCACGCTTTGGCACCATTACAGAGGAAACTCATAGGCGTCTTTGAGCCAAATTTCAAACTTCTGCGTCGCAATGGGAGACAATACGGTGTTTTGAAAAAGTGATGCTTTAGCTGATTTGCACATTGTAGTTTCGTACAACATATTATATATGCTAGTTTAAGCTTGTACTAAGAGGATTTTTAAAGATAATTGGGGAACACATGGGGGGGGGGGGGGGAGGGGGGGAACAGTTTGGATTCAGAAAGGGAAAAGCAATAGGAGATACTACTGAATGAATATTTGAGGAAGATGGGAAAATATTGCTATACTTTAGTAGAGATATGTACATCGTTATATCTTATTGTTTAAAATCTTTATTTGGTAATCATAACAGCATATCATACAACAGACGATGCTGTAACAGCGAGAAGGACAATTCCTATTTATGGCCCGACGACCACTTTGGAAAAGGTAGGAATTCGAAAGGAGATATTTCTAATTGGTGATGGCAGTACGGGATCCGAATTACATGTAGCCGGCCGGAGTGGCCGAGCGGTTCTAGGCGCTACAGTCTGGAACCGCGCGACCGCTACGGTCGCAGATTCGAATCCTGCCTCGGGCATGGATGTGTGTAATGTCCTTAGGTTAGTTAGGTTTAAGTAGTTCTAAGTTCTAGGGGACTGATGACCACAGCAGTTGAGTCCCATAGTGCTCAGAGCCATTTGAACCATTTGAATTACATGTAGCAGATGAAAGACGCGACGGAAAATATATTTTGAGCAATAATGGTGAAAGAATAATTGATTTATGCGGTGAACAGAAAGTAAAAGTTGCTAATGGGTAATTTGCTCGTTGTGTTTTCCACAAGTATACGTGTAACCCATAAATAACCTAAACTCGATCATTGATATTACTGTCAGACAGAACGCTGAACTGAAAATCTCATACGTCAGAGCCCTACGTGGCTCTGAAAGTGGTTCAGATCATTGTTTAGTAGTAGCGAAAACTTATTTTTCCCTAATAACAAGAATTACGTCGCAACAGACCAGCTACCGAAAATGGCACTCCAATGAATAACATCAAGTATAATATCGAGAGTTGGAGAAGTGACACAGCTAAGTTCTAGAACCAGATGAGGGTAGCTACGAAATTGGATAGAATAACGCAACTATTAGCAAATGAAATACAAAAAAATCTGAAAAGAGACATACATCAAGCTGCATATGAAGCTCTCGGAGAAAAAAATAAACCCTGAAAGATATAGGAAAGATACTCTATTTGGGCGTAAGGATATATTTTAATGACTATCTACGCCAGAAATTAGTAAATTATACTGTAATGACAAAAGTAGATGGGTACAGAAAAAAGTAAGGGAGGCAAAGAGTAAGTACAGGGAAGAGACCTGCCAAGATACTATCAAGATATCAACTTAAGAGCAGGTAACACAAAAGCAAATAACGTTTGAAAGGTAATCATAAGAGTGCGAACGGAACATAGAGACGCAGTCTCATCTCTATGGGGGAATGGAAAACTTATTACAAAAATCACCTAACAGAAAATAGGGCAGAATTCAGAACTGGTTCTGAAAACCATTCTACTAACTCAACACAATCCTAACAACAAACACTAGTTGACTGTGCAAACGTAAGTAAACTTCAGAGAAATAAAAAGGCGAAAGCTACAGCACTGGGAAACATACGTACGAAACTCCTAAAGGCAGCCGCCTCAGCAATTATAGAAATTCTATAAGTAATATTTAATCGATGTTTAAATGGTGAGGAACTGCCAAATTAATAGAAAAAACCAGTTATTTCATCCATATTTGAAAAAGGAAAATCGATGCGATCGTGGAAATCATATAGGAATTAGCGTTGTATCTACAATATCCCAATATTACTATAAAGTAGTAAAGCATAAAATAGAAGATGAAATAAAGGACGAAGAAAATAGGTGTAGAGCAGGACGCTGATTTACAGACGGCGTATTCGCTCTTAAACACCTGATTGATAAGAAGCTAGAAAGGCTACAAAGGACAATGCCATTTCACTTAACATTTGTTGGGATATAGAAGGCATATGATACATTCTCACTAAAAGAGGGACTGTCCAGTACTAGATGTCGAAACCTGCTCTTAAATATTTTATGCAAGAGGAATACAGCGAAACAAACAATGTTAAAATTGTAGCTACTAAGAACACCGCGGCTTCCTCTTTGATTCCTTTCCTCGGTTCATAGCCACATACTATTTTTCCTTCTGTTCCTTTTCCTACTATCGAATTCCAGTTCCCACATATAACAGTGATGGCTGACTGCAATTTTATAATAGGAAGAGGAAGAGAAGGAAAAACTGTAGGTGCATGTGAACTGGGGGGGGGGGGGGGGGGGAAGAGAAGAAAGAAGAAGCCACCTGGTAGAATTTTTTATACAGCATAATTTAATTATCGCTGACACATTGTTTAAGAATCATGAAATATGGTTGTAAACGTGGAAGAAGCCTGGAGACACCGGAAGATTTCAGAGTGATTATGTAATGCTAAGACACAGATTTTGGAGCCAACTTTTAAATTGTTAGATATTTCCGGGGGAAGATGTGGACTCTGCCCACAATTTATAGGTGATGAACTGTAGATTAAAACTGAAGAAATTGCAAAAGATAGAAGATTGAGGAGATGGACCCTGGATAATTTGAAAGAACCAGAGGTTGATGAGAGTAACGCAGGATCTATACGGCAACGATAGACTGGAACAGGAAAACGAATACAGTAAAAGACGAATGGGTAGCTTTTGAGGGATGAAATAGTGAATCCTTGAATAACCTAAGAGATATGTAAATCAGCTGCTGGAAGGAGAAAATATAAAAATACAGTAAATTAATCAGGCGAAATGGGAATATGAACGTCTAAAAAATGAGAATGACAGATGGTGCCAAATACCTAAGCAGGGATAGCTAGAATATAAATATAAAGATTTAGAAGCATATGTCACTAGGGGAAAGATAGATACCGCTTACAGGAAAATTAAAGATACCTTTGGAGAAAAGAGAAGTAACTGTATGAATATCAGTAGCTTAGATGGAAAACCAGTACTAAGCAAAGAAGAATAGCTGAAAGGTGCAAGGAGTCTATGGATGACCTATACAATGAAGATGTACTTGAGGGCACTGTTATAGAAATGGAAAAGGAAGTAGATGAAGATGACCTGGGAAATACGATACAGTGAGAAGAATCTGAGGGAGCACTGAACGACGTAAGTAGAAATAAGGTCCCGGGAGTAGACGACAAGCCGTCAGAACTACTGTCAGACTTAGGAGAGTCAGCCATGACTAAACTCTTCCATCCGGCGTGCAAAATGTATGAGACAGGTGAAATACCCCCCGACTTCAAGAAGAGTGTAATAATTCCAGTTCCAAAGAAAGCAGATGCTGACAGGTGTAACTATTACCGACATTTATTGCATTACCTATGTTTATAGGTTTATATGTTTGCTGTTGTGGTACTGCGAACAGCTGAAAGCAAGGGGAAACTACAGCCGTAATTTTTCCCGAGGGCATGCAGCTTTACTGTATGGTTAAATGATGATGGCGTCCTCTTGGGTAAAATATTCCGGAGGTAAAATAGTCCCCCATTCGGGTCTCCGGGCGGGGACTACTCAGGTGGACTTCGTTATCAGGAGAAAGAAAACTGGCATTCTACGGATCGGAGCGTGGAATGTCAGATCCCTCAATCGGGCAAGTAGGTTAGAAAATTTAAAAAGGGAAATGGATAGGTTAAAGTTAAATATAGTGGGAATTAGTGAAGTTCTGTGGCAGGAGGAACAAGACTTCTGGTCAGGTGAATACAGGGTTATAAATACAAAATCAAATAGGGGTAATGCAGGAGTAGGTTTAATAATGAATAAAAAAATTGGAGTGCGGGTAAGCTACTACAAACAGCATAGTGAACGTATTATAGTGGCCAAGATAGACACGAAGCCCATCCCTATTACAGTAGTACAAGTTTATATGCCAACTAGGTCTGCAGACGACGAAGAAATTGAAGAAATGTATGGTGAGATAAAAGAAATTATTCAGGTACTGAAGGGAAACCAAAATTTAATAGTCATGGGTGACTGGAACTCGACAGTAGGAAAAGGGAGAGAAGGAAACATAGTAGGTGAATATGGATTGGGGCTAAGAAGAGAAAGAGGAAGCCGTCTGGTAGAATTTTGCACAGAGCATAACTTAATCATAGCTAACGCTTGGTTCGAGAATCATAAAAGAAGGTTGTATACATGGATGAATCCTGGAGATACAAAAAGGTATCAGATAGATTATATAATGGTAAGACAGAGATTTAGGAACCAGATTTTAAATTGTAGGACATTTCCAGGGGCAGATGTGGACTCTGACCACAATCTATTGGTTATGAACTGTAGATTAAAACTGAAGAAATTGCAAAAAGGTGGGAATTTAAGGAGATGGGACCAGGATAAACTGACTAAACCAGAGGTTGTACAGAGTTTCAAGAAATACAGTAGAAGACGAATGGGTAGCTCTGAGGGATGAAATAGTGAAGGCAGCAGAGGATCAAGTAGGTAAAAAGACGAGGGCTAGTAGAAATCCTTGGGTAACAGAAGAAATATTGAATTTAATTGATGAAAGGAGAAAATATAAAATTGCAGTAAATGAAGCAGGCAAAAAGGAATACAAACGTCTCAAAAATGAGATCGACAGGAAGTACAAAATGTCTAAGCAGGCATGGCTAGAGAACAAATGTAAGGATGTAGAGACTTATCTCACTAGGGGTAAGATAGATACTGCCTACAGGAAATTTAAAGAGACCTTGGAAGAAAAGAGAAACACTTCTATGAATATCAAGAGCTGAGATGGAAACCCAGTTCTAAGCAAAGAGGAGAAAGCAGAAAGGTGGAAGGAGTATATACAGGGTCTATACAAGGGCGATGTACTTGAGGACAATATTATGGAAATGGAAGAGGATGTAGATGAAGATGAAATGGGAGACACGATACTGCGTGAAGAGTTTGACAGAGCACTGAAAGACCTGAGTCGAAACAAGGCCCCGGGAGTGGACAACATTCCATTAGAACTACTGGCGGCTTTGGGAGATCCAGTCCTGACAAAACTCTAACATCTGGTGAGCAAGATGTCGAGACAGGCGAAATACCCTCACACTTCAAGAAGAATATAATAATTCCAATCCCAAAGAAAGCAGGTGTTGACAGATGTGAAAATTACCGAACTATCAGTTTAATAAGTCACAGCTACAAAATACTAACGCGAATTATTTGCAGACGAATGGAAAAAATGGTAGAAGCCGACCTCGGGGAGGATCAGTTTGGATTCCGTAGAAATGTTGGAAAACGTGAGGCAATACCGACCTTACGACTTATATTAGAAGAAAGATCAAGAAAAGGCAAACTTACGTTTCTAGCATTTGTAGACTTAGAGAAAGCTTTTGACAATGTTGACTTGAATACTCTCTTTCAAATTCTGAAGGTGGCAGGGGTAAAATACAGGGAGCGAAAGGCTATTTACAATTTGTACAGAAACCAGATGGCAGTTATAAGAGTCGAGGGGCGTGAAAGGGAAGCAGTGGTTGGGAAGGGAGTGAGACAGGGTTGTAGCCTCTCCCCGATGTTATTCAATCTGTATATTGAGCAAGCAATATAGGAAGCAAAAGAAAAATTCGGAGTAGGTATTAAAATCCAGGGAGAAGATATAAAAACTTTGAGGTTCGCCGATGACATTGTAATTCTGTCAGAGACAGCAAAGGACTTAGAAGAGCAGTTGAACGGAATGGACAGTGTCTTGAAAGGAGGATATAAGATGAACATCAACAAAAGCAAAACGAGGATAATGGAATGTAGTCGAATTAAGTCGGGTGATGCTGAGGGAATTAGATTAGGAAATGAGACACTTAAAGTAGAAAAGGAGTTTTGCTATTTGGGGAGCAAAATAACTGATGATGGTCAAAGTAGAGAGGATATAAAATGTAGACTGGCAATGGCAAGGAAAGCGTTTCTGAAGAAGAGAAATTTGTTAACATCGAGTATAGATTGAAGTGTCATGAAGTCGTTTCTGAAAGTATTTGTATGGAGTGTAGCCATGTATGGAAGTGAAACATGGACAATAAATAGTTTGGACAAGAAGAGAATAGAAGCTTTCGAAATGTGGTGCTACAGAAGAATGTTGAAGATTAGGTTGGTAGATCATGTAACTAATGAGGAGGTATTGAATAGGATTGGGGAGAAGAGAAGTTTGTGGCACAACTTGACTAGAAGAAGGGATCGATTGGTAGGACATGTCCTGAGGCATAAAGGGATCACAAATTTAGCATTGGAGGGCAGCGTGGAGGGTAAAAATCGTAGAGGGAGACCAAGAGATGATTACACTAAGCAAATTCAGAAGGATGTAGGCTGCAGTAGGTACTGGGAGATGAAGGAGCTTGCACAGGATAGATTAGCATGGAGAGCTACATCAAACCAGTCTCAGGACTGAAGACCACAACAACAACAACAACATGTTTATAGCTTTTCTAGACTCAGAGAAAGCTTTTCACAACGTTGACTGGAATATTCTCTTAAAGCAAAACAAGGATAATCGAATGTAATCGAATTAAATCAGGTTTTACGGAGGAAATCAGGTTAGGAAACGAATAGTGTATGACTTTTGCTATTTGAACAGCAAAATAACTGAGAATGATCGAAATAGAGAGGATATAAAATGTAGGCGGGCAATGGAAAGGAAAGTATTTCTAAAGAAGAGAAATTTGTTAACAGAAAATATAGATTTAAATGTCGGGAACTCTTTGCTGGAAGTATTTGTATGAAGTGTAATCATGTATGGTAGTGAAACATGGTCGATAAACAGTTTGGACAAGAAGAGAAGAGACTGAACAGAACTAGGAAGAAAAGAAATTTGCGCAACCTGACTAGAAGAAGGGATCGGTTGCTAGAGATCGCCAGTTTAGTATGGGAGGGAAGTGTTGAGGGTAAGAATCGTAGTGGCAGACCAAGCGATGAATACAGTAAGCAGATTCAGAAGGATGAATGTTGCAATAGTTATTCGGAGATGAAGAGGTTTGCACAGTATAGAGTAGCGTGGAGAGCTGCTATAAACCAGTCTTCGGACTGAAGACCAAACCAACAAGAAACACTTCAAGTTTATTTAAAAAAAATTAATTTTGAAATTTTCGAAATTCTCCTCCGCCAGGCGGCTGGAGAAATGTATATCCTGCCATAGCTGTGGCAGACAGGACATTCGCAACGTGGCGCGCACGTACCCTTGGTTCACGGCACTTGGGTAAACATGCAGCACAGCACAACGCGATGTAATTTTTAAAGCAAATTTGTGTTTCCGTTGATAGTTTTTCTGGCAGAATCGTTGACAATTACTATTCGCTCGAATTTGCAACTCATTTAATATCCGTAATAATTAACAGTTGCCTTTGCCGTATCGCCAGGTGTTAACAATGGAGATAAAACTGAATAAATTTTCTTTGTGATTTCTTCATATTCGCTTGCTAATATCATCTGTCTTTGTGCAGGTTCCATAGTTTCACAGTAATGTGGAATCCATTTGATGTTTTCGACTTTGGAAAGATGAAATGTGAAGACTGTGGTACGCAATCGAAATCACCTACTTCTCCTGAAGATATACTCATGTTTTATGTATCAGTTAATATTTTGGACATTCATTCGAATGATGTCGACATTTCGTTACAAATTGTGCAAACATTAGAGTAAACAGGAAACAACTTAGTCCATTCAGCGAACTGTGGTTCGAACGATGATTGTTGTCCCAATTAAAATCCAGAACAAAAATATAGTAACTTCCAAGCCCTCAGAAAAAAATGTGCAGTAATAGCTTTCATTGAGAAACGAGGGCTATAATTATTTTAGTTGAAGGAAGAAGGGAAAAAATGTTTATACATAAGAAGTGTGCAAAGCCTGATTGTTTCGTAAAAAGTAAACCTGAACTGTATAAATGCAAGAAAGATCTACACGAAGTACGAAATATGCACCAAAATGAAACTCGAAAAAGTATGAGAGAAGAACTATTCCAAAGATTTAGAACTGCTCGTGAGAGTCAGTGAACGTTACCGAGGGAGATCTACAAGACTGGGCGCTTTGAGTCACAAGTGAGATGCACATTACTGATTTCTTGCTTTTTCAGCTTGGTTGTACAGAATGAGGAAATTATACGGAAAAGGAAGTCACAAAATTACGATGTTTACCTCTAGTAAACACGTAGAGGAGATGTCAGTAATTGGTAATACTATAGAAGAATTTGTAGCTGACGTGAAGATGAAGCTTGTTGTTATTCCATTAATGTTGCGTACAAAGCCAATTAATCAGGTTTCCTGCAAGCTGGACTTTATTACTTCGAGAGAAAAAAGGCAGTGTCGCTTCTGCAGTCGATGAATGCCGTGACACATTCGCATAGAACACTGCCAGTCATACGTATCATTGGCACAGGTTTGTGTCTGCCTCCAGAAACACTAAAGCAGGGTAGAACCGAAAATTAGAAAAAAGACTGTTTACTCGCGAAAATCTTGTAATCGACGTAGAAAAACCTGGAAACATCGGGGAGAAAGATTTTCAGTGTTACAAAAAATGGTTCAAATGGCTCTGAACACTATGGGACTTAACTTCTGAGGTCATCAGTCCCCTAGAACTTAGAACTACTTAAACCTAACTAACCTAAGGACATCACACACATCCATGCCCGAGGCAGGATTCGAACCTGCGACCGTAGCGGTCACGCGTTTTCAGACCGTAGCGTCTAGAGCCGCTCGGCCACTCCGGCCGGCTTTCACTGTTACACCCGAAACGTCTTCTTACCATTTGCTGAAAAAGGACTCTTGGCCTGAACATAACTACACCTCTTCCTGTAGGAGGTCGACGAAAAGCCTCTTAATATAATTCGGATTCCATACGGAACTAAAAGTATGATGCAATCATACAATAAAATCTTTTTTAACAATCTAAAGAATTTTTCAGAAAACTGTCAGGTAATACAATTTCCACTGGCTTCTTGCCATTTCAAGTTTAACAGTATTGTTAAACTTCAGTCATTTCCGCACTGTCAGGTTGCATCAGCATATTTTACGAATTTGATCAATATGGCTGATATGTTGCTCAATATGCAGAACAAGGGCCACAGCCATTTCTTATTCCATTCCAGTTCTCTCTAAACAAAACTAAACATTACTGTGAAGTACCTGAATGCATCGATTTTTCTTTTATCAGGTGCACCTGGTATAAGAAAAATGTTTGTCTTCAACATCCAATAGACACTTCGCATGCTTGTGACGACTGTCGTGGATAAACAGGGAACTGATTCATTGTTAGCACAATATATATTATTCAAAAATTATCATAAGAGTTTTGGTACAGGAATTGTTATAAAGTATTTAACGCCAACAGATTAAAGTCTCGATTTATGAAAGTCATCTACAAAGTAGTATCATGCACTACCTTGATTTTCTCTCCTTAAATAGTCACCTGTGTAAGAGTTACGTCAGCAACGATTCAGTTGTCGAGATGAACTGCAAAGTGTTCAAAAAATTATTGATTTTAGGCATTTTTGGTATGAATTAAGGAATTAAAATTCGTGTGTGTGCACGACGCTACGTCTTCATGTCACGGCTGCGTCTGCTTCGCCGATTTGCGAGCTAGACTGGAAGGACTGTGCAAACCGCCGTTATAAGCGGTTCTTCGTGTAACAAAGATGATTAACTTCAACATTTTAAAAAATTATTTACAGTGCACTTTAGCAGCAAAAATTTCGACACTACATTTCTTTTGGTGTATTCTCCCTGTGTGAAAAATTTCAGTGTAGATTTCGACATGCCAGTTTGGACCACTCCTCTGTAAGTTATTTGTGGATGGTAATGCAAAATTTTGGCATAGGTAATAGGTATCTTCAGGAAGTAAGAAGCTTATAAGTAGGTAAGAAAATTAAGATTATTCGTAAATAAGGGTCTAAGACAAGAGTGCTCATTAGCAGCGACGTTATTTAAAGTCCTATATTTCAGTGCCAGTATTCTTCGAACTTACGATGCAATGTTCCTTCGGACATGTATGCATCAAATGTATTCGCAACTGCTCACGATAAGCGGGAACTCCGGGTTCGAGTCCCGGTCCAATACAAGTTTTCATTTTCTCCATTCCATTATACAGCTTATGCTTGTTTATATTCCAAATTACGAATATATTTCATGCATTTACTTAAACTGTACTTCGAAGATGTTTTTCTAAACTGGAAGAGAAAGTGTCCTGAGTTGGATATCCCTGTAGAACAAGAAACTCTGTTTACTTTGTTCTACACAGATGACCAGGTCCTAAAAGCGGGAGACAAAGACGGCTCTGTTACAAGTTCAGGAATCTGCACGAAGAATACTCAGAATGAGGCCTGACAATAAATACAAAAAAGACAGAACAGATTGGAGTGTGTGAATATGACAGAGAAGATTTGGATGTAGGTGTACGCTAAAATAAAAATGCCTTGACTCCTTGCTGTTGACTAAAAATTTACAACGCGAAGAAAAGTCTTGCTGCACAGGTCAATCGTGGAAAGTATCACCACATATGGCGCTGAAATATGAGAGGTAACCAAAAAGGAGAAAACTAAATTGATGTTCCATGAAATTGATGTTTAGAGAAGAAGTTGTCACATCTCCAGATTATAACACATCAGAAATGACAGAATATAGTAAATTATAGAAGAAAAAGAATATCCTCGATGCCATAGATAGTTAAATATTGATTTCATATGGCCACTTCCAATCATAACTACAGCCAAAAAGAACCAATGAATGGACTCCAGTTGAGCGAAGAAAACCTGGAAGATGGATGAAAGATGTTAAGTATGCATTGAATTCAAGAGGCCTTTAGGAACGCAATTGGAAACATAGGAACTTAAAAAGCGGAAGACGACTACCTTCGTAAAAAAAGTAGCATATATGATAACAGACAAGATCTGTTTCGGTCCTATACGGGCCATCTTCAGATTCTACGCTTCATAAGCAAAGCTTGGTGGACAGAACGCTCACGACATGTCATGTTCTCATATTACGTGACTGAGCGTAAAACAAACAAAAATGCAACATTTGTCAATCACTTTTCTCCATAAACGTAATATCGATTTTTTTCCAAAATTAGATACATCGCTTTTGTTGACCGCGAAAGGATGCTTGCCGGAGTTGATTGGTGTTCTCTCCTGAAGACTTTCAACGATATTAACATAGACTGGAAAAACAGAAGACTTAAAACGGGACTGTACACAACACAAAAAGCTATAGCAAGGACTGACAATAAAGAAACTGCTAAGAGGAATATTTGAAGAAGTGTTAGATGAGGATGTTTTTTGTCACCAGCGTTTTACAATACCTATACTGAGAAATTAATAGACAGATTATTTGAAAAAGAAAGAGGCATAATAGTAGGAAAACAAAGGATAAAAACAATAAAAATGTCGGTGGTTATGTTCGCAAAACACGGAAGTTCCGTGAAACGATCAGTAGATCATTAGAGGGAAATACCTTTGAACATATAGTTGGAACGTTTGGTGACACACAATGGAAGCTGTGCATAAGAAAGAGGAAGGATCTATAAATAAAAGAGATATTTAAGTGGGGAAAGTTTGAAACTTCCTGACGGACTAAAACCGTGTGCCGGACCGAGACTCGAACTCGGGAACTTTGGCTAAGTCATGTCTCCGGAATACCCTTTCTTCTAGGACTTCTAGTTCCGCATGGTTCGCAGGAGAGCTTCTGTGAAGTTTGGAAGGTAGGAGACTAGATAGTGGCAGAAGTAAAGCTGTAGGGATGGGTCGTCAGTCGTGCTTAGGTAGCTCAGTCGGTCGCCAGCACGGTAGCTCAGCGTGTTCGGTCTGAGGGTTAGCTACCCTATGTAATAAAAAAGTGAATGAACGAATCGAGGAAGAACCTGAATGGGTGTCATCGGACGTCAGATCCGAACAAATTCAACGAACAATATAGAACAAAATGAGATCAACCAAAAAAATGTCGGTATAGCCAAAGGCAAAGAGCCCGAGTCAGAATCTCGGTCCGGCGCACAGTTTTAATCTGCCAGGAAGGTCACACACTACGTTGCAGAGTGAAAATTTCGTTCTGGTGAAAAACTTGTTAGTGTTAGCAGCAAAGGAATTCCGAAAGAACTAAAGAAAAATTCGCCGAGTGTTAAGTCTGAAGTGCACTATTATATGGCAGCAAATCATGGAAAGTGAAAAAGAAAGAGGAAAACTACGTGGACAGCTTTGAAATGCTTTTTTGAACAAAAACGTTTAAGGTTGCATGGACTGATAGAACGAGGAATCAAGATATACATCTAAGGAGTGAATAAGAAAGAAAACCAGTGGAAATAATACAAATGATTAATTAAGATGCTACACCTTAATGGAGTCTTCGACTGATTTTTTCTTTTTCAGGGGTAAAGGTCTCACAAAGATCGTCTTCTACTGCATTAGCTCACTGGACAGAGCGTTCGCGACATGTCATGTTCTTATATCACGTACCCGAGTCTAAAACAAAAATAAATGTGCTATAAGTCAATTACTTTTCTCTGTACCACATTTGTTTGTGATTTTCTTTGTGATTTTGTATTTCAACTGTCTGACCAGATTTCCTTTTATTTATGTGTATATAAGGAGATATCCCACTATTTGACTAAACGAATACGGATACGTGTTTAAAGAATAATATCGGTTCTATTATGTGTATCAGGCAGATGCGTTACTCTGGAGTGAGAGCACGATTTTTGAGTAAAGATCGATTTCAGTAAAGATGGTAGTGCAATAAGTAACATGTCACCAAAAAAACCAGATTAATGATGAGCATTATCTGCAGAAAAATCAAACCCGGAAAGTGACGAAGAAAATAGATCGCACATAGTTGACGCGACTTGCAGTGTATAACTGATTAGTGAAATTTCTCTTAGTTAATCATCGGATATATCGTAATGTCTGGCACTGTTCTCACGAATACATCAGAAAAATGGCGTAACAGCTTGCAATAACGAATCGTCCTAGAAGATAACGTGTCATCAGGCTGCCCTTCAGTATTTCTATTAGAGTACCAACGGCAGGCACGGGTACTGAGGGATACAATTATTTATTTATTCAGCCCATGATTACTGAAAGACAGTTTTCTCAAAAACATAGTAAAGAGAGTAATTTGCAAAGAATCTGTCATTTTGATGGGAGTGTCTTGTTGACCTCGTGTAGCAAAACTGGTAATATTAATGTAAGTAGTACGTCAGACAGTTATAGGTTTGATATTGATTTTTGTAATAATTAGCATATATTAACCCATTCTAGTTGTTTAGTGATATCAGTTAGTATCGCGACAGGTATGAGCAAATAAAAGAGAAAGAGACTCCAAGCTATGTGTTGAATAACAAGTTAGTTTTAAAGGTAGCTGAAGATATGAACTTTACCAAGTTTTGTCTGCTCTAGTACTTCATAGTGGCTTGGGAATTTAGATAATGATCAGAAGGATCTAAAGCTGAATGGTGGCAGCTGATATACTGTATATTGCCTTGAAGCAATCGGAACATGATAGAAATCATAGTGGAGCGTACTATCTTTACAATAAACAAAAAAATAAAGTGTAACGTAGTGTTAGTGAAGGAGCGTGTAAACAGAATGCGAAATAAGAGAATGTCGAACGTTATTTGCAAGCGCAAGACAATGATTAAAACGAGTACTGGAAAGCTTCTGAACAGAAAGGGATTGAAACAACCGGAATACCCGAATGGGTTCACATCCTTTGAAAGGGAAAATGTAGAAGAGGGATGAAAAGAAAAAGACCATAAGAGTTTACAATGTATTGATGAAACGAAGTTGCATAACGTTTTTCGAGGAAAGTGATATTTTATGATGCTGATCGCGTAAGAGATCGATAACAGAGGAATAACAAAAATGTGAATCAAGCTCAAATATGGAGTATAATCACTTCGAACAACGCTTCAGTCTCGACAATGACGCTGCATCCTGCTTCGATGGGTACGAACCATCTCGATTTCTATCTTCCTCCATTGTATTCAGAGAGCACCTTGCTTCTCGTGTAGTGTTGTGGAGGGGGAACAAGAATAGCCAGGCGTCGTCTGACAGCGTCTAATACGTCTTTATCAGAATGAGGTACGAAGGCAGTGCTGACCAGTTCTCTCCGTATTGAGTGACCAGGCGATGTGTCAACTGGCAATATCGTCCCCGTGGATGATTTTCCTCTCCCTCTCGTGCGAATAGTCTAGCACAACGATCCGTCCCAGTATGGATAAGCAAAAATCAATAAGGAAAATCTGTCTACAATCTAAACCAACTTGAATCACAATATTTAATATTTTATTCATTATCCGTCGATTTGTTTCCCCGACTCTTTCGGTCACTAAATGTAGTGAACAGATATATGTAGTAATTAATAACTCGCCTGTAAAATAACTGTTTGCTGCTATTCGTTATGGAATCTATGTGTAAAACTGAAATGATTGGTAAGTGTTACACACAACATTGGTCTCCTTACATAATCCCAATACCATGAAAACTTGCTATCTTATATGAGAAAATAGTTCGGCCAGTGGCCTCCCTATCATGTAATTAGTCTTATCAAGCTTCCTCGAATCAATTCTGGGGCCGATATTACACACAGACATTTCAGTCTCATTTCATTGTATTGAAGTCGGTTGGTACATATCTGTATGGCAGCATAAGTCACGATCCTCATGCAAATATTTGCGCCAGTGGTACGTACCACGCGGAAGACCCTCTCTTTGTGGTGTCCGAAAGTAATTTAAGGACAGATTAGTGACAGTAAAAATCTGAGTCGGTACGATGTGATCACAAGAAAATACGACTGCTTGCAAGAAGTAACATATCTGGGTCTGAGTTCTGGCCTATCACAAACTTTCATTTATCACAAAATGGTCATTACTAACAACTGCGAATCCTCGCACGAATAAAAAGCAGTGAACGATTAATCCCGAAGAATCATACGATATTAAGGGACGTACCAGGTGCTGTTCCTTTTTCAGTAGCATTATCTGCATTTCTGGCACAATGCGTCTGTCTACAACTACAGGCAGTTAAAGAATCACAAAATAACAAGCACAGGAAAAAATATTCGTGTTAGCGGGAAATCAGTGTTCTTTTTACCAGCTCGCATGATTCCTTGAAGCATACCAAACATACTGTCATACGAATCCTTGATCACACTAAAGACAAAGACTAAGTTGCATTCCTGGAGCCGCCACCTTGCGCATGGTCGCTAATTGTAACGAAGTGCGTTATTCGGTAGTCATAACGCACTTATATTCGTTTCTCTTGTTACGAATTTTATGTGGAAGACGGACCAGCTGCTATTTGAGAGTTGCAGTGTTCTGGTCCTGGTCTCAGTAGCTTAATTCAAGTTACGCTAAATCACTTGAGGTGAACGGGCAGATGATACCATCAGCGAGCATACAAAATAACTCTCCAGTGGGTAACATTCTAACGACATTAACAAACTTGCGACAATAATAGGCTGCAACACCAAATGTCCTAATAAGTGAAGTTGTAATTCCTTTGTTGTAATTTCTGCATTCCCATTAGGGTCTTCATTAGTTTGCATCATAAGCCTCAAAGCAGAAGGCAGTTGAATATACACTGATTAAGAGACCATATCGTAAACAAAGTGTTTATAGCTCCACTAACTAGGTACTAGATATTTATGGCTCATTACTTTATTATCTATTATTGCTCATCACTTATAAACCCTTTCCAGGAAGCATTATTGGATTTAGAGACGAATTAGGCATTACAAGTTTCTTTACTTAGAGTAAGAAAAAAATGTATGTGAAATCTTATGGGACTTAACTGCTAAGGTTATCAGTCCCTAAGCTTACAGACTACTTAACCTAAATTATCCTAAGCACAAACACACACAGGACTCGAACCTCCGCCGGGACCAGCCGCACAGTCCATGACTGCAGCGCCACAGACCGCTCGGCTAATCCAGCGCGGGTTAGAGTAATAGCACCACGGGACATTATCAGTCAATTCCAGAGGTATACATTACAACTGAGACATCGTGTATTATGAATAAGTTTGCTGTTACAACCAGTATTAAGAAACATAGTATTTTCTCCCACAAATACCTTATGAAATTACAACGGCAGTAAAAGCTGACCTTCTATATAGCCTTACAGGTAATCATTATTCATGCATATCATTTGCAAATGAACAGGCATTGGGCAAAGGGTGTAGGGGGAGCGGATGAAGAGGGCGGAACTGTGATGATACACAAAGTACCATCCATCACAAGAAGATAAGGTGGCTTGTAGTGATTTTTAGTTCCTTAATCAGCATTCTATGATCGGTGTATATTTTGACTCGTTACATCTGTTGCTCACTTACTCCAGTGCAAACCGAGGAAAGAAGTTATTGAATGTTATTTTTGTTATTGTAATAATGCCAATGAAACTGAAAGTGACATAGGGCCAGCATAGGGCTGACGACTGCTTAACAGTTTACGTGAGCGTTAGGTACAGTAATGATGAACCAGCGCAGCAGCTTGGGCGGCTGGTGCGGGAATCTCACCCTCTTCAAGGCCGCTCCACCTACAGCTTACCACGTGGGGAGAGAACCATAATAGTGACTAATGAATAACTACAGCCGGCACACGTTTCTTGCGCCCTTCGCTTCGAACCAGATTTTTCCCGTACGCCGAACCTCATGCACCTCCCGATTTTTCAGTTTTTACCCTTGGCAGAGTAGAGAAACAATGGTTTAACAATTATTAGATAGTGACATGTTTCCATTAATCAGAAATCGGCGTATAGTGCGTGACCAAAAAAGTGACTCACCCACAAAGAGAGGGGGAAACGAAACGGAACTCCACCGGTTGAGAGTGTATGTGATGTTATTTCAGTGATTATAAAATCGAGTTAAATTTACAAAGAATCTGACAGTATGAGTAGACTTATCGGTATAACGTCGCACACTCTCTGGTCTGGATGTATGCACGAATTCCGTTCGGAAGGGCGTCATCAATCCCTTGTGTCCTCTTCAAAAGCAAGCTCGCCCACAGCTGTAAGTGGTCCTTGATATTCCGGGTACTGACACAGGGACAGAGTTTACGTCCCACTCATATTCTCCTGCTGATAGGCTTGGGAATCTTTATGGCCACAGATATACCCCAACACCACGCGGACAGTTCACAGAGACACGTGCCATTGATGAACGAGTGGGCGGTGTCTCAGACGATACTGTCGCGTGAGAGTTAAGACATGAGGACGCAGGATACCCTTGACGTGTCGTTATGCCGTCAGAGTTCCCTCAGTCAATACCAGCTGTGATTTGATGTCACACCCGATGGCTCCCCACACCATAACGCCAGGTGTGAAAGCGCTGTGTCTCTGCAAAACATTGGAAGAATGGTATACCTACCAGGTCACCACTATACATCTGGGTATTGCAGAACCGTGGTTCATCACTGAACGCAACGAGACGTCATTCACGAATAGCCCAAGCTTCTCGGTCACGGCATCGTTCCCAACGTAGTCTTTTGCGTATATGTGGTACCTGTCCTTTCGGACATGTCTGAAGGAACAGACACCACAAATATACAACTAAGGTAAAGACAAGCAACTGACCACTTCAGTGCATATGCACAGCACATTCGAACACTTACAGGAACCGGCGAAATGCCGCGAGTAATGAAGATAATGGGCAAGGGGCACTACATTAGTTAGTTGTGGATAAGTTGAGAATTTGGACTTGACGGGAGGGGTGCTAGGGTGGTCCGTGCAGTTGCGATGACCACCGTGTCCGGATGGCGCAGCAGTCAGCGCATCTGCCTAGTAAGCAGGAGACCTTGTTTCGAATCCCGGTCCGGTACAAATGCCGGCCGGGGTGGCCAAGCGGTTCTAGTCGCTACAGTCTGGAACCGCAAGACCGCTACGGTCGCAGGTTCGAATCCTGCCTCGGGCATGGATGTGTGTGATGTCCTTAGCCTAGTTGGGTTTAAGTAGTTCTAAGCTCTAGGGGATTGATGACCTCAGAAGTTAAGTCCCATAGTGCTCAGAGCCATTTTAACCGGTACAAATTCTCGACTTTCCTCATTGTTGTAAATCAGTTCCCACAGGCAGCTAATGTCACTAATCCATAAAATTTCGGGCATGCATCCACATAAATTTGACTTCTTCTAATATTTCGGCTGAATACCGTCCAGCCAACTTCAGAGAGAGCCGAGGTGACTGACGCTCCAGATGAAACCAACTATGGGTATAAGAAAATCAAAAGAAGACAAGGAAAGTTTAAAACCAATGGCTTTTCTGCTATACGTGGGAAGCCTATTGCCAAAAATAGGACGGATCCTCAGTAAGCATGAAGCGAAAGTGAGTTTTCACCCTCCACCAAAGACAGCAGCACTCCTGGTTCCGTTAAAGATGATTTGGTGCTTCGGAAGCCTGGGGTTTGCAATATCCCCTGCGAGGGCGGCCGTTCATATTTCGGACAGACGACACGTACTATCCAGGAGAGATGCACAGAGCACCGCACGTACACCCGGCTTTTACAACCTAATAAATCTGCGGTGGCCGAGCACTGTATTGACACTGGGCACTCTATGGTGTACGACAACGTCGAAATTTTAGCCTCGACTTCATCCTTCTGGGATTCAGTGGTGGAGGGAGCAATTGAAATTCGCTTGGCGACGAATGTAATTAATAGAAATAGCGGCTTTAGCTTCGACAAATCTTGGAATCCGACAATTTCTGTAATAAAATCACAAAGACGTCGCGACGGTGCAGCTCTCAGTGATACATCGATATCACCGTGTGGATCGACTGCGCAGCCATAGATCTATTTCCAGACAAATGCCATACGTCTTTGCCGCCGATTAACTTCTCTGGCGCCTTGTGTATTTGTGGCCGCATGCGCAGTGATGCGGTCAAGGCTTTAAAAGGACGGAGCAACTGCTGGAGCGTCAGTCACCTCGGCTCACTCTGAATATAGCTGGACAGTATTCAACCGAAATATTAGAAGAAGTCAAATTCATGCGGCTGCATGCCTGAAATTTTATGGATCAGTATTTGCGCCGTGTAAATATGAAGACGCACGATGTCACTAATTCCCATGCAGCCATTTGTGTTAGGGTCTTAACGGCAGCATACGCATGGAGTGGTAATTTCCTAGTGCGGTTGCTATTAGTCTCCGACGAATGGTGCAGGACGACACTAAACGTTGCAGGGAGTGTAGTGCTTGGTCGCGGACGGCAGGAGAACATGTGGAGGGGTTACGATGTGTCTGGTGCAGGATGCGGTGATCCTCCCTTGTCATGGTCAGACGTGGTCGACCGGCTAACTGACGACAAGTATACCTGCCCTTAACTTCCCTTGCAGTCCAACAACCGTTCGCTGCCACATCCGAATACCCTACAAATATGGACGTTGAACTATTCGATCAGCCGGCCAAAATGCAACCCACAATGAGACTCCCTTCAGAATTTGTCATGTGTTGGTAACGTTGCCTTACAAACCATCCTTCTCAGTTATCCGTCAATACTTTTGGATAACCAGATTTTGAGCTATGAATATCATACTATTCACGTCCTTCTGTTCACGCCTCTCCCATGAACAACCTACCGGACCTGATAACGATACTAAACACGAACAATGCTAATGCACCTGTGGACCATGCTACCTTTCACACAGAATTGCAACTTTAATCATTCACATACCCGTCTATGTTGTGAACGAGTACAATGTTACACTGACATTCGACTAGGTGTTCTGGGTGCTTTACTTTTTATCAGGCAGTGCATTATCAAAATATAGGTCATTTTTAATGAGGAACGACGAGAGAGTACATTGAATATTCTAAATTGCATCCATACCACTTTTGTTGTTGTTTATCTCTGCTGTGATGGTTGATGAAGGTGGAAAGCCATTAAACATTACAAAAACTGTGTTTCTTGAGTTTCTCCAGGCGTATTTGATAATCAAAATATCCACGGGTGTACTGCCGGTCTACAGTGTCCAACGGGCACAATATTTCGGTGATCATACATGTCGCTATCATCAGGTGAACTGACGTACTGAGCTTCTGTGAACGTGCCGGTACGGAGATCCGTACGCTATGGCTGCTCAGGGGGAACTGGGTTCGGTCGCGGCGGCGGCGGATTTAAATACCCTCCGCCTGCGGCGCACTCCCCCCGCCACCACCCTTCACAGAGGAATGGGGTACTTAAAACTCTAGTACATAGGGCGCGCACTGTCTCTGACGCAGAGAGTCTACCCCAGGAATTTGAACATCTGAGAACTGTATTTCGAAAAACTGGGTACTCAGAGTGGCAGATTCAACGTGCTCTCCGCCCAACCACTACAGCACAACCTGTGGAGATGGATGAAATCACGAGGGAGGAGGTAGGCACTACGTTTATTCCATATACAGGCCCGCATTTTGAAGAAACATCGGGTCGGATCTGTGTTTTGCCCTCCGAATAAAACTCGTGCACTGGTTGGGAGCGCCAAAGATGACCTCGGTTTGAGGAAGGCCGGCGTGTACCAGATTCCGTGTCAATGTGGCAAGTCGTATATTGGTCAGACGACGCGTACCGTCGACGATCGATGCCGCGAACACCAGAGGCACACTCGACTGATGTATCCGAGCAAGTCGGCGGTCACTGAACATTGTTTGTCGGAAAATCACGCTATGGAGTATGAACGCACGAGGATTCTGGTACAGACGTCGAGATACTGGGACAGCGTTGTTAGAGAGGCCATCGAAATTCGCACCAATGACGACCTCATAAACCGTGACTGTGGCTATAATCTTAGCAAGGCTTAGGAACCAGCGATTGGTTTAATCAAGAGTCAATCGAGCAAGCGTACAGTTGTGACGACCACGGCGGACAGAGCCATCACACCGACGTCATCTCAGACGCCGTCGCAATCTGTTCCACCGCGTGACTGTGGCGCGGACGGCGGAGGGAGTGCGCCGCGGGCGGAGGGTATTTAAATCCGCCGCCGTCGCGACCGAACCCAGTTCCCCCTGAGCAGCCATAGCGTACGGATCTCCGTACCGGCACGTTCACAGGAGCTCAGTCCGTCAGTTCACCTGATGATGGCGACATGTATGATCGCCGAAATATTGTGCCCGTTGGACACTGTAGACCGGCAGTACACCCGTGGATATTTTGATTATTACAAAAACTATCGTGCATTTGTTCCCAGGTATCATGTCATTTATAACAGTATCCTAGGCGAAGTTATTTAATCAAGGTACAATAAATTTTAAAGTGAGTTTTTTGAAAATATGTCCTAATTCCGCCTTCTTCTGTTCTTAGTATTATAAACAACACGAAATTAGCAGCGCCTACAATAGGAGTTACTGGTTCAGCACACATACCAATTACCATATGAAAATTTTCCTATGTTTGCGACATTAATTTGATTTTAAGACAAACAGCAAGATGCTTTTAAAGTTTTATCGAGAACCATTGAAAAATACCTTGGTCGAATGCACTTCATTTCTTCCAAGTTGAGTTTTTTTTTATTGCAAAAAAAGAAAAAAATTACATTATGTAATCTGACACTGTAGCACTTGAAGGACTCCGAGCAGCTCTGGTTGACAGCAGTGGATATCTCTTCAAGAACAATGTCAAGCACTGACGTTTGCTTTAGAAAATGCGTGGAGAAGAATGTGCTAGCAGCCAGTTGAAAAATCATCTTTTATGTATCATTCAGAAAGAGCCACGTAAATCCCTTTCCATTTCTTTGTAGTAACTTAAACTTTCCGTTTCTAAATCTACTGTCAGCTCTAATTTTCTCATGAGTCTCTTTCTTTCATATGGCATACTTATTTTCGGGTAGTCAATTATAGATAAGTCATCCACATTGTTTCTTTCAACTTTTGTTTAATTTATACCAGTAACAATGTCAGTTTCTCTCTAAAGGTAGAGAAAATATTGAATCTTGATGTTTATTTAATATGTAATCGAGTTTAATACTATATGTTCACATCACACTAAACAGTATGATATTCACTGCTCAGAATCTGTTTATCTAAAAGTAGCCAAATATGGGAACATAGCATATTTCGACAAGTATCATTAGCAGTGCGGTAAGGTATTTACATTAATGTACAGGAAGTCGCAGAACTTATTTCTATAGATGTAAATAATTATTGTTACGTAAACCACGGTTTTTATTGTCATGTGGTGCTTCGATAGAGTCGGTTGGTAGTTTAGTGGCTTGGTACAGTTCACAATGCAGCAACTGTATTTTCCGCTAGTTACGAGAATATGAACCTCGTCACAGCTTTAGGGTGAAGAATAATACAATTATTATTAATTACATATGATGGCAATTGGCTCCCTTCGACTTTGCCAATAACATCAGCTGATATGTGCTTTATTTATTTTTTATTGCATTCAATTTCGACATCTGACCACAGGAATCCAATGTGTTTTGGTATTTTCACGTAGCTACAGAAAGTTTGATAAAACTGTTATTAACATTCACATCAGGATTTGTGATTGAAGGATTATCAGTAATTAGTTAAATTAAGTGTAAATGAAACAGGAAATTTATAAAATATCAAACGAAAAACAACACAACCAAAACCTTTAAACAGTGATTCTACATGTCATCTACACTACAATCGCAGCAGGTGGTTTAAGGAATTTCTTAATCTTCATAACTGGTTAACATCAGGGTTAAGGAAAATATATCCTTCAGGAAGCCCCTACTGCGAAATTCTACATCTGTGACCCATGCTACCATTGCTTACCTCTAGGCGAGTAAGTCCCCAGTAGCGGGGTACAGCATGATAAATCTACAGAACTGGAGTCCCAGGAAATCCAAAGCATCCCCAAAAAATCCCGAACCTATCGTGTGTCAGCGCTGAGATGGGACCACAGGTGAGGTAGTGCCGTCGTCCGAAGTCCCAGTGGAGTCAATCAACGGGATCTAACGGATTTACCACACCAACCCTCGACACGTTCATCATGCTGGGAGACCCCTATGAGATACTTTTAAGTTCGCATTCAGTCTGCCAGTTCGGCCATTGCTGCCACGTTGCTTGCTACATATCGACAGCTTCTAATTGCGCTCGTGTACACATTAGTTTCAACGTCGGTGAACCGTCGGTGATATTCATTCACTCACTCACAGTATTCACATCAGCATTATAACTTATAATTGAGTTTCTCTTGGACAATTGTCTTTCCCTTTAACAATGCCACTTCGTGTAGCAATGCCAGTTATCTGTGTCGGCAAATCTTCGTAGGCTGGGCCATCCAGTACAATATTTTTTGGTGTAACAATATCGCCAAACCAAATCCCTGTGGTGTGGACTTTGTCCGATTGGCAGTGTGGGATCGGGCTTTATCATAGAACAGAATGATTCCGTCCGAAAGCATTCCAGGGCGTTTTGAATTATGGTACTTCACAGGTTCTGAAAATTGCCTTTGTAACGCTGCATACTGATTGTGGTTCCTCGCTCGAGGAGCTCAATGAGCTGAGGACCCCGGCAGTCAAAGAAGAAGGTCATCACTTGACTTTACCAGAACTTGTGTGAACAGCTTTGGATTTCTTTGTCGGGTGAGACGTGAGATGTTTCCACTGTTGGCTTTGCCATTTGCCCTCGGGTTGTCGCAATGCTGTCGAACGGAATCATCTGGTTGCACGATAATGTCAGCCCCCACACTGCCAGTCGGACAAAGGCTACGCTTCATTGATTTGCTTGGGAAGCACTGCAACATTCTCTTTACAGCCTGGATCTTTCACTCTGTGATTTCCACATCTTTGGTGACCTGAAGAAAGACATGCGTGGACGTAGGTTTTAGTCGGACAAGGAAGTACAGGAGTGGGTGTGGTTGTGGATCTGTCAGCTGCCGATCACGTTCTCCCTTGACAGGAATTCTCCCTTGACAGGAATTGATCGTCTCGTCACCTTGTGGGATAAAAGTCTTAACATGAGTGGTGATTACTTTTAAGTGGAACAATTCGATGGTCCTATTGCAGCGGGTGTTTTCGTCTAACTGTCCCTCATATAACCACAATTAAAAGCATACTGGCTTCTAACTGCAAGCATGTCTTCAAAGTGAAGTTTAAAATTCTGACATTGTTAAAAATCACTCAACTTTCCCTACAGTTCATCTCACTGCTGCGTCCGTATCTCACCATACTCTTAATCTGCAAGTGTCAGCTGAATTGGCTGCAGAATCAGTCATCAGATCAGCACAAACAACTTGCATCTAAGTTCAACTTGCCCAGATGAAAGCCACTCGTTGATAAAGTGAACTCTGTGTGAGGAGGCGCCTGTCTATTGAGATGCTGCAATATAAAGACTGTCAACGAGGCACCTGGCTGACAGTTATCTATCTGCAGTCAAAGAAGACTTGGTTCTTTGCGTTTTTCTGGCAGTTCATAACTTTGATTGCCTAAACGATAAGTTTTCTGAGTGCGGGCAAGTGAGAAATTGTCTTAAAAGACGTTGATCTCCTTCTCTAACTCTCATTTCAGGTGGTTAAAGAGTTATGAAATCATTACATTTGACACTACAAAACTGTGCACTACTCTCTCCATATCTCTGTCTACTTTCGCTTTCCGGCCAATAATGGCGGATTTCAGTAAGCACTGCCATGTTTCTTACTCTCACTCTTTAGGTTAGTCAGTGACAGCTGTATTTGTTTTTCATTCCGTTAAATATTCTTTTTTGTGAGGGCCTGGATATGGTGGTGGTGTTTCACACTTTTCAAAGGCATCCAGAACTCGCCTGTTCCCCATTCCATTCCCAGATGTGATATTAGATGTCTGTGTATTTCGACAAATTCTGCCTGCCTGCTATTCTGTCCACAATAGCGTTCTTCTGGGGCTCTGTCAAAAATGGCATGCATCCCCCCACCATACACAGCTTGTTAAGATCAGGCGCCATTGTCCCGGCAGAACCTGGATATTCAATCTATATAGTGGCTTTCGTTCGTGCAGCACCCAGGGCGGCTTGCCTCAAAGCACAGACAAGTCTGACGGCCAGCTGTTCTCGCTTGCAGGTGTCAGTGCGACTTGTGTGAATTCTTCTGGGGCGGAATCCCTGCAAGTTTATGACCCATGGCTCATCCCCTCGCTTACAACTGAGGGCAAGATGGTTCCGTAGACGCTTCTGATTTAGACATAGGAAACTGTAATCTACATAGTTCAGTACTGGTAATCACTTCAATTTATCAGTGGGAATTAATTCCTTACGGCCAAATTTTTTTTAAATTTCTGACTTTACGTCAAATACAGGACATTTTTGGGAAAATGGTCATGTAACATCACCCCTACCTTCCCTTTTTAAATTTATGCAGATGCAGCTGTGCTCAGAATCTGTTATAGTTTAAGTACATCAAAGAAATTTGTCTCGATATGGCATTGGTATTATGTGGTCATCTGTGGCGTTGTTTGTCTGAAGTTGGAGGGAAATTTTCCAAGGGTATACATTACCATTTATTATATTCCTTGCTAACCTAACAAGAGATCACACACTCAATCTTCTTCTTTCTGGCGTGAAGTGTGAATGTCATTTATTACACACAGTAGGTTCATCTGAAGTACTAACTCACAACTTATTCATTCTTACTTTTATAAAATTAACGTTACAGTTTCTTTTCTTAGCTTAACTCACTTTCACATTCACTATCAGCTGATTTATGAAAGAAATGTAGTACTACCTTTCTTACACACACTCTCACTTTGGCTTAAATACACTGATAGTTTTTTATACTTTGGACATCGTAGAGGTCGATTAATCATCCACTCTCACTTCAAACATTTTTTTTTCATTTTTTAATTTAATTCAGTCGTACTTTTGGTTACGTATATACTTTAAGATACGGCAAACATAGTAAAACACTTGGAAGTACATCATTACACAATAACACAATATAATACATGGTATACGTGAATAACAAGATATATAGAGCAAAATACTTGGCATGAACCAGAGTGGTTCAGTCTCTGGCGTTCAAAAGGAATCCAATACACAAAACAAAGTACATTACACTGTCCCTGAAAAAGAAGCAGATAAAATACTGTCGTCGGTTTGAGGCATAAACAAGTTCATCACACGATTTTGGTAAAGACGCTGATTTGATGCGAGAGGTACGGAAATAGTTTGTATGTTCAAGGTTCATGGTAACGAGTATAGTTTGTAGGGGTACACTGACATTAGTTTGATGGAAGGTGAATTGTTTGCATTGCAAGATTGTTCTCAATAGAAAGTTTCAACCTTTTGTCTCTGTTGCACACACATAAAAAGTCATAAATTCAGGTGTCCACAATACTTGTGACCATAGTCTATCTTCCAAAAGCTCAAGTCTCGATTTGATCACAGCTATTAACGTTAGTTTCTAGGCACAGGCGTAGGAACAAAGTCGATATAATGTATTTTCCTTCCTGGATAACGTCATAAGATACATCAAAATTGAATGGTTAGTGTCTTTTTACTCGTTCACTGTGGTGAATTTTGACTAGTGTTCACTTGAGAAGCAAGTCTGCATCCTTCTCTCACTCGAGAAAATGTTTCACTCTAACCACTAGGTTCTACAGTAAACTTAAAAGAATGTATCCTTTGCCCACAACACCTTGGGAACCGTGAATATGGTTGTGATTGTTTCATTGTTCTTTGTGTATGAAAACACAGTATATTTATCACCGGGGCAACATGTAGCGCTTCATTGACAGACTACATGGAGTCCCCTTACGACATGATTATAAACACCGCGGCTGGGGCACGCCTGTCTTACAGTAGTGAAGTCTAAGAATGGCTAGCTGTGCACTCGCTCTCGGCGAGACGGTGGTAAGTTTCCGGAATTCCATTTGGACACTGGCTGTTTGAGCAGCAGCGGGTAAGTGCCGAGCGTATTGTCCCCGCATAAGCTTATTTTGGCTGGCGGGCAGCTACTGAGCCTCGAGACGCAATTCAGCCGGTCAATCCGCTGTGGCTGTTTCTGGTGCCAATGTGTCTGACTACAGCGGGATCAGAGCGGGTTGTTTATCTGTTCATACTCTTGCATCTCGTGTGCCATCTGCAGCTCTCTCATGCCTTCAACCAACGTGTGATTCGTGTGATGTCAAACAGTTTGCACTACATGTATTAGTAACGCGGTCCACATAAAATAGAAGCATGTCCTGCTCTTATTACCGTTTCTTCAATAACAAAAACATTTGCATTTCCTTTCTCATTTAACAATAATTGCTAATAACCTGCTCAGCTGTTTTATCAATTATAATTATAATTATTATAATTCATTACTGCTAATTCTTAAATGGCTTTCAATTCGTTCGAAGATTTCTCTTTACACATTTAATTCATATTAGTCCTTTTCTTAATTCCTTTCAAGATTCATATTTATATTTAATGTACATCATGATAGTTAATTGATAATCGCAATTCACTTGATAATATTTTCCAAACTTATTTTGGTTTTCTTTACATAATGAGAATTTTCAGAATATTCTTTTGGCTGAGCGTTAAGCTGAGGTTTTTGTTAGTGGTTACCCTTTCGTTGAGTTGTTTATTATTCACATGCACTACTCGTTATCCCAGGGAGGCCTACTGGTACTAGCAGATGTCTGACAACCACCTATCATAGATGTCTCCAGCAGCCACCCTACATACTTTACAGCTACCAATTTTCTGTGCTCTTCTTTCCCTATTGTTCCACCAATAAGTTAAATCATTCATACAGCCATCACCTTTCGTTTTATCTCTTATACTGAGGGTCCTCTAAACGGTCATGTTTGCTAATCTGAAGCATACATAAGCATAATATTGTAGTAGACTCAAACACGAAAATTAATGAGACAAAGTTTTATTTTACGCTCTTTCTATTTTGATTGTTCCTTATGTTATCATCTCTTACCCTGAATTTTTACGTTATTTCACCCCTGCAATGACTCGTTGTCCATCTATCTTTTATTAAACATCCTTGTTTAACTTACTCTTTTCTTCAACCTGGGTCATCGCAAGCTCATTTATTATTTCTTATTTGTTTTATTTTATCACGTTTTTCCTCCAAAACTACAGTTAACTGTTCTGTCAACAGGACTTGGAGAGATACAAAAATTACACACCACACTCTGATCAGCCAGCAAATATTCATATAGATCTGTATATTGGGTTACTCATCAACTCTCCTCACAGCGCAGTGTTCGTTCACGTCTGCTAAATCCTCACAGTGTAGTATTCCTTCACGTCTCGTTTAATCTCAAACTCTCGGCGTCTCTTGACTACCTTACTTACATAAATCAAAATTATTAAGCTCCATAACTTCTTGCTCAGTGCTCCTTCACATCTGGCAAACATATTGCATGGGGGCTTAATTATATATTTTGAAAATAATTTTTATTTTTCGTAGCTGTATGTCCGATTACGCTGTTTCGTAAACGGTTGGCCCTGATTAGTATTTGTACGCAATCTGACTGCATAGAACAACATCAAGAATGAAATGAAAATTTCCGTTAATACAATTAATTAATTAAGTACCCAGCAACTATAAAACCTACGAAACCAAAGCACAAGTATAACTGTTCTGTGTGTGGAAGTATGACTCAACGTACACATCTGGCACGGTTCTTCTTCAATAAGACAAGAAATTTCAAATACCATTTATACTGACGTGATAAAAAAAATTAGAAATACTATAATTGCGCAAGAAAACCAGAATTACACTCTAATACAAGAACACAAGCCAGATGCTTTGTTGACTGAACCTGTAATGACGCATTATTCAGGACATTGAAATAATGAGAAAAAAAGAAAAGGAGTTTGTTACCTTCATTTATATTGATGAAAAGCACTCTAATCATTACAATATCTCCACACCGACTCGCTACCACCACATCTCAACAAGAACTCCCTACTACCACCTCTCGACAAGAACTCTTCACTACTACATCTCAGCAAGCACAGACTACTACGAGTTCTCAACAAGCACTGCCCTCCGCTACTTCTCAATAATCACTGCCAGTGGAGGTGGCGAAACAAAACTCTCTGGCGCTGTGGCTCAGTGTAGCCACCTTTCAATATGAAAATAAACCTCAACAAATACACACATCTTCATCAGTTCAATTTTGTCCAATTTTCTGTTTAATTGTTCTCTCCTTAGTATTCCCTACACCACCTTCCTGATTTCTGATCACAGATAGACTTGTTTCACGGAAACTCTCTCTTTTACATGGGATTGTTTCATGTTATTATTACATTTTTTTACAACAGATCTGAGACTGGATGTCGTGTCTCTGCTCATTTCTCATGCTTCTCATTCTGTAAATACGTTTACATGTGAAATGTGGTGATTTCCAATTGATTCAAGGCTTTGCAGAGTCTTTAATTGTACGAAATTGTGATGCAAAATTTTTCGTACGTGGTATGGTCACAAAATACACAAAATATTTTCCTGCTTAAAAACTGACTCATCCTTGATCGCTTCCTTGATCGTAACAAAACTTTGTCGCTCACAGGAGGCTGCATTTTGCTGATCGGTCCTGTCTGATTTACCTTACTCTTTGCTGCTTTTACACTTACCTTCACCAAAGCTAATTTAACGATTACCAGGTGACATTTACGACTAACAGGTGAGTAGTCTACGAATTGCTTATTCCATGATCTTCTGTATCTAACTTTTTTTGACTGAACAATTTTCGTTTCGAGTGACCTCATTAAGTTTCCTCGTTTTCTTGAAACTGTCTAATTATTTCATTCAGATAGGTTATCCCACAAATCGCTTTTGCAATCACTATCTGCTACCTCGTCATTGTCCTTCCCCTTCTTCTATGTTCCTAGCAATATTACATTTGAATATGTTCTAGCGACAGAAATATCCTCTTCCTAACTCGTGTCCTCTTGCTCTTCTGGTGACTTTATCAGAGCGTCAAGACATACTCTCAAGTTAAAAATTGAATAATCCACTTCTTTTATGTTGCATCGTACGTATTCTGTCTCCTGCTGTTCTGACCCGCTGGTCCACACATCTTCAAATACTACGTCATCTTCATTATCTTCTAAATCATCTATTTTATTCAAAACTCCTGCAATCAAACTAAAGTTCTGTGTTTCGTCAAATCACCAGTTTCAACATCCTCACAATCTCTTGTCGGTTCGTGGCTAACTTTGCCTGCAGTTTCTCCCACTTGTTCCTCTTCATTCTCTAATTCCATTTTCTCTATTTTTTCAGTGACAATTGGACCTAATGAATAACTTCCTTCCACTTGTATTAGTGCATTATCAACGAAATTTAATTTAATCTTCTCATCATTCAGATGCACAACCTCTCATACAAATGCAGTAGTACATGGTTATGTTTCAGAAAACTGAGTCCTAGTGTCCCTTTCACTGTCAAATTATTCACAAGCAAAATAATTACACTAAATACTTGCGACTAGCACTCAAAATCTAGCTACTTACTCATTAACCTTTGCATATTTGTCGTTCATGGCACCTTGAAGTCTCATACCCTGTATTTTAAATAATGGCCACTTCTTCTCCCCATCACATAATGCATAGATTTCCTTGTTCCACACTGACACTTTGCTACCCGAGTCCAGTATGGACTTTGAAACGTCCCCTTAGAAAAATTGTACAAGACTGTACTTAAACTGACACACAATATTTTTGGCGCAACGCAATCTGACTTTCAGTAATCCCTACAAAAGAATGGCCCTGACTAAATTAAACTATACGTTTCACAAATCACTTACCTCACAAAAATCTTCGTTACTAGAACTACTGCAATACAGCGAGCGCCACTACTGCCAGCTAAATAAAAGATTCAAAATACTGAAGGCACTAACTACTGATAGGCATAGTTAGCAAATGAAAGATTTTGATAGAGAACAAACAATGTATTTACCTCAATAGTGTTCAAAAATTATAATATATATACAGCAGTTCATGACATCCATTCTTACAAATGTACTGTTTCTGATGGACACACGTCCAGATCATCCGCTCTCAAAAATGCGCCATCTCACTTCCCCACATCCACCACTGCTGGCGGCTCACCTCCAACTGCACAACGCTACGCGCTGTTAACAGCCAACTGCCCAACGCTACAATGGCGAGTATTACAACAATGTCAACCAGCCTCAGACTGCACACAGCACAGCCAGTGATTTTCATATAGAGCGCTACGTGGCGTTACCAATATAAAAACCTAAACAGCCTACTTACATAGCCCCCATGCTCCCCACAAAAAAATTTTACAAATTGTTTTGGGCAGTGGCCAATACAGATTTTTAAAAAAATTTTTCATAATGACAATAACAAATAAATCAAATGCACACACTTTTTGATACAATGTTGGTCAAAAGCTAAAATTTTCTCACAGTCCATAAAGACAGTCCTGATCATCCATCACAGTAAAATTCCAGTGTTTTTTTTTTTTACATCTACATCTACACTCCGCGAGCCACCTTACGGTGTGTGGCGGAGGGTACTTATTGTACCACTATCTGATCCCCCCTTCCCTGTTCCATTCACGAATTGTGCGTGGAAAGAACGACTGCTTGTAAGTCTCCGTATTTGCTCTAATTTCTCGGATCTTTTCGTTGTGATCATTACGCGAGATATATGTGGGCGGTAGTAATATGTTGCCCGTCTCTTCCCGGAATGTGCTCTCTCGTAATTTCGATAATAAACCTCTCCGTATTGCGTAACGCCTTTCTTGAAGTGTCCGCCACTGGAGCTTGTTCAGCATCTCCGTAACGCTCTCGCGCTGACTAAATGTCCCCATGACGAATCGCGCTGCTTTTCGCTGGATCATGTCTATCTCTTCTATTAATCCAACCTGGTAAGGGTCCCATACTGATGAGCAATACTCAAGAATCGGACGAACAAGCGTTTTGTAAGCTACTTCTTTCGTCGATGAGTCACATTTTCTTAGAATTCTTCCTATGAATCTCAACCTGGCGCCTGCTTTTCCCACTATTTGTTTTATGTGATCATTCCACTTCAGATCGCTCCGGATAGTAACTCCTAAGTATTTTACGGTCGTTACCGCTTCCAATGATTTACCACCTATGGCATAATCGTACTGGAATGGATTTCTGCCCCTATGTATGCGCATTATATTACATTTATCTACGTTTAGGGAAAGCTGCCAGCTGTCGCACCATGCATTAATCCTCTGCAGGTCCTCCTGGAGTACGTACGAGTCTTCTGATGTTGCTACTTTCTTGTAGACAACCGTGTCATCTGCAAATAGCCTCACGGAGCTACCGATGTTGTCAACTAAGTCATTTATGTATATTGTAAACAATAAAGGTCCTATCACGCTTCCCTGCGGTACTCCCGAAATTACCTCTACATCTGCAGATTTTGAACCGTTAAGAATGACATGTTGTGTTCTTTCTTCTAGGAAATCCTGAATCCAATCACAAACCTGGTCCGATATTCCGTAAGCTCGTATTTTTTTCACTAAACGTAAGTGCGGAACCGTATCAAATGCCTTCCTGAAGTCCAGGAATACGGCATCAATCTGCTCGCCAGTGTCTACGGCACTGTGAATTTCTTGGGCAAATAGGGCGAGCTGAGTTTCACATGATCTCTGTTTGCGGAATCCATGTTGGTTATGATGAAGGAGATTTGTATTATCTAAGAACGTCATAATACGAGAACACAAAACATGTTCCATTATTCTACAACAGATTGATGTAAGCGAAATAGGCCTATAATTATTCGCATCTGATTTATGACCCTTCTTGAAAATGGGAACGACCTGCGCTTTCTTCCAGTCGCTAGGTACTTTACGTTCTTCCAGCGATCTACGATAAATTGCTGATAGAAAGGGGGCAAGTTCTTTAGCATAATCACTGTAGAATCTTAGGGGTATCTCGTCTGGTCCGGATGCTTTTCCGCTACTAAGTGATAGCAGTTGTTTTTCAATTCCGATATCGTTTATTTCAATATTTTCCATTTTGGCGTCCTTGCGACGGTTGAAGTCAGGGACCGTGTTACGATTTTCCGCAGTGAAACAGTTTCGGAACACTGAATTCAGTATTTCTGCCTTTCTTCGGTCGTCCTCTGTTTCGGTGCCATCGTGGTCAACGAGTGACTGAATAGGGGATTTAGATCCGCTTACCGATCTTACATATGACCAAAACTTTTTAGGGTTCTTGTTTAGATTGTTTGCCAATGTTTTATGTTCGAATTCGTTGAATGCTTCTCTCATTGCTCTCTTTACGCTCTTTTTCGCTTCGTTCAGCTTTTCCTTATCAGCTATGATTCGACTACTCTTAAACCTATGATGAAGCTTTCTTTGTTTCCGTAGTACCTTTCGTACATGATTGTTATACCACGGTGGATCTTTCCCCTCGCTTTGGACCTTAGTCGGTAAGAACTTATCTAAGGCGTACTGGACGATGTTTCTGAATTTTTTCCATTTTTGTTCCACATCCTCTTCCTCAGAAATGAACGTTTGATGGTGGTCACTCAGATATTCTGCGATTTGTGCCCTATCACTCTTGTTAAGCAAATATATTTTCCTTCCTTTCTTGGCATTTCTTATTACACTTGTAGTCATTGATGCAACCACTGACTTATGATCACTGATACCCTCTTCTACATTCACGGAGTCGAAAAGTTCCGGTCTATTTGTTGCTATGAGGTCTAAAACGTTAGCTTCACGAGTTGGTTCTCTAACTATCTGCTCGAAGTAATTCTCGGACAAGGCAGTCAGGATAATGTCACAAGAGTCTCTGTCCCTGGCTCCAGTTCTGATTGTGTGACTATCCCATTCTATACCTGGTAGATTGAAGTCTCCCCCTATTACAATAGTATGATCACGAAACTTCTTCACGACGTTCTGCAGGTTCTCTCTGAGGCGCTCAACTACTACGGTTGCTGATGCAGGTGGTCTATAGAAGCATCCGACTATCATATCTGACCCACCTTTGATACTTAACTTAACCCAGATTATTTCACATTCGCATTCGCTAATAACTTCACTGGATATTATTGAATTCTTTACTGCTATAAATACTCCTCCACCATTGGCGTTTATCCTATCCTTGCGGTATATATTCCATTCTGTGTCTAGGATTTCGTTACTGTTCACTTCCGGTTTTAACCAACTTTCCGTTCCTAATACTATATGCGCACTATTTCCTTCAATAAGAGATACTAATTCAGGAACCTTGCCCTGGATACTCCTGCAGTTTACCAATATTACGTTAACTTTTCCTGTTTTTGGTCGCTGAGGACGGACATTCTTTATCAACGATGAGCAGTAAAAGAAAATGCACACGGAAGTAGTGGATTTCTATGCAGTCTTGAACAAGTAGTGTTGTCATTCCAATGGAAAGACAGTGCTGACTCTTGACATGCAGACAGGTAATGGGCCACAACAGAGCAAACCCACAGCTGAGACAGTCCAAGTTCAAGAATACTGGTAGGTAGGTCATCACAGAGCAGACCCATTGTAGTCCTGGTAGAGAGTATGGTATTGGTGGGCTACCAGAGGTGCAGACCCACTGCAGTTCTTGTAGAGATGGCCAGCAGCCATCTGTTGCGACTGTGCAGGTGCACAGTCACCATCGAAGAGTCTTGCAGAGAAGTCCATAAACCACTACTTGTGCACTCACAAAGTTTTTGGAATCGTCCTTAGATCCAGCAATGCTGTTATCCAGTCCCTTGCTGAATTATTAACACACGTGCAAACACTAACAGTCCCTCCTTCTCACATATTGTCCATATACTATGACCAAGAGAAACGTGTGCAGTGAAATGTAACTTACAAGTTACTTAATTTGATGAACTGGTGTCAATTACAATTTTATAACATAAGAATACAATAACAAAGGTACAAAATACATCATTAAAGAAAATAACAATACAGATAACATTTGTGGTAATGCAGGCTTTACAAAAGAATCGAAATAACATATACATCAGTGTTACAGGAATTATGACATAAGTAAATATATAAAATGTCAGAATAGTTTGCGAAACATTAATTTCACACATGAGCATTAAAACAGAACAGAATTAATAATGTCTAAACATCTTTACAAAGTAAATAACATAGTATTAGGAAAATTCTACAACATAACTCTCATCAGCTAAACACATAAAGACAGTAAAAACACAAATAAAAAAGGGTACACAAACACATAGCAGAATAACACAAGAGGAAAGTGCAGGGTTTGTTTTCAGTGTAACATTTGGTACTGCAGTCCAACCCAAAACTTCGTTCCATAGATCTTTCGTCTTATTTCAACATTTGTTTCCACCAAATAAATCCTATCCAAGCATGCTTTCTGTATTTATATGTTCACATATTTCTTACCTCATTATTTATTTTCCATTATCTTACCTCATCATTTATTTCCAAGAAAATCCTACCTAAACCCTACTTTTTTGTTCATATCCTCTTTCAAAATACTTTTTTGGCCAAACCATTTTCTTATAGCTTCTCAATGCATTTCTTCCAATTCATCATAGTTAGTTTCTATTATAGTCTAACCCCTCTTAAGCTAACTTAAATCTACTGAGCTCAGCTATATATATACCAAGGGATGAGGCAATGCAACAGCACATAACAAATTAACACAAACAGCAATGACAAAAAATTCAAATTGGCAAAGCAAGCAGCAGTAAAATAAATTAGCAGAGCAATTGCAATATTACAGCTAATATAAGGCAATGTGCAGCAAACAATAAAAATAAATCAGTAGTAAAACTGGCTTAACAGAGTAATACAAAGTCAAATTCAGTAACACTATGCCTGGCAAACAGCAGCAGCAAATGAAATAACTTATACCTAAACATGACAAAGCTCAAGCAGAAAAAATATTACGCTAAAAATGGCCATGTCTAATACCTATGTCGCATCTTAACACTAGAGTCATGCATCACAAAAACTTACTCTGCAAGAAAGTTACCAAGTCATTAAAAAATTATTTATGCACTTCCTGTGAAGGGAAATGTCTATTTGTGCTCTCTTTTCTATGAAAGTACATCATAAAATTATTCTTTACTGGGTCTGTAGACAGAAAATAGTGATATTAGTACATCTATTAAATTTTATTTTAACCAATGCTGCAGTGCAGCTAAAAACTAGATATTAAACAAAATGAGCAATCTCTCAACTACAAAGACAATAGATATAAAATGTTTCTCATCATTTCATTAGGCATTTTAGTAAATACCATAAATTACGAGCTCCACAGTGTAATTATAAGTTTTCAAGTTTGAGCGTGTCGTATCTGCGATGCTTTCTACAAAGAAATATCAATAGCAAGGATAATGGCCTCATTTTTTCTCCACCTGGGCCTCTGAAAGGCACACACTAATGGCTTTTTCCATGCGACTGTCACGCAGCTGGGTGCCCACAACACATTACGTGAAGGTGGTCACTTAACTCTCTTACCGAAATACTTACGACACCAGTTGGCACTACAGTGACAGTCTCATATAACATTTCAGAAGTCAAGAATTTGCGTTACAAATGTATAGAAATAAAATCCTTTAAATATAATAGGGTCCAAAAAATTTTCGTCAGCATTGTGACACATTCACGCATTTACACACATTTCATAACTCTTTAAAGTACGATTCTTGGTTTCAATCATCCTTTTTCACAAGTCAGAGTCCCTAACCACTACTCCTTATTCCTTACTTTATTACACATATACATATTCATCAACACTTCTGCAATATTTCATCATAATAAATACATAGCATAATCAGATTCCTCATATAGCATCATCTCATTGATCATAAACATACCTCAACAGCATAATACACATTGTCGTTATAATAATAACATCATAACAGATCAATCACATCTCAAAATAGTCGTAACTTTCTGAATATTTTAAAACCTAAAAAAAAGTTCTCTGCTCATTTTAAAACTGTCATCTACCTCAAGCGTACTTTAAAAATCATGATCCCATACCAAATACGACATTCAAAGCTCTCATAGTATCACAATGGTTCCGAAAAGATATGAACAGTTCACAAAGTACAGACAAATACAATTTCATAAGTGTGAAGTTATCTAACTGTGTAGTTGCATAAACATGTGTCACTGATGTAGTAAAAAAAACGTTTGTCTCTCTCAGTTAAATGATCAGATAGCTGTGTAATTTATGTGTTAGAGAAACATGGTACTGATGTGTAAAGTTGTATAAGCAAATACCATATTAGCTAGGGGTCCTTGCGCTTGCCAAACACATGGTACACAAAGTAAGCGTGTACCCCTCCCCCCCCTTCCCTGAGGATTAATGTAATTATACCCTCAGGTGTTACAGATTACATCAATGGAATGAAATGTATCACGGAAAACTTTCTTTGTAATTCAAAAATCTTGAAAAATAAATGGTTTAAGTACAAAATTAATCACTCAAATGCGTGTCCTGTAGCGCTAAATGAGCGTCTTGATGTAAGATAATTCTGTGCAACTGTCGTAGTTAACGTCCTCTGTAAGCAAAGTTCTGCTGAAGTCAATGTACTTACCTCATCATAAACGAAAATGAAATGCTTTGCGTATAGCTATCGTAGTTATTACGTACCTATGTGTGATCAAGAAAGTACTATAATGTAACGTATTGTTGTGCTACGAAAAAGGCTGTCTCATTGTAGCTATACCACAAAAGTTACTACTAAAACATGTTTTACTTTCCAGAATAATACAGAAAAACTGTGCAGATATAAAACAGATACAGCGCAAAAGCAATAATATAAATTGTGTCACTCATTAGTAGCGTCGTTATATAATCGTGTAGCTGTCAAATAAACTAACCACTGTGTCATATGATATCTCTCAGAAAGTACTTTAAATCCAGAATGTATTTTCAAGTAAACCAAAATGTTGCATTAAAATCTCATTAGCAGTACCGGTACATGTTCTAAGTATGTGAGTCTTATGGTCGTTACGTAATCGTGCCACTAACAAGCAAGAATGTACACACACAATAACACTGTGTCGTCTGTTCACTATAACAATGCATTCGTAATTACTGTCTAAATATGTTCCCTAGGTTATAGACTGGATAGTTTATTTTAAAACATAGTTACATGTTAACAGTTTCTAAGTGTGACAAAGAGTACTAGTAACGTGAAGTGAAAAATTTTATAGTAAAGACTAAATTAAAAAAAAATTATCTCTTAATAAACGGTTTTACATGTGAAATGTGGTGCAATCCTTTACTCTTCCTAGTACGCAGAGTTTGAACTTCAACGCAATTATCATGTGGTATACGTCGGATTCTGTAAGGTCCATTGTAAATCAGAAAGAATTTGTGACTCAAGTGTTTCTTCTTATGTGACAATGAATTAGCTTTAATGCGAACTTTCTGGCCAATATATAATTTCTTTGCATTTGCTTTACCGTGTAGTTTTTTTCTTTTGTCTGCTGCAGATTTTACATTTTTAATAGCCAAATCAATTATGTCTTTGTGTCGAAGTCTACGTGTATTCGGGAAAGGTACAAGCTCTCTGATTCTGTTCGGTGGTTCTTCATTCTTCAGTACAAGAGTAGGTGGTAAAGCAGTGGAGTTATGAGGCAATTCATTCGGCACATTTTGAAATAAGTGTAAATATCTGTCCCAATGCTGATGCTTTCTGTGACAATAAAGTCTGCAAAGCTTACTGATTTCTTTCATAATCTGTTCAGATGGGTTACAATGTGGTGAGTACAATGAAATAAAAACAGGTTTGATTTTATGATTCCGAAGCATACGTGACCAAACAATAGATCTGAATTGCGGTCCGTTAACTGAAATGACTTTACTAACGTGTCCAACTTCACGTAAGAAATTTTTGACTAAGGCGTAGCATACTGATTGTCCAGTGGCTTTACGTAACGGAGTGAAAGAAACAAATTTTGAAGTAAGTTCAACAGCGACTAGAACGTACGAAAAGCCATTCGATGTTCTGACAAGGGGTCCCAAGAGATCAACAGCAGCAAATTCTTTTAATTTAGAAGGAATGATAGGAAACAACGGAGCACGATGTGAGATAGTAGATGGTTTCGCCATTTGACAAAGTTTACAAATAGACAAGGCTCTTCGAATTCTCTTTTCGATATTGTTAAAATAACAAGTCGTTCGAAGAATATGATAACATTTTCGTGGAACAAAATGTGCGTAGCTGAAATGAATGTACCAAATGAGCTTATTAATAAAATCGTCTGGAATGCAAAGTACCCATAGCTTGTCATCAACAGTGCAGCGTTTGAAGAGTATGTTGTTTCTAACCAGATAATAATGCCGAATCTGAGTGTGCGTCTTTTCATGCCATTTACTTTTGATGTCTTTCCAAATCGGATCTTTATCTTGTTCATTAGCAATGTCCTTTAAAGATGTGGTGATGAAGTTTTCAAAGGCGACTTTCTGAATGCAAAGAATACTGAAATTTTTCTCGAGGTTACCTTCTGTGTTACTTTTCTCAAGCCCAGCTGGTGCGCGTTACAGTGCGTCCGCAACAATGTTCTCCTTGCCGGGAATGTAGACTATTGTGAAGTGGAATTCTTGCAGAAACAATGCCCAACGTTTTAACCTGTCATGATTTAATTTTGAAGACATAAGAAATTGTAATGCACGATGATCACTGTATACATTTACGTGCTTGCCAGAAAGAAAGAAACGGAATCTGTTAAATGCCCAAACGATAGCTAAAGCTTCTAATTCAGTAACAGAATGATTTTTTTCAAATTTTGTTAGCACTCGGCTAGCAAAAGCAATGGTTTTCTGAATAGTAGTGTCATTTTCTATGGCTTCTTGAAATAAATGGGCACCAAGGCCGACTTTAGAAGAATCCGTGCTAAGACAGAAATCTTGTGACAGATCTGGATGAGCTAGTATTGGCGTGTTAAGTAGCGATTCTTTCAAAGAATTGAATTCCAACTGTGCTTGTTCGTCCCAGTTCCAAATAGTATTTTTTCCAGTGAGAGAACAAAGTTTTGTTGTAACTAGAATTTTCATATTCAGAAAACGACGGTAAAAATTTACGAGACCTAGAAAACTGCGGGCTTGTTTTTTTGTGGATGGAACTGGAATGGATCTGATTGCTTCTAACAATTCAGGATGCAAAGTACCCATAGCTTGTCATCAACAGTGCAGCGTTTGAAGAGTATGTTGTTTCTAACCAGATAATAATGCCGAATCTGAGTGTGCGTCTTTTCATGCCATTTACTTTTGATGTCTTTCCAAATCGGATCTTTATCTTGTTCATTAGCAATGTCCTTTAAAGATGTGGTGATGAAGTTTTCAAAGGCGACTTTCTGAATGTAAAGAATACTGAAATTTTTCTCGAGGTTACCTTCTGTGTTACTTTTCTCAAGCCCAGCTGGTGCGCGTGACAGTGCGTCCGCAACAATGTTCTCCTTGCCGGGAATGTAGACTATTGTGAAGTGGAATTCTTGCAGAAACAATGCCCAACGTTTTAACCTGTCATGATTTAATTTTGAAGACATAAGAAATTGTAATGCACGATGATCACTGTATACATTTACGTGCTTGCCAGAAAGAAAGAAACGGAATTTGTTAAATGCCCAAACGATAGCTAAAGCTTCTAATTCAGTAACGGAATGATTTTTTTCAGATTTTGTTAGAACTCGGCTAGCAAAAGCAATGGTTTTCTGAACAGTAGTGTCATTTTCTATGGCTTCTTGAAATAAATGGGCACCAAGACCGACTTTAGAAGAATCCGTGCTAAGACAGAAATCTTGTGACAGATCTGGATGAGCTAGTATTGGCGTGTTAAGTAGCGATTCTTTCAAAGAATTGAATTCCAACTGTGCTTGTTCGTCCCAGTTCCAAATAGTATTTTTTCCAGTGAGAGAACAAAGTTTTGTTGTAACTAGAATTTTCATATTCAGAAAACGACGGTAAAAATTTACGAGACCTAGAAAACTGCGGGCTTGTTTTTTTGTGGATGGAACTGGAATGGATCTGATTGCTTCTAACAATTCAGGATGCAAAGTACCCATAGCTTGTCATCAACAGTGCAGCGTCTGAAGAGTATGTTGTTTCTAACCAGATAATAATGCCGAATCTGAGTGTGCGTCTTTTCATGCCATTTACTTTTGATGTCTTTCCAAATCGGATCTTTATCTTGTTCATTAGCAATGTCCTTTAAAGATGTGGTGATGAAGTTTTCAAAGGCGACTTTCTGAATGTAAAGAATACTGAAATTTTTCTCGAGGTTACCTTCTGTGTTACTTTTCTCAAACCCAGCTGGTGCGCGTGACAGTGCGTCTGCAACAATGTTCTCCTTGCCGGGAATGTAGACTATTGTGAAGTGGAATTCTTGCAGAAACAATGCCCAACGTTTTAACCTGTCATGATTTAATTTTGAAGACATAAGAAATTGTAATGCACGATGATCACTGTATAAATTTACGTGCTTGCCAGAAAGAAAGAAACGGAATTTGTTAAATGCCCAAACGATAGCTAAAGCTTCTAATTCAGTAACGGAATGATTTTTTTCAGATTTTGTTAGCACTCGCTAGCAAAAGCAATGGTTTTCTGAACAGTAGTGTCATTTTCTATGGCTTCTTGAAATAAATGGGCACCAAGACCGACTTTAGAAGAATCCGTGCTAAGACAGAAATCTTGTGACAGATCTGGATGAGCTAGTATTGACCTCTTAAGTAGCGATTCTTTCAAAGAATTGAATTCCAACTGTGCTTGTTCGTCCCAGTTCCAAATAGTATTTTTTCCAGTGAGAGAACAAAGTTTTGTTGTAACTAGAATTCTCATATTCAGAAAACGACGGTAAAAATTTACGAGACCTAGAAAACTGCGGGGTTGTTTTTTTGTGGATGGAACTGGAATGGATCTGATTGCTTCTAACAATTCAGGATGCAAAGTACCCATAGCTTGTCATCAACAGTGCAGCGTTTGAAGAGTATGTTGTTTCTAACCAGATAATAATGCCGAATCTGAGTGTGCGTCTTTTCATGCCATTTACTTTTGATGTCTTTCCAAATCGGATCTTTATCTTGTTCATTAGCAATGTCCTTTAAAGATGTGGTGATGAAGTTTTCAAAGGCGACTTTCTGAATGTAAAGAATACTGAAATTTTTCTCGAGGTTACCTTCTGTGTTACTTTCCTCAAGCCCAGCTGGTGCGCGTGACAGTGCGTCCGCAACAATGTTCTCCTTGCCGGGAATGTAAACTATTGTGAAGTGGAATTCTTGCAGAAACAATGCCCAACGTTTTAACCTGTCATGATTTAATTTTGAAGACATAAGAAATTGTAATGTACGATGATCACTGTATACATTTACGTGCTTGCCAGAAAGAAAGAAACGGAATTTGTTAAATGCCCAAACGATAGCTAAAGCTTCTAAATCAGTAACGGAATGATTTTTTTCAGATTTTGTTAGCACTCGGCTAGCAAAAGCAATGGTTTTCTGAACAGTAGTGTCATTTTCTATGGCTTCTTGAAATAAATGGGCACCAAGACCGACTTTAGATGAATCCGTGCTAAGACAGAAATCTAGTGACAGATCTGGATGGCCTAGTATTGGCGTGTTAAGTAGCGATTCTTTCAAAGAATTGAATTCCAACTGTGCTTGTTCGTCCCAGTTCCAAATAGTATTTTTTCCAGTGAGAGAACAAAGTTTTGTTGTAACTAGAATTCTCATATTCAGAAAACGACGGTAAAAATTTACGAGACCTAGAAAACTGCGGGCTTGTTTTTTTGTGGATGGAACTGGAATGGATCTGATTGCTTCTAACAATTCAGGATGCAAAGTACCCATAGCTTGTCATCAACAGTGCAGCGTTTGAAGAGTATGTTGTTTCTAACCAGATAATAATGCCGAATCTGAGTGTGCGTCTTTTCATGCCATTTACTTTTGATGTCTTTCCAAATCGGATCTTTATCTTGTTCATTAGCAATGTCCTTTAAAGATGTGGTGATGAAGTTTTCAAAGGCGACTTTCTGAATGTAAAGAATACTGAAATTTTTCTCGAGGTTACCTTCTGTGTTACTTTTCTCAAGCCCAGCTGGTGCGCGTGACAGTGCGTCCGCAACAATGTTCTCCTTGCCGGGAATGTAGACTATTGTGAAGTGGAATTCTTGCAGAAACAATGCCCAACGTTTTAACCTGTCATGATTTAATTTTGAAGACATAAGAAATTGTAATGCACGATGATCACTGTATACATTTACGTGCTTGCCAGAAAGAAAGAAACGGAATTGGTTAAATGCCCAAACGATAGCTAAAGCTTCTAATTCAGTAACGGAAAGATTTTTTTCAGATTTTGTTAGCACTCGGCTAGCAAAAGCAATGGTTTTCTGAACAGTAGTGTCATTTTCTATGGCTTCTTGAAATAAATGGGCACCAAGACCGACTTTAGAAGAATCCGTGCTAAGACAGAAATCTTGTGACAGATTGGATGAGCTAGTATTGGCGTGTTAAGTAGCGATTCTTTCAAAGAATTGAATTCCAACTGTGCTTGTTCGTCCCAGTTCCAAATAGTATTTTTTCCAGTGAGAGAACAAAGTTTTGTTGTAACTAGAATTTTCATATTCAGAAAACGACGGTAAAAATTTACGAGACCTAGAAAACTGCGGGCTTGTTTTTTTGTGGATGGAACTGGAATGGATCTGATTGCTTCTAACAATGCAGGATGCAAAGTACCCATAGCTTGTCATCAACAGTGCAGCGTTTGAAGAGTATGTTGTTTCTAACCAGATAATAATGCCGAATCTGAGTGTGCGTCTTTTCATGCCATTTACTTTTGATGTCTTTCCAAATCGGATCTTTATCTTGTTCATTAGCAATGTCCTTTAAAGATGTGGTGATGAAGTTTCCAAAGGCGACTTTCTGAATGTAAAGAATACTGAAATTTTTCTCGAGGTTACCTTCTGTGTTACTTTTCTCAAGCCCAGCTGGTGCGCGTGACAGTGCGTCCGCAACAATGTTCTTCTTGCCGGGAATGTAGACTATTGTGAAGTGGAATTCTTGCAGAAACAATGCCCAACGTTTTAACCTGTCATGATTTAATTTTGAAGACATAAGAAATTGTAATGCACGATGATCACTGTATACATTTACGTGCTTGCCAGAAAGAAAGAAACGGAATTTGTTAAATGCCCAAACGATAGCTAAAGCTTCTAATTCAGTAACGGAATGATTTTTTTCAGATTTAGTTAGCACTCGGCTAGCAAAAGCAATGGTTTTCTGAACAGTAGTGTCATTTTCTATGGCTTCTTGAAATAAATGGGCACCAAGACCGACTTTAGAAGAATCCGTGCTAAGACAGAAATCTTGTGACAGATCTGGATGAGCTAGTATTGACCTCTTAAGTAGCGATTCTTTCAAAGAATTGAATTCCAACTGTGCTTGTTCGTCCCAGTTCCAAATAGTATTTTTTCAGTTAGAGAACAAAGTTATGTTGTAACTAGAATTTTCATATTCAGAAAACGACGGTAAAAATTTACGAGACCTAGAAAACTGCGGGCTTGTTTTTTTGTGGATGGAACTGGAATGGATCAGATTGCTTCTAACAATTCGGGATGCAAGGTACCCATAGCTTGTCATCAACAGTGCAGCGTTTGAAGAGTATGTTGTTTCTAACCAGATAATAATGCTGAATCTGAGTGTGCGTCTTTTCATGCCATTTACTTTTGATGTCTTTCCAAATCGGATCTTTGTCTTGTTCATTAGCAATGTCCTTTAAAGATGTGGTGATGAAGTTTTCAAAGGCGACTTTCTGAATGTAAAGAATACTGAAATTTTTCTCGAGGTTACCTTCTGTGTTACTTTTCTCAAGCCCAGCTGGTGCGCGTGACAGTGCGTCCGCAACAATGTTCTCCTTGCCGGGAATGTAGACTATTGTGAAGTGGAATTCTTGCAGAAACAATGCCCAACGTTTTAACCTGTCATGATTTAATTTTGAAGACATAAGAAATTGTAATGCACGATGATCACTGTATACATTTACGTGCTTGCCAGAAAGAAAGAAACGGAATTTGTTAAATGCCCAAACGATAGCTAAAGCTTCTAATTCAGTAACGGAATGAGTTTTTTCAGATTTTGTTAGCACTCGGCTAGCAAAAGCAATGGTTTTCTGAACAGTAGTGTCATTTTCTATGGCTTCTTGAAATAAATGGGCACCAAGACCGACTTTAGAAGAAGCCGTGCTAAGACAGAATTCTTGTGACTGATCTGGATGAGCTAGTATTGGCGTGTTAAGTAGCGATTCTTTCAAAGATTTGAATTCCAACTGTGCTTGTTCGTCCCAGTTCCAAATAGTATTTTTTCCAGTGAGAGAACAAAGTTTTGTTGTAACTAGAATATTCATATTCAGAAAACGACGGTAAAAATTTACGAGACCTAGAAAACTGCGGGCTTGTTTTTTTGTGGATGGAACTGGAATGGATCTGATTGCTTCTAACAATTCAGGATGCAAAGTACCCATAGCTTGTCATCAACAGTGCAGCGTTTGAAGAGTATGTTGTTTCTAACCAGATAATAATGCCGAATCTGAGTGTGCGTCTTTTCATGCCATTTACTTTTGATGTCTTTCCAAATCGGATCTTTATCTTGTTCATTAGCAATGTCCTTTAAAGATGTGGTGATGAAGTTTTCAAAGGCGACTTTCTGAATGTAAAGAATACTGAAATTTTTCTCGAGGTTACCTTCTGTGTTACGTTTCTCAAGCCCAGCTGGTGCGCGTGACAGTGCGTCCGCAACAATGTTCTCCTTGCCGGGAATGTAGACTATTGTGAAGTGGAATTCTTGCAGAAACAATGCCCAACGTTTTAACCTGTCATGATTTAATTTTGAAGACATAAGAAATTGTAATGCACGATGATCACTGTATACATTTACGTGCTTGCCAGAAAGAAAGAAACGGAATTTGTTAAATGCCCAAACGATAGCTAAAGCTTCTAATTCAGTAACGGAATGATTTTTTTCAGATTTTGTTAGCACTCGGCTAGCAAAAGCAATGGTTTTCTGAACAGTAGTGTCATTTTCTATGGCTTCTTGAAATAAATGGGCACCAAGACCGACTTTAGAAGAATCCGTGCTAAGACAGAAATCTTGTGACAGATCTGGATGAGCTAGTATTGGCGTGTTAAGTAGCGATTCTTTCAAAGAATTGAATTCCAACTGTGCTTGTTCGTCCCAGTTCCAAATAGTATTTTTTCAGTTAGAGAACAAAGTTATGTTGTAACTAGAATTTTCATATTCAGAAAACGACGGTAAAAATTTACGAGACCTAGAAAACTGCGGGCTTGTTTTTTTGTGGATGGAACTGGAATGGATCTGATTGCTTCTAACAATTCGGGATGCAAAGTACCCATAGCTTGTCATCAACAGTGCAGCGTTTGAAGAGTATGTTGTTTCTAACCAGATAATAATGCCGAATCTGAGTGTGCGTCTTTTCATGCCATTTACTTTTGATGTCTTTCCAAATCGGATCTTTATCTTGTTCATTAGCAATGTCCTTTAAAGATGTGGTGATGAAGTTTTCAAAGGCGACTTTCTGAATGTAAAGAATACTGAAATTTTTCTCGAGGTTACCTTCTGTGTTACTTTTCTCAAGCCCAGCTGGTGCGCGTGACAGTGCGTCCGCAACAATGTTCTCCTTGCCGGGAATGTAGACTATTGTGAAGTGGAATTCTTGCAGAAACAATGCCCAACGTTTTAACCTGTCATGATTTAATTTTGAAGACATAAGAAATTGTAATGCACGATGATCACTGTATACATTTACGTGCTTGCCAGAAAGAAAGAAACGGAATTTGTTAAATGCCCAAACGATAGCTAAAGCTTCTAATTCAGTAACGGAATGATTTTTTTCAGATTTTGTTAGCACTCGGCTAGCAAAAGCAATGGTTTTCTGAACAGTAGTGTCATTTTCTATGGCTTCTTGAAATAAATGGGCACCAAGACCGACTTTAGAAGAATCCGTGCTAAGACAGAAATCTTGTGACAGATCTGGATGAGTTAGTATTGGCGTGTTAAGTAGCGATTCTTTCAAAGAATTGAATTCCAACTGTGCTTGTTCGTCCCAGTTCCAAATAGTATTTTTTCCAGTGAGAGAACAAAGTTTTGTTGTAACTAGAATTCTCATATTCAGAAAACGACGGTAAAAATTTACGAGACCTAGAAAACTGCGGGCTTGTTTTTTTGTGGATGGAACTGGAATGGATCTGATTGCTTCTAACAATTCAGGATGCAAAGTACCATAGCTTGTCATCAACAGTGCAGCGTTTGAAGAGTATGTTGTTTCTAACCAGATAATAATGCCAAATCTGAGTGTGCGTCTTTTCATGCCATTTACTTTTGATGTCTTTCCAAATCGGATCTTCATCTTGTTCATTAGCAATGTCCTTTAAAGATGTGGTGATGAAGTTTTCAAAGGCGACTTTCTGAATGTAAAGAATACTGAAATTTTTCTCGAGGTTACCTTCTGTGTTACTTTTCTCAAGCCCAGCTGGTGCGCGTGACAGTGCGTCCGCAACAATGTTCTCCTTGCCGGGAATGTAGACTATTGTGAAGTGGAATTCTTGCAGAAACAATGCCCAACTTTTTAACCTGTCATGATTTAATTTTGAAGACATAAGAAATTGTAATGCACGATGATCACTGTATACATTTACGTGCTTGCCAGAAAGAAAGAAACGGAATTTGTTAAATGCCCAAACGATAGCTAAAGCTTCTAATTCAGTAACGGAATGAGTTTTTTCAGATTTTGTTAGCACTCGGCTAGCAAAAGCAATGGTTTTCTGAACAGTAGTGTCATTTTCTATGGCTTCTTGAAATAAATGGGCACCAAGACCGACTTTAGAAGAATCCGTGCTAAGACAGAAATCTTGTGACAGATCTGGATGAGCTAGTATTGGCGTGTTAAGTAGCGATTCTTTCAAAGAATTGAATTCCAACTGTGCTTGTTCGTCCCTGTTCCAAATAGTATTTTTTCCAGTGAGAGAACAAAGTTTTGTTGTAACTAGAATTTTCATATTCAGAAAACGACGGTAAAAATTTACGAGACCTAGAAAACTGCGGGCTTGTTTTTTTGTGGATGGAACTGGAATGGATCTGATTGCTTCTAACAATTCAGGATGCAAAGTACCCATAGCTTGTCATCAACAGTGCAGCGTTTGAAGAGTATGTTGTTTCTAACCAGATAATAATGCCGAATCTGAGTGTGCGTCTTTTCATGCCATTTACTTTTGATGTCTTTCCAAATCGGATCTTTATCTTGTTCATTAGCAATGTCCTTTAAAGATGTGGTGATGAAGTTTTCAAAGGCGACTTTCTGAATGTAAAGAATACTGAAATTTTTCTCGAGGTTACCTTCTGTGTTACGTTTCTCAAGCCCAGCTGGTGCGCGTGACAGTGCGTCCGCAACAATGTTCTCCTTGCCGGGAATGTAGACTATTGTGAAGTGGAATTCTTGCAGAAACAATGCCCAACGTTTTAACCTGTCATGATTTAATTTTGAAGACATAAGAAATTGTAATGCACGATGATCACTGTATACATTTACGTGCTTGCCAGAAAGAAAGAAACGGAATTTGTTAAATGCCCAAACGATAGCTAAAGCTTCTAATTCAGTAACGGAATGATTTTTTTCAGATTTTGTTAGCACTCGGCTAGCAAAAGCAATGGTTTTCTGAACAGTAGTGTCATTTTCTATGGCTTCTTGAAATAAATGGGCACCAAGACCGACTTTAGAAGAATCCGTGCTAAGACAGAAATCTTGTGACAGATCTGGATGAGCTAGTATTGACCTCTTAAGTAGCGATTCTTTCAAAGAATTGAATTCCAACTGTGCTTGTTCGTCCCAGTTCCAAATAGTATTTTTTCAGTTAGAGAACAAAGTTATGTTGTAACTAGAATTTTCATATTCAGAAAACGACGGTAAAATATTTACGAGACCTAGAAAACTGCGGGCTTGTTTTTTTGTGGATGGAACTGGAATGGATCTGATTGCTTCTAACAATTCGGGATGCAAAGTACCCATAGCTTGTCATCAACAGTGCAGCGTTTGAAGAGTATGTTGTTTCTAACCAGATAATAATGCCGAATCTGAGTGTGCGTCTTTTCATGCCATTTACTTTTGATGTCTTTCCAAATCGGATCTTTATCTTGTTCATTAGCAATGTCCTTTAAAGATGTGGTGATGAAGTTTTCAAAGGCGACTTTCTGAATGTAAAGAATACTGAAATTTTTCTCGAGGTTACCTTCTGTGTTACTTTTCTCAAGCCCAGCTGGTGCGCGTGACAGTGCGTCCGCAACAATGTTCTCCTTGCCGGGAATGTAGACTATTGTGAAGTGGAATTCTTGCAGAAACAATGCCCAACGTTTTAACCTGTCATGATTTAATTTTGAAGACATAAGAAATTGTAATGCACGATGATCACTGTATACATTTACGTGCTTGCCAGAAAGAAAGAAACGGAATTGGTTAAATGCCCAAACGATAGCTAAAGCTTCTAATTCAGTAACGGAAAGATTTTTTTCAGATTTTGTTAGCACTCGGCTAGCAAAAGCAATGGTTTTCTGAACAGTAGTGTCATTTTCTATGGCTTCTTGAAATAAATGGGCACCAAGACCGACTTTAGAAGAATCCGTGCTAAGACAGAAATCTTGTGACAGATTGGATGAGCTAGTATTGGCGTGTTAAGTAGCGATTCTTTCAAAGAATTGAATTCCAACTGTGCTTGTTCGTCCCAGTTCCAAATAGTATTTTTTCCAGTGAGAGAACAAAGTTTTGTTGTAACTAGAATTTTCATATTCAGAAAACGACGGTAAAAATTTACGAGACCTAGAAAACTGCGGGCTTGTTTTTTTGTGGATGGAACTGGAATGGATCTGATTGCTTCTAACAATGCAGGATGCAAAGTACCCATAGCTTGTCATCAACAGTGCAGCGTTTGAAGAGTATGTTGTTTCTAACCAGATAATAATGCCGAATCTGAGTGTGCGTCTTTTCATGCCATTTACTTTTGATGTCTTTCCAAATCGGATCTTTATCTTGTTCATTAGCAATGTCCTTTAAAGATGTGGTGATGAAGTTTCCAAAGGCGACTTTCTGAATGTAAAGAATACTGAAATTTTTCTCGAGGTTACCTTCTGTGTTACTTTTCTCAAGCCCAGCTGGTGCGCGTGACAGTGCGTCCGCAACAATGTTCTCCTTGCCGGGAATGTAGACTATTGTGAAGTGGAATTCTTGCAGAAACAATGCCCAACGTTTTAACCTGTCATGATTTAATTTTGAAGACATAAGAAATTGTAATGCACGATGATCACTGTATACATTTACGTGCTTGCCAGAAAGAAAGAAACGGAATTTGTTAAATGCCCAAACGATAGCTAAAGCTTCTAATTCAGTAACGGAATGATTTTTTTCAGATTTAGTTAGCACTCGGCTAGCAAAAGCAATGGTTTTCTGAACAGTAGTGTCATTTTCTATGGCTTCTTGAAATAAATGGGCACCAAGACCGACTTTAGAAGAATCCGTGCTAAGACAGAAATCTTGTGACAGATCTGGATGAGCTAGTATTGACCTCTTAAGTAGCGATTCTTTCAAAGAATTGAATTCCAACTGTGCTTGTTCGTCCCAGTTCCAAATAGTATTTTTTCAGTTAGAGAACAAAGTTATGTTGTAACTAGAATTTTCATATTCAGAAAACGACGGTAAAAATTTACGAGACCTAGAAAACTGCGGGCTTGTTTTTTTGTGGATGGAACTGGAATGGATCAGATTGCTTCTAACAATTCGGGATGCAAGGTACCCATAGCTTGTCATCAACAGTGCAGCGTTTGAAGAGTATGTTGTTTCTAACCAGATAATAATGCTGAATCTGAGTGTGCGTCTTTTCATGCCATTTACTTTTGATGTCTTTCCAAATCGGATCTTTGTCTTGTTCATTAGCAATGTCCTTTAAAGATGTGGTGATGAAGTTTTCAAAGGCGACTTTCTGAATGTAAAGAATACTGAAATTTTTCTCGAGGTTACCTTCTGTGTTACTTTTCTCAAGCCCAGCTGGTGCGCGTGACAGTGCGTCCGCAACAATGTTCTCCTTGCCGGGAATGTAGACTATTGTGAAGTGGAATTCTTGCAGAAACAATGCCCAACGTTTTAACCTGTCATGATTTAATTTTGAAGACATAAGAAATTGTAATGCACGATGATCACTGTATACATTTACGTGCTTGCCAGAAAGAAAGAAACGGAATTTGTTAAATGCCCAAACGATAGCTAAAGCTTCTAATTCAGTAACGGAATGAGTTTTTTCAGATTTTGTTAGCACTCGGCTAGCAAAAGCAATGGTTTTCTGAACAGTAGTGTCATTTTCTATGGCTTCTTGAAATAAATGGGCACCAAGACCGACTTTAGAAGAAGCCGTGCTAAGACAGAATTCTTGTGACTGATCTGGATGAGCTAGTATTGGCGTGTTAAGTAGCGATTCTTTCAAAGATTTGAATTCCAACTGTGCTTGTTCGTCCCAGTTCCAAATAGTATTTTTTCCAGTGAGAGAACAAAGTTTTGTTGTAACTAGAATATTCATATTCAGAAAACGACGGTAAAAATTTACGAGACCTAGAAAACTGCGGGCTTGTTTTTTTGTGGATGGAACTGGAATGGATCTGATTGCTTCTAACAATTCAGGATGCAAAGTACCCATAGCTTGTCATCAACAGTGCAGCGTTTGAAGAGTATGTTGTTTCTAACCAGATAATAATGCCGAATCTGAGTGTGCGTCTTTTCATGCCATTTACTTTTGATGTCTTTCCAAATCGGATCTTTATCTTGTTCATTAGCAATGTCCTTTAAAGATGTGGTGATGAAGTTTTCAAAGGCGACTTTCTGAATGTAAAGAATACTGAAATTTTTCTCGAGGTTACCTTCTGTGTTACGTTTCTCAAGCCCAGCTGGTGCGCGTGACAGTGCGTCCGCAACAATGTTCTCCTTGCCGGGAATGTAGACTATTGTGAAGTGGAATTCTTGCAGAAACAATGCCCAACGTTTTAACCTGTCATGATTTAATTTTGAAGACATAAGAAATTGTAATGCACGATGATCACTGTATACATTTACGTGCTTGCCAGAAAGAAAGAAACGGAATTTGTTAAATGCCCAAACGATAGCTAAAGCTTCTAATTCAGTAACGGAATGATTTTTTTCAGATTTTGTTAGCACTCGGCTAGCAAAAGCAATGGTTTTCTGAACAGTAGTGTCATTTTCTATGGCTTCTTGAAATAAATGGGCACCAAGACCGACTTTAGAAGAATCCGTGCTAAGACAGAAATCTTGTGACAGATCTGGATGAGCTAGTATTGACCTCTTAAGTAGCGATTCTTTCAAAGAATTGAATTCCAACTGTGCTTGTTCGTCCCAGTTCCAAATAGTATTTTTTCAGTTAGAGAACAAAGTTATGTTGTAACTAGAATTTTCATATTCAGAAAACGACGGTAAAATATTTACGAGACCTAGAAAACTGCGGGCTTGTTTTTTTGTGGATGGAACTGGAATGGATCTGATTGCTTCTAACAATTCGGGATGCAAAGTACCCATAGCTTGTCATCAACAGTGCAGCGTTTGAAGAGTATGTTGTTTCTAACCAGATAATAATGCCGAATCTGAGTGTGCGTCTTTTCATGCCATTTACTTTTGATGTCTTTCCAAATCGGATCTTTATCTTGTTCATTAGCAATGTCCTTTAAAGATGTGGTGATGAAGTTTTCAAAGGCGACTTTCTGAATGTAAAGAATACTGAAATTTTTCTCGAGGTTACCTTCTGTGTTACTTTTCTCAAGCCCAGCTGGTGCGCGTGACAGTGCGTCCGCAACAATGTTCTCCTTGCCGGGAATGTAGACTATTGTGAAGTGGAATTCTTGCAGAAACAATGCCCAACGTTTTAACCTGTCATGATTTAATTTTGAAGACATAAGAAATTGTAATGCACGATGATCACTGTATACATTTACGTGCTTGCCAGAAAGAAAGAAACGGAATTTGTTAAATGCCCAAACGATAGCTAAAGCTTCTAATTCAGTAACGGAATGATTTTTTTCAGATTTTGTTAGCACTCGGCTAGCAAAAGCAATGGTTTTCTGAACAGTAGTGTCATTTTCTATGGCTTCTTGAAATAAATGGGCACCAAGACCGACTTTAGAAGAATCCGTGCTAAGACAGAAATCTTGTGACAGATCTGGATGAGTTAGTATTGGCGTGTTAAGTAGCGATTCTTTCAAAGAATTGAATTCCAACTGTGCTTGTTCGTCCCAGTTCCAAATAGTATTTTTTCCAGTGAGAGAACAAAGTTTTGTTGTAACTAGAATTCTCATATTCAGAAAACGACGGTAAAAATTTACGAGACCTAGAAAACTGCGGGCTTGTTTTTTTGTGGATGGAACTGGAATGGATCTGATTGCTTCTAACAATTCAGGATGCAAAGTACCATAGCTTGTCATCAACAGTGCAGCGTTTGAAGAGTATGTTGTTTCTAACCAGATAATAATGCCAAATCTGAGTGTGCGTCTTTTCATGCCATTTACTTTTGATGTCTTTCCAAATCGGATCTTCATCTTGTTCATTAGCAATGTCCTTTAAAGATGTGGTGATGAAGTTTTCAAAGGCGACTTTCTGAATGTAAAGAATACTGAAATTTTTCTCGAGGTTACCTTCTGTGTTACTTTTCTCAAGCCCAGCTGGTGCGCGTGACAGTGCGTCCGCAACAATGTTCTCCTTGCCGGGAATGTAGACTATTGTGAAGTGGAATTCTTGCAGAAACAATGCCCAACGTTTTAACCTGTCATGATTTAATTTTGAAGACATAAGAAATTGTAATGCACGATGATCACTGTATACATTTACGTGCTTGCCAGAAAGAAAGAAACGGAATTTGTTAAATGCCCAAACGATAGCTAAAGCTTCTAATTCAGTAACGGAATGAGTTTTTTCAGATTTTGTTAGCACTCGGCTAGCAAAAGCAATGGTTTTCTGAACAGTAGTGTCATTTTCTATGGCTTCTTGAAATAAATGGGCACCAAGACCGACTTTAGAAGAATCCGTGCTAAGACAGAAATCTTGTGACAGATCTGGATGAGCTAGTATTGGCGTGTTAAGTAGCGATTCTTTCAAAGAATTGAATTCCAACTGTGCTTGTTCGTCCCTGTTCCAAATAGTATTTTTTCCAGTGAGAGAACAAAGTTTTGTTGTAACTAGAATTTTCATATTCAGAAAACGACGGTAAAAATTTACGAGACCTAGAAAACTGCGGGCTTGTTTTTTTGTGGATGGAACTGGAATGGATCTGATTGCTTCTAACAATTCAGGATGCAAAGTACCCATAGCTTGTCATCAACAGTGCAGCGTTTGAAGAGTATGTTGTTTCTAACCAGATAATAATGCCGAATCTGAGTGTGCGTCTTTTCATGCCATTTACTTTTGATGTCTTTCCAAATCGGATCTTTATCTTGTTCATTAGCAATGTCCTTTAAAGATGTGGTGATGAAGTTTTCAAAGGCGACTTTCTGAATGTAAAGAATACTGAAATTTTTCTCGAGGTTACCTTCTGTGTTACGTTTCTCAAGCCCAGCTGGTGCGCGTGACAGTGCGTCCGCAACAATGTTCTCCTTGCCGGGAATGTAGACTATTGTGAAGTGGAATTCTTGCAGAAACAATGCCCAACGTTTTAACCTGTCATGATTTAATTTTGAAGACATAAGAAATTGTAATGCACGATGATCACTGTATACATTTACGTGCTTGCCAGAAAGAAAGAAACGGAATTTGTTAAATGCCCAAACGATAGCTAAAGCTTCTAATTCAGTAACGGAATGATTTTTTTCAGATTTTGTTAGCACTCGGCTAGCAAAAGCAATGGTTTTCTGAACAGTAGTGTCATTTTCTATGGCTTCTTGAAATAAATGGGCACCAAGACCGACTTTAGAAGAATCCGTGCTAAGACAGAAATCTTGTGACAGATCTGGATGAGCTAGTATTGACCTCTTAAGTAGCGATTCTTTCAAAGAATTGAATTCCAACTGTGCTTGTTCGTCCCAGTTCCAAATAGTATTTTTTCAGTTAGAGAACAAAGTTATGTTGTAACTAGAATTTTCATATTCAGAAAACGACGGTAAAATATTTACGAGACCTAGAAAACTGCGGGCTTGTTTTTTTGTGGATGGAACTGGAATGGATCTGATTGCTTCTAACAATTCGGGATGCAAAGTACCCATAGCTTGTCATCAACAGTGCAGCGTTTGAAGAGTATGTTGTTTCTAACCAGATAATAATGCCGAATCTGAGTGTGCGTCTTTTCATGCCATTTACTTTTGATGTCTTTCCAAATCGGATCTTTATCTTGTTCATTAGCAATGTCCTTTAAAGATGTGGTGATGAAGTTTTCAAAGGCGACTTTCTGAATGTAAAGAATACTGAAATTTTTCTCGAGGTTACCTTCTGTGTTACTTTTCTCAAGCCCAGCTGGTGCGCGTGACAGTGCGTCCGCAACAATGTTCTCCTTGCCGGGAATGTAGACTATTGTGAAGTGGAATTCTTGCAGAAACAATACCCAACGTTTTAACCTGTCATGATTTAATTTTGAAGACATAAGAAATTGTAATGCACGATGATCACTGTATACATTTACGTGCTTGCCAGAAAGAAAGAAACGGAATTTGTTAAATGCCCAAACGATAGCTAAAGCTTCTAATTCAGTAACGGAATGATTTTTTTCAGATTTTGTTAGCACTCGGCTAGCAAAAGCAATGGTTTTCTGAACAGTAGTGTCATTTTCTATGGCTTCTTGAAATAAATGGGCACCAAGACCGACTTTAGAAGAATCCGTGCTAAGACAGAAATCTTGTGACAGATCTGGATGAGTTAGTATTGGCGTGTTAAGTAGCGATTCTTTCAAAGAATTGAATTCCAACTGTGCTTGTTCGTCCCAGTTCCAAATAGTATTTTTTCCAGTGAGAGAACAAAGTTTTGTTGTAACTAGAATTCTCATATTCAGAAAACGACGGTAAAAATTTACGAGACCTAGAAAACTGCGGGCTTGTTTTTTTGTGGATGGAACTGGAATGGATCTGATTGCTTCTAACAATTCAGGATGCAAAGTACCATAGCTTGTCATCAACAGTGCAGCGTTTGAAGAGTATGTTGTTTCTAACCAGATAATAATGCCAAATCTGAGTGTGCGTCTTTTCATGCCTTTTACTTTTGATGTCTTTCCAAATCGGATCTTCATCTTGTTCATTAGCAATGTCCTTTAAAGATGTGGTGATGAAGTTTTCAAAGGCGACTTTCTGAATGTAAAGAATACTGAAATTTTTCTCGAGGTTACCTTCTGTGTTACTTTTCTCAAGCCCAGCTGGTGCGCGTGACAGTGCGTCCGCAACAATGTTCTCCTTGCCGGGAATGTAGACTATTGTGAAGTGGAATTCTTGCAGAAACAATGCCCAACGTTTTAACCTGTCATGATTTAATTTTGAAGACATAAGAAATTGTAATGCACGATGATCACTGTATACATTTACGTGCTTGCCAGAAAGAAAGAAACGGAATTTGTTAAATGCCCAAACGATAGCTAAAGCTTCTAATTCAGTAACGGAATGAGTTTTTTCAGATTTTGTTAGCACTCGGCTAGCAAAAGCAATGGTTTTCTGAACAGTAGTGTCATTTTCTATGGCTTCTTGAAATAAATGGGCACCAAGACCGACTTTAGAAGAATCCGTGCTAAGACAGAAATCTTGTGACAGATCTGGATGAGCTAGTATTGGCGTGTTAAGTAGCGATTCTTTCAAAGAATTGAATTCCAACTGTGCTTGTTCGTCCCTGTTCCAAATAGTATTTTTTCCAGTGAGAGAACAAAGTTTTGTTGTAACTAGAATTTTCATATTCAGAAAACGACGGTAAAAATTTACGAGACCTAGAAAACTGCGGGCTTGTTTTTTTGTGGATGGAACTGGAATGGATCTGATTGCTTCTAACAATTCAGGATGCAAAGTACCCATAGCTTGTCATCAACAGTGCAGCGTTTGAAGAGTATGTTGTTTCTAACCAGATAATAATGCCGAATCTGAGTGTGCGTCTTTTCATGCCATTTACTTTTGATGTCTTTCCAAATCGGATCTTTATCTTGTTCATTAGCAATGTCCTTTAAAGATGTGGTGATGAAGTTTTCAAAGGCGACTTTCTGAATGTAAAGAATACTGAAATTCTTCTCGAGGTTACCTTCTGTGTTACTTTTCTCAAGCCCAGCTGGTGCGCGTGACAGTGCGTCCGCAACAATGTTCTCCTTGCCGGAAATGTAGACTATTGTGAAGTGGAATTCTTGCAGAAACAATGCCCAACGTTTTAACCTGTCATGATTTAATTTTGAAGACATAAGAAATTGTAATGCACGATGATCACTGTATACATTTACGTGCTTGCCAGAAAGAAAGAAACGGAATTTGTTAAATGCCCAAACGATAGCTAAAGCTTCTAATTCAGTAACGGAATGATTGTTTTCAGATTTAGTTAGCACTCGGCTAGCAAAAGCAATGGTTTTCTGAACAGTAGTGTCATTTTCTATGGCTTCTTGAAATAAATGGGCACCAAGACCGACTTTAGAAGAATCCGTGCTAAGACAGAAATCTTGTGACAGATCTGGATGAGCTAGTATTGGCGTGTTAAGTAGCGATTCTTTCAAAGAATTGAATTCCAACTGTGCTTGTTCGTCCCTGTTCCAAATAGTATTTTTTCCAGTGAGAGAACAAAGTTTTGTTGTAACTAGAATTTTCATATTCAGAAAACGACGGTAAAAATTTACGAGACCTAGAAAACTGCGGGCTTGTTTTTTTGTGGATGGAACTGGAATGGATCTGATTGCTTCTAACAATTCAGGATGCAAAGTACCCATAGCTTGTCATCAACAGTGCAGCGTTTGAAGAGTATGTTGTTTCTAACCAGATAATAATGCCGAATCTGAGTGTGCGTCTTTTCATGCCATTTACTTTTGATGTCTTTCCAAATCGGATCTTTATCTTGTTCATTAGCAATGTCCTTTAAAGATGTGGTGATGAAGTTTTCAAAGGCGACTTTCTGAATGTAAAGAATACTGAAATTCTTCTCGAGGTTACCTTCTGTGTTACTTTTCTCAAGCCCAGCTGGTGCGCGTGACAGTGCGTCCGCAACAATGTTCTCCTTGCCGGAAATGTAGACTATTGTGAAGTGGAATTCTTGCAGAAACAATGCCCAACGTTTTAACCTGTCATGATTTAATTTTGAAGACATAAGAAATTGTAATGCACGATGATCACTGTATACATTTACGTGCTTGCCAGAAAGAAAGAAACGGAATTTGTTAAATGCCCAAACGATAGCTAAAGCTTCTAATTCAGTAACGGAATGATTGTTTTCAGATTTAGTTAGCACTCGGCTAGCAAAAGCAATGGTTTTCTGAACAGTAGTGTCATTTTCTATGGCTTCTTGAAATAAATGGGCACCAAGACCGACTTTAGAAGAATCCGTGCTAAGACAGAAATCTTGTGACAGATCTGGATGAGCTAGTATTGGCGTGTTAAGTAGCGATTCTTTCAAAGAATTGAATTCCAACTGTGCTTGTTCGTCCCAGTTCCAAATAGTATTTTTTCCAGTGAGAGAACAAAGTTTTGTTGTAACTAGAATTTTCATATTCAGAAAACGACGGTAAAAATTTACGAGACCTAGAAAACTGCGGGCTTGTTTTTTTGTGGATGGAACTGGAATGGATCTGATTGCTTCTAACAATTCAGGATGCAAAGTACCCATAGCTTGTCATCAACAGTGCAGCGTTTGAAGAGTATGTTGTTTCTAACCAGATAATAATGCCAAATCTGAGTGTGCGTCTTTTCATGCCATTTACTTTTGATGTCTTTCCAAATCGGATCTTTATCTTGTTCATTAGCAATGTCCTTTAAAGATGTGGTGATGAAGTTTTCAAAGGCGACTTTCTGAATGTAAAGAATACTGAAATTTTTCTCGAGGTTACCTTCTGTGTTACTTTTCTCAAGCCCAGCTGGTGCGCGTGACAGTGCGTCCGCAACAATGTTCTCCTTGCCGGGAATGTAGACTATTGTGAAGTGGAATTCTTGCAGAAACAATGCCCAACGTTTTAACCTGTCATGATTTAATTTTGAAGACATAAGAAATTGTAATGCACGATGATCACTGTATACATTTACGTGCTTGCCAGAAAGAAAGAAACGGAATTTGTTAAATGCCCAAACGATAGCTAAAGCTTCTAATTCAGTAACGGAATGATTGTTTTCAGATTTAGTTAGCACTCGGCAGGCAAAAGCAATGGTTTTCTGAACAGTAGTGTCATTTTCTATGGCTTCTTGAAATAAATGGGCACCAAGACCGACTTTAGAAGAATCCGTGCTAAGACAGAAATCTTGTGACAGATCTGGATGAGCTAGTATTGGCGTGTTAAGTAGCGATTCTTTCAAAGAATTGAATTCCAACTGTGCTTGTTCGTCCCAGTTCCAAATAGTATTTTTTCCAGTGAGAGAACAAAGTTTTGTTGTAACTAGAATATTCATATTCAGAAAACGACGGTAAAATTTTACGAGACCTAGAACACTGCGGGCTTGTTTTTTTGTGGATGGAACTGGAATGGATCAGATTGCTTCTAACAATTCAGGATGCAAAGTACCCATAGCTTGTCATCAACAGTGCAGCGTTTGAAGAGTATGTTGTTTCTAACCAGATAATAATGCCGAATCTGAGTGTGCGTCTTTTCATGCCATTTACTTTTGATGTCTTTCCAAATCGGATCTTTATCTTGTTCATTAGCAATGTCCTTTAAAGATGTGGTGATGAAGTTTTCAAAGGCGACTTTCTGAATGTAAAGAATACTGAAATTCTTCTCGAGGTTACCTTCTGTGTTACTTTTCTCAAGCCCAGCTGGTGCGCGTGACAGTGCGTCCGCAACAATGTTCTCCTTGCCGGAAATGTAGACTATTGTGAAGTGGAATTCTTGCAGAAACAATGCCCAACGTTTTAACCTGTCATGATTTAATTTTGAAGACATAAGAAATTGTAATGCACGATGATCACTGTATACATTTACGTGCTTGCCAGAAAGAAAGAAACGGAATTTGTTAAATGCCCAAACGATAGCTAAAGCTTCTAATTCAGTAACGGAATGATTGTTTTCAGATTTTGTTAGCACTCGGCTAGCAAAAGCAATGGTTTTCTGAACAGTAGTGTCATTTTCTATGGCTTCTTGAAATAAATGGGCACCAAGACCGACTTTAGAAGAATCCGTGCTAAGACAGAAATCTTGTGACAGATCTGGATGAGCTAGTATTGGCGTGTTAAGTAGCGATTCTTTCAAAGAATTGAATTCCAACTGTGCTTGTTCGTCCCAGTTCCAAATAGTATTTTTTCCAGTGAGAGAACAAAGTTTTGTTGTAACTAGAATTTTCATATTCAGAAAACGACGGTAAAAATTTACGAGACCTAGAAAACTGCGGGCTTGTTTTTTTGTGGATGGAACTGGAATGGATCTGATTGCTTCTAACAATTCAGGATGCAAAGTACCCATAGCTTGTCATCAACAGTGCAGCGTTTGAAGAGTATGTTGTTTCTAACCAGATAATAATGCCGAATCTGAGTGTGCGTCTTTTCATGCCATTTACTTTTGATGTCTTTCCAAATCGGATCTTTATCTTGTTCATTAGCAATGTCCTTTAAAGATGTGGTGATGAAGTTTTCAAAGGCGCGGGCTTGTTTTTTTGTGGATGGAACTGGAATGGATCTGATTGCTTCTAACAATTCAGGATGCAAAGTACCCATAGCTTGTCATCAACAGTACAGCGTTTGAAGAGTATGTTGTTTCTAACCAGATAATAATGCCGAATCTGAGTGTGCGTCTTTTCATGCCATTTACTTTTGATGTCTTTCCAAATCGGATCTTTATCTTGTTCATTAGCAATGTCCTTTAAAGATGTGGTGATGAAGTTTTCAAAGGCGACTTTCTGAATGTAAAGAATACTGAAATTCTTCTCGAGGTTACCTTCTGTGTTACTTTTCTCAAGCCCAGCTGGTGCGCGTGACAGTGCGTCCGCAACAATGTTCTCCTTGCCGGGAATGTAGACTATTGTAAAGTGGTATTCTTGCAGAAACAATGCCCAACGTTTTAACCTGTCATGATTTAATTTTGAAGACATAAGAAATTGTAATGCACGATGATCACTGTATACATTTACGTGCTTGCCAGAAAGAAAGAAACGGAATTTGTTAAATGCCCAAACGATAGCTAAAGCTTCTAATTCAGTAACGGAATGATTTTTTTCAGATTTTGTTAGCACTCGGCTAGCAAAAGCAATGGTTTTCTGAACAGTAGTGTCATTTTCTATGGCTTCTTGAAATAAATGGGCACCAAGACCGACTTTAGAAGAATCCGTGCTAAGACAGAAATCTTGTGACAGATCTGGATGAGCTAGTATTGGCGTGTTAAGTAGCGATTCTTTCAAAGAATTGAATTCCAACTGTGCTTGTTCGTCCCAGTTCCAAATAGTATTTTTTCCAGTGAGAGAACAAAGTTTTGTTGTAACTAGAATTTTCATATTCAGAAAACGACGGTAAAAATTTACGAGACCTAGAAAACTGCGGGCTTGTTTTTTTGTGGATGGAACTGGAATGGATCTGATTGCTTCTAACAATTCAGGATGCAAAGTACCCATAGCTTGTCATCAACAGTGCAGCGTTTGAAGAGTATGTTGTTTCTAACCAGATAATAATGCCAAATCTGAGTGTGCGTCTTTTCATGCCATTTACTTTTGATGTCTTTCCAAATCGGATCTTTATCTTGTTCATTAGCAATGTCCTTTAAAGATGTGGTGATGAAGTTTTCAAAGGCGACTTTCTGAATGTAAAGAATACTGAAATTCTTCTCGAGGTTACCTTCTGTGTCACTTTTCTCAAGCCCAGCTGGTGCGCGTGACAGTGCGTCCGCAACAATGTTCTCCTTGCCGGGAATGTAGACTATTGTGAAGTGGAATTCTTGCAGAAACAATGCCCAACGTTTTAACCTGTCATGATTTAATTTTGAAGACATAAGAAATTGTAATGCACGATGATCACTGTATACATTTACGTGCTTGCCAGAAAGAAAGAAACGGAATTTGTTAAATGCCCAAACGATAGCTAAAGCTTCTAATTCATTAACGGAATGATTTTTTTCAGATTTTGTTAGCACTCGGCTAGCAAAAGCAATGGTTTTCTGAACAGTAGTGTCATTTTCTATGGCTTCTTGAAGTAAATGGGCACCAAGACCGACTTTAGAAGAATCCGTGCTAAGACAGAAATCTTGTGACAGATCTGGATGAGCTAGTATTGGCGTGTTAAGTAGCGATTCTTTCAAAGAATTGAATTCCAACTGTGCTTGTTCGTCCCAGTTCCAAATAGTATTTTTTCCAGTGAGAGAACAAAGTTTTGTTGTAACTAGAATTTTCATATTCAGAAAACGACGGTAAAAATTTACGAGACCTAGAAAACTGCGGGCTTGTTTTTTTGTGGGTGGAACTGGAATGGATCTGATTGCTTCTAACAATTCAGGATGCAAAGTACCCATAGCTTGTCATCAACAGTGCAGTGTTTGAAGAGTATGTTGTTTCTAACCAGATAATAATGCCGAATCTGAGTGTGCGTCTTTTCATGCCATTTACTTTTGATGTCTTTCCAAATCGGATCTTTATCTTGTTCATTAGCAATGTCCTTTAAAGATGTGGTGATGAAGTTTTCAAAGGCGACTTTCTGAATGTAAAGAATACTGAAATTCTTCTCGAGGTTACCTTCTGTGTTACTTTTCTCAAGCCCAGCTGGTGCGCGTGACAGTGCGTCCGCAACAATGTTCTCCTTGCCGGGAATGTAGACTATTGTGAAGTGGAATTCTTGCAGAAACAATGCCCAACGTTTTAACCTGTCATGATTTAATTTTGAAGACATAAGAAATTGTAATGCACGATGATCACTGTATACATTTACGTGCTTGCCAGAAAGAAAGAAACGGAATTTGTTAAATGCCCAAACGATAGCTAAAGCTTCTAATTCAATAACGGAATGATTTTTTTCAGATTTTGTTAGCACTCGGCTAGCAAAAGCAATGGTTTTCTGAACAGTAGTGTCATTTTCTATGGCTTCTTGAAATAAATGGGCACCAAGACCGACTTTAGAAGAATCCGTGCTAAGACAGAAATCTTGTGACAGATCTGGATGAGCTAGTATTGGCGTGTTAAGTAGCGATTCTTTCAAAGAATTGAATTCCAACTGTGCTTGTTCGTCCCAGTTCCAAATAGTATTTTTTCCAGTGAGAGAACAAAGTTTTGTTGTAACTAGAATTTTCATATTCAGAAAACGACGGTAAAAATTTACGAGACCTAGAAAACTGCGGGCTTGTTTTTTTGTGGATGGAACTGGAATGGATCTGATTGCTTCTAACAATTCAGGATGCAAAGTACCCATAGCTTGTCATCAACAGTGCAGCGTTTGAAGAGTATGTTGTTTCTAACCAGATAATAATGCCAAATCTGAGTGTGCGTCTTTTCATGCCATTTACTTTTGATGTCTTTCCAAATCGGATCTTTATCTTGTTCATTAGCAATGTCCTTTAAAGATGTGGTGATGAAGTTTTCAAAGGCGACTTTCTGAATGTAAAGAATACTGAAATTTTTCTCGAGGTTACCTTCTGTGTTACTTTTCTCAAGCCCAGCTGGTGCGCGTGACAGTGCGTCCGCAACAATGTTCTCCTTGCCGGGAATGTAGACTATTGTGAAGTGGAATTCTTGCAGAAACAATGCCCAACGTTTTAACCTGTCATGATTTAATTTTGAAGACATAAGAAATTGTAATGCACGATGATCACTGTATACATTTACGTGCTTGCCAGAAAGAAAGAAACGGAATTTGTTAAATGCCCAAACGATAGCTACAGCTTCTAATTCAGTAACGGAATGATTTTTTTCAGATTTTGTTAGCACTCGGCTAGCAAAAGCAATGGTTTTCTGAACAGTAGTGTCATTTTCTATGGCTTCTTGAAATAAATGGGCACCAAGACCGACTTTAGAAGAATCCGTGCTAAGACAGAAATCTTGTGACAGATCTGGATGAGCTAGTATTGGCGTGTTAAGTAGCGATTCTTTCAAAGAATTGAATTCCAACTGTGCTTGTTCGTCCCAGTTCCAAATAGTATTTTTTCCAGTGAGAGAACAAAGTTTTGTTGTAACTAGAATTTTCATATTCAGAAAACGACGGTAAAAATTTACGAGACCTAGAAAACTGCGGGCTTGTTTTTTTGTGGATGGAACTGGAATGGATCTGATTGCTTCTAACAATTCAGGATGCAAAGTACCCATAGCTTGTCATCAACAGTGCAGCGTTTGAAGAGTATGTTGTTTCTAACCAGATAATAATGCCGAATCTGAGTGTGCGTCTTTTCATGCCATTTACTTTTGATGTCTTTCCAAATCGGATCTTTATCTTGTTCATTAGCAATGTCCTTTAAAGATGTGGTGATGAAGTTTTCAAAGGCGACTTTCTGAATGTAAAGAATACTGAAATTCTTCTCGAGGTTACCTTCTGTGTTACTTTTCTCAAGCCCAGCTGGTGCGCGTGACAGTGCGTCCGCAACAATGTTCTCCTTGCCGGGAATGTAGACTATTGTGAAGTGGAATTCTTGCAGAAACAATGCCCAACGTTTTAACCTGTCATGATTTAATTTTGAAGACATAAGAAATTGTAATGCACGATGATCACTGTATACATTTACGTGCTTGCCAGAAAGAAAGAAACGGAATTTGTTAAATGCCCAAACGATAGCTAAAGCTTCTAATTCAGTAACGGAATGATTTTTTTCAGATTTTGTTAGCACTCGGCTAGCAAAAGCAATGGTTTTCTGAACAGTAGTGTCATTTTCTATGGCTTCTTGAAATAAATGGGCACCAAGACCGACTTTAGAAGAATCCGTGCTAAGACAGAAATCTTGTGACAGATCTGGATGAGCTAGTATTGGCGTGTTAAGTAGCGATTCTTTCAAAGAATTGAATTCGAACTGTGCTTGTTCGTCCCAGTTCCAAATAGTATTTTTTCCAGTGAGAGAACAAAGTTTTGTTGTAACTAGAATTTTCATATTCAGAAAACGACGGTAAAAATTTACGAGACCTAGAAAACTGCGGGCTTGTTTTTTTGTGGATGGAACTGGAATGGATCTGATTGCTTCTAACAATTCAGGATGCAAAGTACCCATAGCTTGTCATCAACAGTGCAGCGTTTGAAGAGTATGTTGTTTCTAACCAGATAATAATGCTGAATCTGAGTGTGCGTCTTTTCATGCCATTTACTTTTGATGTCTTTCCAAATCGGATCTTTATCTTGTTCATTAGCAATGTCCTTTAAAGATGTGGTGATGAAGTTTTCAAAGGCGACTTTCTGAATGTAAAGAATACTGAAATTTTTCTCGAGGTTACCTTCTGTGTTACTTTTCTCAAGCCCAGCTGGTGCGCGTGACAGTGCGTCCGCAACAATGTTCTCCTTGCCGGGAATGTAGACTATTGTGAAGTGGAATTCTTGCAGAAACAATGCCCAACGTTTTAACCTGTCATGATTTAATTTTGAAGACATAAGAAATTGTAATGCACGATGATCACTGTATACATTTACGTGCTTGCCAGAAAGAAAGAAACGGAATTTGTTAAATGCCCAAACGATAGCTAAAGCTTCTAATTCAGTAACGAAATGATTTTTTTCAGATTTTGTTAGCACTCGGCTAGCAAAAGCAATGGTTTTCTGAACAGTAGTATCATTTTCTATGGCTTCTTGAAATAAATGGGCACCAAGACCGACTTTAGAAGAATCCGTGCTAAGACAGAAATCTTGTGACAGATCTGGATGAGCTAGTATTGGCGTGTTAAGTAGCGATTCTTTCAAAGAATTGAATTCCAACTGTGCTTGTTCGTCCCAGTTCCAAATAGTATTTTTTCCAGTGAGAGAACAAAGTTTTGTTGTAACTAGAATTTTCATATTCAGAAAACGACGGTAAAAATTTACGAGACCTAGAAAACTGCGGGCTTGTTTTTTTGTGGATGGAACTGGAATGGATCTGATTGCTTCTAACAATTCAGGATCCGGCTCAATGCCTTCAGAAGAAATAATATGTCCCAAGAACCTCACCTTTGACCTACCGAATTCAGACTTTTCCAAGTTAACTGTAATTCCAGATTCTGCAAAAATACGTAACAAACTGTTGAGGATGCGATTATGTTGTTCCCATGAGGCTTCTGCTATCAGAATATCGTCCACATATAAGGTGATGTGACGTTTTAAGAACACAGATAATATGGAATTTAGCCCACGAATGAATGCTACCGAAGAAATGTTCAAACCTAAAGGAAGTTTCCGAAATTGATGACAAACGCCGAAACAAAGAAAAGCTGTGTATTTTCTACATTCTGGATGAAGTTCGGTCTGTTAAAAGCTGGATCTGAGATCAATAGAAGACAACACATTTACACCATTAAAATTTTGAAGAAGTTCTTCCATCGTTTGCGGCCTGTCTGTTTCAGGAATAATGATAGTATTGATTTGTCTCGAATCTAAGACAAGTCTGATCGATCCATTTTTCTTCTCATCAACATGTAATGGATTGTTGTATGAGCTTACTGCAGGCTCAATAATGCCCTCGCCAAGCATAGATTGTATTTCTGTTCTAACACGGTCCCTATAATGTGCTGGAATTACGTATGGTATAACACAAAATTTAGTATGCTCACGAACACGAAATTGGTATTGAAATCCCTTGATTCTTCCTGTTTTGCGAGTAAAAACTGTGGAATGTGCTTGTAAAATCTCAAAAAGGTCCTGCCTATCAGTGTCATTACAATTCTCAATTGTTTGGATTTTATTCTGAATTAACTCATTAGTTTCAAATATGTCGTCGATATCATCCCTGTCAGTACTTGCAGAGTGATTGTTAGTGTCTAGTTCCGTAGAAAATTCCGAACTGTTGTCTAACTGAAGGTAAAGCCGATTAATTTCCTCGTCATGGTTTGAGAGCCAATCTTCAAATTTCAATGATATTGACTTACCTTCTTTCTCTAAACTTATTTCAGCATCGTGAAAGTTTAAGATTGCTTTGTATTCATTCAAAAAGTCTGCTCCCAACATAATTTCCGTCGACAATAATGCAACAATAAGAAAGTTCATAGAGAAGCTATGGCTTTGACAAAAGAATTCTACGTTGGTTTGTTGGTGTACATCTACACTTTTTCCAACGATCGCACCTTGTAATTTAATCTTACATAACAGAAGTGTGGGGCAATCGTTCGATTTGTTGCATTTGCTAAAGGCTGTTTCACTAATTACTGAAATGGGACTTCCAGAGTCAAGTACTGCCGTAAATTTTACGTCATTTACTGAAATGTGAATCACAGGACATGCAATGTTGTTATGTTTTACGTCGTGTTCCTGGAGTAAGATGTCCCTAATGTCTTCCATTTTTACGTAATTACTAGCTACGGCAACTGCGTCGTCAGTTTCATAAGTACGTTTTGTGGCTGCCAGCGGTGTGAGTCATTGCCTATTGTCTCTTTGTTGGCGCGCGTCGTTATTGGGATTTGGAGACCTAACTTCTACAATTTCACCTTGTCGAGAGGGCCCTGCCCTGTTTGAATCCCGTCAGTTCTGGTGCAATTCAGGTCTGTCGTTACGATCATATCGTCTGTCGTCATGACGGTGGATTCCATAGTTTCTTTCTTGTCGGTCACATGGTGAAGAATTTCTCCCTGAATCGTAACTGCGCGCTGGACCGTTGCGTCTAAAGTTATTCTGTATCCCTTGATAATAATTATTTGGTTCCCATATTGTCTGTTTCTCTGATTGTCTCTGTGATAGTCACTACCACGGAGAGGTGATCTTTCCCTGTAATTATTACTACTCTGCCAACGGTTGTCATACGGATGATGTCTGTTTTGGTCACGATTTGTGTTGTGAGAATAGCCTTGTCGTGTCCAGTTATTATTTCCTTCATCGCGGAATTGCGGCGGATGTGATCTGTAATTGTTGTGTTCCTGTTTTCGCGTTCCGCAATTGTCAGTGTCAATTTCTAATTCTTGTAAGAGTCCCTGAAAAGTTTCAATGTCGCCTTTGCAACGTCCTGCCAAAATAATATGTCGTAAATGTTCAGGTAATTTGATTAAGCAAATGCGGATGAGTTCTGAGGGGCTGTATGGGTTTGACAGGTACTGATTCTTGTGCAACATGTCTTCAAAATATTTCACAAGACTGGAAAATTCAGATTGTTCGAAATGTTTCATCATTATGATGCTATGTTTTACTCAGTCTTGTGTAGCTTGAGACCAATATGCTGAGAGGAAGGCATGATAAAATTCTCCTTCAGTGTGGCAATCGTGAATGACCGATCGCATTCTTACAGCTGGTTCATTCTCTAAATAGCCACACATAAATTCTAATCTGTGCTCTAATGACCAGTTGGGGGGGGGGGGGGGAACCAATGAGAGAATTGTTGAAGCCACGCTTGTGGATGAATGTCGTTGCCAGAATTCTTAAATGTTTTGAATTTGCGTGTAGTAAAGAACAGCTTATAGTCAAAATCATCGTGTCGGCGAGTCGCATGTCGGTCATTCTTATATCGTTTCGGCGGTTCCATTTCAAAATTCGGTGCACTTTGCCAATTTCTTTCATAATTTCTGAAATGCGCTGTGTTATTATTTAATGGCTGTTCCGTATTTCTATGTCCCTCTTCCCGTATTGGATCGCGAGTGTCCTCTAAAATATGTAATTTTTGTATTACCTGTGTCAACTGATCTTGTACTTCCCGGATTTCTCTTTGGTGTTGCGTATTAATTTGATTCTGATTTTGTTTGAACTTCCTAATTTGTTCGCACTCTTCTGTGTCATTAAAGACTACCGGTTTTGTGTCATTCAGATTATCATCTACCTTCGCACATAAATTATTCAGCTGATCCGAAAGTTCAACTACTTTCTCTGATAATGAACTAATTTCCTTCATGTGTCTTTCTGAACCAATTTTCAGAGTATCTACTGTGTCCTTTAAGTTTTCCTGAGTTTTTGCAAGTTGCGTAACCGAATCGGTAGATGCAACTGAGTCAATTTTAGCTTGCAAGGTGTCGTGATTTTCATGAACAATAGTTTGCAGTTCCTTTATGGCTGCTTCGTGATTCTGTAATGCATTTTCATGACGAGAAAAAATAGTTGGAAATGCTCACAAATTTGTGTTTTTACGTCATTACAGACTTTTTGACATTTCGATTCAATGTTATGTAACTCAGTAGTTAAATCTTCACGTGTTTGTTCAAGCGTATGATCTACTGAGTTCAACTTTTGAAGCTTTTGTTCCATTGTGTCTAACTTTTGAAGCTATTGCTGTGTTTGTCTCTGATTTTTTTCCATTGTGTCTAACTGTTGCTGTGTCTGTCTCTGATTTTGTTTCATTTGTTGCATTAATTGCAATAATAATGTATTAGTGTCTGAAATCTGGTCCCCTATTCTTTTCGGCAGTGCATTTGCACCGGCAACATTCACATTTTGACAAGCAGAAAATGTGTCTTGACTTATTTGAGAAAGCGGTGAGGACGCAAAACCTGAATCTACAGTATTTGCAAGATTGTGTCCTGTCATTTCGGATTCCTGAGGCGAGCTGTTGCCGACCGATCGATCGATAATGCTTCCCTGTTCACTACTTGTTTCACTGTCTACACCATTACTTGCCGCCCGCTCCATTTCCCTATGCACAATTACCAAATTACTAGTTTGAACATTAGTTAATTCATTACACACTGCTTTCGTCTTCACTGTCATTTCTCAGTGTACTTTGGAGCCTAGTATTACGTTTTTCACACGCCATTATTGTCACAATATTTCACACGACAACACAGAAAAGAACAATTTGAAGAGCAAAATAAGAAAACACATTAACATAGCACTGAAAATAATATCTAGTTAATTGAAGCGCAGCTGCGAAATACTTGGTGCAAATCTACATGCATGCCACAAGTGTTTTACTGTACAACAATGAAAAACTACAACTACAAAGGAAATTCTCTCTATAATTACGCGCTAGCAATAAACAATAGCTACACTAGTTACACAAACTACAACAAAAAATCAGAGGATTCCAGTGAGGTATCCTCGGCTAAGAGTTGACATATGAAACGTCCCCTTAGAAAAATTGTACAAGGCTGTGCTTAAACTGACACACAATATTTTTGGCGCAACGCAATCTGACTTTCAGTAATCCCTACAAAAGAATGGCCCTGACTAACATTAACCTATACGTTTCACAAATCACTTACCTCACAAAAATCTTTGTTACTCGAACTACTGCAATACAGCGAGCGCCACTACTGCCAGCTACATAAAAGATTCAAAATACTGAAGGCACTAACTACTGATAGGCATAGTTAGCAAATGAAAGATTTTAATAGAGAACAATGTATTTACCTCAATAGTGTTCAAAAATGATAATATATATACAACAGTTCATGACATCCATTCTTACAAATGTACTGTTTCTGTACACACGTCCAGATCATCCGCTCTCAAAAATGCGCCATCTCACTTCCTCACATCCACCACTGCTGGCGGCTCACCTCCAACTGCACAACGCTACGCGCTGTTAACAGCCAACTGCCCAACGCTACAATGACGAGTATTACAACAATGCCAACCAGCCTCAGACTGCACAAAGCACAGCCAGTGATTTTCATACAGAGCGCTACGTGGCGTTACCAATATAAAAACCTAAACAGCCTACTTACAACTTCTCTTCTTTTCCTCCGAAGCCCTGTCAAATCACTTAATTCCCGCTGCTAACATTTCCTTGGATTCGTTTCAGTTCATGAATAGTGCTTCTCGTACACTGGTTGTAACTAACTACGATGTCAGATCATCCATTGCTAAGCAGCTTCTTGGTACATTCCCCCGCACTTCTTCCCTCTGGTTGTGTTTTGTGTCTGGTCCACAAATTACTAAATTTTCAACTCTTCAAAAATGGTTCAAATGGCTCTGAGCACTATGGGACTTAACTTCTATGGTCATCAGTCCCCTAGAACTTAGAACTACTTAAACCTAACTAAGCTGAGGACATCACACACATCCACGCCCGAGGCAGGATTCGAACCTGAGACCGTAGCGGTCCCTCGGTTGCAGACTGTAGCGCCTACAACCGCTCGGCCACTCCGGCCGGCATCAACTCTTCCATCTTACCTATCGTCATATATCCAGTAATTTAGGTAAAGTTCTCGGAAGTACTCAACCCAAATCTTTGGGTGTAGCTGGTTCGATGCATCCGGAAACAATTAATATTTTTGCACAGATACAAACTGTTTTTTTGATTTATTCTTCATATGCATCGCACGACAAAGAGACCCATTTGCCTCCAAATTGACGTGGATCTACGTTAAAGGAAAACAGGAAGTAGATGGAGTAGTAGCTTGAAAGGGTTGTAACGATGTATGATTTCATGATAGCCTCATCATTCATTCTGGAGAGAGGGAAATGTTGCGGCTGGTCATTTAACAGACATTTATCGTTTTTTTCCGTTGCTGTCTAGGCGTGTTTCAGCTGCGTGGTACAACCTGCGTCCGACTCCTATAGAACTGCATTTTCAGTGTGTGACTTAGAATGCTATCTACCTGCAATCGTTAACAGCAAACCTCTCCATACCACAGTCAGCAGAGAACTTCCAAAGAATGTGTGATGAATCATGTCCACCAAACCGATGGAAAGCCTGTTTTGGCATCCTCCTCTAGATGAACTAAGATGTATGCGAGGTAATCCATTTCTCTGCCACATCTCAGTCATAAATAGAGTCTTCAGTTGTGTACAGTTACTTGACAGATGTTGTGTTTCGAAGAGGCTGTATTCTATTCTTGGAGTTAGTGCAGCATGGCATTTAATGTCACATCTCAAACACCGCTGCTATGCATTTGTCTATCTCTTCACAAGATGTGATTTTTTCATCTATTTTCAGTTGCTGATCATCAGTTTATAGGACTGATGTATGGTTCAAATGGCTCTGAGCACTATGGGACTTAACATCTATGGTCATCAGTCCCCTAGAACTTAGAACTACTTAAACCTAACTAACCTAAGGACAGTACACAACACCCAGCCATCACGAGGCAGAGAAAATCCCTGACCCCGCCGGGAATCGAACCCGGGAACCCGGGCGTGGGAGGACTGATGTAAGCAAAGCATAATATCCGAACTGTAATCGAATGTGAACACTGGGCTCTATACAGCTCTGGAAAGCTATATATTGCACCTATGATAAAGAATCTATGTTTTTCTTTCCTCTGGTGTTACAGGTAGTAGTTTTATCATCTCAAAGTTCGTTGCTATAGTGAGAGGGACAGAAAACTTAAAGGGTGAATGTACATCAGGTATTGGAAATATATTTACTGCATTGAGGTGTTAACAGCGTTACATTCTACGTGACTAATATATTGGAAATCACATTCGTTTAACATTATAGAATGTTTAAGTACAGAACTGTGTAGCAATAGGAGTGTGTGTTTATGTTCTACAATAGTTTCTCTCTTTCTAGTATCTTCTTTATATGGAATCAAAACACTACAACAATACTACAGAATTGATAGCATAAGTGATTTACGTTAAAGGTGCCAAGCTCTTTCCATCTGGCTCTCCATCACGCATAAACCATATGTTCCTTCTTCCTAATCGTCTGTTATATCACCACAACACTCTCAAATGTATCAGACTCGTAGCTACTATACAACCATGACGCGTCCTAACCTTTTCAGCGTCCATGAAGCTAGAGAGGTCATGCGGAATTGAATAGAGAACGTTAGTAAGTGTGGTACATGAACAGTCCTTGTGGGTGGTAGTTATGCCACTGGAATGGGACTACTGGTCTATATCACATGCGTCAGTTGGTTTTGAAAGTTATGAATATGTGTTATGCTCTTTCGAAAGGAAAATATAGAAGTGTATTGATTAAGTGGAACTCAACTCGTTCTGTTACCTAATGAGACGTCGAATGTAGCTGGTATATCGTGTGCCTACTTCTAGTCAGTTCCCAATTAAATCAGAGACAATGTTGTAGGGAGGTTGGTTAAGGGCAGAGGAGCATTTTCAAGATGCATAGAGAGACCATCTAGAGTTTTGCTCAGGATCCACGAATGCACCAAGGAATGTAGTTTTTGCACGTTCATTCTGCTGATGGCTGTTTCCTACAGGAAGAAACAGTATTTGTGTAAAGTGATAGAACAGGGTTCATGATATGTCTACATGCACTGCAAAGTAATTGGGGGTGGTTTAGGAATGACATAGAAATAGATCATCATTGTGCAACGTCGTTGTCTGGTAACATCACGACGTCGACGAGATGGGACATTTTGTTTAGGTGATAAATCGTCGAGAGTGGTGGTTTGGAACTCCAGAAATTGAGTAAAATCTGGAAAAATTACCAAAGTTGATGGAAAATACGTAAAATTGAGGTAAATAAGACAAAAAGGAGGATAAATGAGGGTACTTATGTGCTCAGCTGAGTGTATGAAAATCTTTCCATTCCTCCACCGGTGCAATTGACAAGTGATGGTGCATAATATTCAGTGTCCAAATATTTGGCAGTCGTGATGACCGTCTCCTAGGTCACCTAAACAGTGATGATATATATGGGTGCAATATGCCCTCCAATATGAGGAATGAAAGCTCTTGACCTCTTTGAAAATGGAAGCCTGAGAAATATGCCATCTCAAACATAAGTTTAAATGTAGATGTCACCACCTTCAGAGAGCTGCTTGGGGATGCTCCACAATGCTGGAAACTGTTCCAGTTTCCATATGTTGCGATGTCTTCCAGATTTTTGCCAGTAAGAAACACCACCTACATCTTTTTTCTCAACCATCCTGTGTGTTGTGGGAGTAGCTTAACTTACACTATGCGATGTCCAGCTTTCTGTGAGAGACGAAACGTGGTAACACCAGTTCACCACTTGATACACACTTGAAAGTCATGGGAGAAAAACAAAATGTATGGTTTTGTACAAAGCTGTAATCAGTCATTGGATGTGTTACACAGAAGAACAATGTATCAAACTGATTATGAAAGAACAACACAGGAATTCAATCTGATGATTGATAGTCTGTGGGATAGGGTCCTTGTACAGTACAGTTGACAAAATGTAGCACAGGTCTATGTCACCTACTTCGATAACTGGCTCCTTCTGCAATGGACCAATACATGTATATTTAATAGGATCACCACATATTCTAGATGTCAAGACACAAATAGTATTTTTTGTCGGTATATCGGAAGAGCGAGATGCAGTAATATCTTATTGAGTTCTCTCCCAGATGAAGTTAGTCACGTTTGTACAGTTTGTTGTAGTTTTACAGTGTTGGATGTTATATAAATAACGAGGAGAGTAAGGGAGAGAGAGAGACTGTGCTCTCAACAAAGTCTCTGACACTGTCATGCTGTTATATTTATAATGTTTTAATGTATTAATCACAGTACTACGATAAAGGAGATCAGGACACAAAGATTTATAGACTGTCATTCGATATGGGTGAATTGTAAGTATTACGCTTCTGAATTTCTTTGTGCAGTCTGCATATACTCTGTATGGTTGTGAATTTCCTCCTGTATACCAACGTGCTATTTTCCCGTTGTGATAGCTTTCTAGATAGTGATGGGTGGAGGACTACAGACTCTTCTAACTAATGGAACAGAGTGGTCGGAACCTGATGTGATTTAGAAAGAATTAGTAGGTGTCTGTGACCTGGTGAGGGGCGACTCTTACTTGCGGAAATCACATGGATTCAAATGGTATGTATCAAAGACGGGTAGATTTGTGAGAACATCGCAGGTAAGCAATAGTCTGATAAAAGTGAGTTGATAGTTGAGATCTATTCCACTTCTTCTATCAATGGGAGGCTAAAACGTTGGGATCACGGATTTACTTCAAATATTGTTCACATTTAGTGGGGCATTACAAAAACATAATGTGCAAGCAGTAATGTGCACTACTCTGGCAGTTCAGAGAAAATCGAAAGAGGAGTTTTATGCATCTTTTATGTATCGGTGCGTAGTTGCCAGTCGTTTGATTTCATGGTCGTCAAGTGATTAACATTTGGATTCGTAAGACAAACGTGTATGTGGTGGAGGTTCATGGCCTGCCCAGATATATTTAGTAATCTATTTTTTGTTTCATCACTGGTCATATTATTTAATTTATATTACTTTTGAGAGGTGATATTATTAGTGGAAACCACAGGTATTTACATGAAGTTTTAGTGCATTTTATGTTATTTAACTACTTACGATTTTTTGTGTAATTTCATCCTATATCACCAATTGTTAGCACCTATGATTGCCAAAAGTTGCGTTAAATGTGGTTTTCATCCAAAATATTGAAAAAAAAAGAAATTTTTCAAAATTTCAACGAGCTGTGTTTTTCCTTAGAAACTCTAAACATTTCTTGTACATGCAGAAAAAAAGAGCATTCATTTGATGTGGCAGATGCCATTTCAGTCTATGTTTTCCATGTCTGCATGACATATACCATCCCGCAACATGTCATGTTGAGAGCACATCCGACGAGTAATTGTACATTACTCTTGAGGTCTGGCACATTGTGACTTACTGTATTGCTGATTGTCAAAAATGTCATTCCATTATTATTATTTATCAAGGTTTGTCTTGGGTATTCCAAGCCTGTCCCTCGTCCTAAATGTAATTAAAAATAGTAAATACACAAATAACATATGAAATTCTCTACAGCTTCACTATAATGCAGGTGTGATTCTCTTTTTCGTTACATTGCCTCCAAAAGTAGCATAAATTAAATAGTGTGATCATTGATGGGAAAAATAGCGATTTCAAAATTTGTGTTAGCTGGATTAGAACTGCTGCCTCGACCACGACTTTGTTGCTGAGCACGAACTCTAACCACTTGACTATAAATCCTTATGGGCAGGCTCTTCACAGAAATATATCATTTACGTAATAGACACAAAATTTCTCTTGCGATTTTCTCGGAATTGCCATAGTAGTGCGTCTTCCTACTTGCACATTATGTTGTTTTAATAGCCTACTAAACGTGTACAAAGTCTGAAGGGAACCCGTGATCCCAGTGTAGTGGACTCCCCTTGTAAATGTTATGGGCAGCCGGCCGGAGTGGCCGTGCGGTTCTAGGCGCTACAGTCTGGAGCCGAACGACCGCTACGGTCGCAGGTTCGAATCCTACCTCGGGCATGGATGTGTGTGATGTCCTTAGGTTACTTAGGTTTAATTAGTTCTAAGTTCTAGGCGACTGATGACCTCAGAAGTTAAGTCGCATAGTGCTCAGAGTTTTTTTTTATGGGCAAACACGTTACAACCTCCCATATACGTCTCACGAAGAAGCTGCAATGAGAAAATTAAGAGCTAATATGAAGATTTGTATCGAAAGACAGTCCGAAACAGAAGTTCTGTCTTTTTTTCTCGATAAAAAAGAGACAACATTCCTCTGCGATTTTTCTGAGCCTACAAATGAATGGAGTTAAATATAAATAAGTAGACTAACTTTACTTTAACATCTACATGCTTACTTCACAAGCCATTGTAAGTGTGCTACAGAGTATACCCTGTACCACTACCAGTTATTCCCTTTCCTAATCCACTCGCAAATAGAGCGATGGAAAACAATACCTATATGCCTCATTATGAGCGCTAATTTCTCTTATCTTCGTGGTCCTTACGCAAAATGTATATGGGTGGCCATAGAATCCTTCCGCGATCAGCTTAAGATGTCAGTTGTCAATAGTGTTCCTCGAAAAGAATATTGCCTTCCCTCCAGGGAATCCCATCTGAGCTACCTGGCGACTGTAATCAGACTGCTGGAAGAAAATTACGGACCATGCAAAGTGACTCTCATGATAAACTTAATTAATTAGCCTGTCAGTATTATATAAATGATATGCCCTTGGATGCGTGTAATATGATACAGTAGTTGGAGCAGTAAGCAGATGTTCTTTCGTTGCATCGAGATCTTTCAACACAATTTCAATCTCCCACCTACAGCACAAGAGATGACCATCGTAATATAATCAAGTATATTACCGAAATTATTAGGTGATGCATTGTATAAACCTGATATTTATAACTCCTTTGTTGTGTTACATTAAGACACTTCATATGTTACTAAGCACTTGGTTACTTTAAGATAGTTTGAAAGTGAGGAAGCATCCTGTGGCAGAACTAGAGCATGCTCTTAGCACTCTTTCATGTGCCACAAATCAGTTTAATATTCTAGTCCTCTGATGCAGGACGTAACAGGTGTTAAGCTGATGAGAACACATCTTATTACCCGATACGAGAATACTTAGAGGAAATGTAGCCTATGCCATATTTTTACAGAATTTTCATAACAGGTTACAACACTTAGGCGATGTCAAAACGAGCTTATGCCCTGATTTCTTCTGTCTTCGAAAATAACTCGTATAAAAGGAATAAATCTGCATTTTGCGTGAGAAATCGAGGTGTATAGTCAACATCCTTTTCTCAGTTCGGGTAAAATGTATTTTTTAAACTGGGGTGAGTCTATGTAGGGGTGGAATTGCAATTAGAGCTGTAAGACCAAGCCACACCTGCTTACCTTGCAGTGCGTCGTGGCTAGGGGCATGAGTGGTCACGATTCTTCAGTTGACTGAAAGTCACGACTTAGCTTAGCCTGTGACAGGCGGTTAGTTGCAAAGAAAGCTCTGACCTGTCGGCTTTTGCTTGTGGTTGCGGGGACAAGTCCTAGCGGCGGCACTCTCTCGGTGACTGACTAGTGAATTAGCCAGTATGCCAGGTGAATGGCGACAGAAGCGGATGTGTGTGTTGTGTGAGAAAATGCAACATGACAGGTGTTAGTGCTGGACGATTATTGGACCTCTGAAAACTGATCGCTTGACTACTTGATGATAGGCTCTCCGACCTCCGAGCGTTTGGTAGAACAGTGTGTGGCTGCCAGGAGATGAGTGTGCAGCTGCCAGTGTGGTCAACACACTGTGGTGTCCTATGGAAGTTTCCCCAATCTCTGACATTTAGCCATGACATCTGCTACTACAGAATTGATCACGATTTCAGTGTGTCATGTATATTGGTTTTCAATACATCGCAGTGAACTTTATCTTGCAGTGGTATTTCTTGTTGACTCTATCCTATCACGCAATTTGTATAAGGATGTGCCACGAAGTAGTGATCTGAAATTAGAAATTGTCAGCTACCTCCAATGTAATGGTGGGGAGCGGTGAGGAAGGATGGGGTGAGGGGTGCAGAGGTTATTTTTCCAAGTGACCACTGCTGGTGGTATTGTGAACTAGCTTAGTCTGTATCTGTATAGCAGGGTGAGCACATAGAGCAGCTGCTTCCAATGAGCTGGAGTAGAAGGAGTGTGTTTGGAAACAGATTGTGTGGGTGCTGCAACCAGAAGTAGCCACTTGAAGTAGGAATTCTCCTAGAAAAGGACACAGCAATGAACAAGGGGGACCATGGCTGTGGAGTGACCTGTCTGCCAGATGGTCACAAAAAATGTAGCTTGCGTCCGCCAGCATGGGTAGTGAAGCTTTCTGGGCGCTCAGTATGCATCTTGTAATTTCAGTATTGATTGACTGTCTCTGTACAGTCAATGTGCTAATACCGTGAGATGCGGATTAATAGCAGATTGCTGGCAGTCCCTCGTGGTGTACTGTGGTGTTGAGAGCTTGGGTGCACCTCGGCTTCCAGAGGTCAGTGTGTGCTCTCTTCCAGCTTAGAGCTCTGCATGGGACACTGGCATGTGGCGCAGTGCAGTAGATGGCGTGTTCACATTTGAGAAGACATGATCAGGAGGTTTTTAACAGTGTACTTACTTGTGGTGAGTTATGTTGACATCGATTTCGTGATGGGATTTCTTGTACAATCGAAAAAAGGCGGCCTATTTGCATCTTTAACTACTTCTTTTAAATGTATTTTACAAGACGTGCTTCGATGACAAATAAAAGAGAAATCCAACCCCTGAAAACTGAATTTTATAAATAAACACTATATACTTTGATCTGTAATTGACAATGATTTGAATTTCGTGTCATGAGAGCCATCCTCTCCAGCACAGACTGAGTCTTTTTCCCTCCAGTTTCCAGGTGCGGGAGTGGAAGGGGTGGAGGAGGCAGCAGGGGCTGGGAGGTTTCCCAGAACAGGAGGGATTAATTAAGTGATCGTTTTAATTAATTCGTCAATTAATTTGGCACTGAAGATGTGCTTTATTGGCGATTCAGAGGGGGTGGAGGATTTCTGAGAGGAGTCGGGGAGGTGCTGGCGGAGGGGGAGTGGTGTGTGTTTTCTCATAAGGTTATATTAGCCTCAGTTGGTCATAAATCGTCCCCCAGGTGTCATAAATCAGTTAACAGAACAAAACATTCTTCTGGAATGTATTATTACTCCTGAATGTATGTAACCAATACAAACCAAATGCGCCAGCACCCCATTGCGCTACTACTCATAATGCTATTTGCAGGTTTCGACTTAGTATTAGAAATAAATTTGTTTTGAAGGTACTGTAAGATAAAATCAGAGAGTATTATTAATGAAACTTAATTCAGTTGCCTATGACCAGGTGTCTTCACCAGTTGTTAAGGACTTGATCATTTATACCTGGCAGACTTAAGGATATGTGACGAAGGCAACAATAACGAATTTCGGTTACATACTAGGAGCAATGTAACGGGTGGGAAATACTAATTTTGGTATAAAGCATTGTGAAGGCGGTGTTGTTATTAATTCTTTGTAATGTTCTCAAATGTTCTACCATGAATTATTAGTAAAGAGAGCCCATTGTCACATATGAATACAAACAATATACTAAAATACACTAATATATAAATGCCATTTTGCAATGCAGAAGTACAAACCCTTCTTCGGTGTTTAGGTAAGAGATCTCCTATATACTGATTGTGAATGAACATATCCTTTGGACATACAATTATACATGTATTTATGTACATATTTATTACATAAGTACGGGAACATGTTAAAGGATAAAAATAAATGTGTCCATTAATGCTTAAGCAGTCTTTTCCATTACGTACTGTACAGTGTATTGTGGAGTTTATTTTTGTTAGTCAATAACACTTTTTGCCTACAGAACTGGCGTATGGCTCCTGGATGTGTAGCCTTATTGCCCGAAAACTATGCATTTTATTACCACGGACCTTTACCACTGCGTTCACCGACTCGAAAGGATTCTGTTATATCAGTCTCACTCAAATACGACTCATACAGTTGAATCACCTACCATGTAAGAAAAATATCTTCAGACCTATGTAGTTGCTTATGGAAACAGTTGTATATGCACCTACATGGATGTCAAGATGACCCTCGTAGACAAAATCTAGTAATCACCATGATAATTGTGATACGAAGACGGTGAAAATAAATGATAGTGTAATAATAATATACGCTGTTCATATGTGGAATGATCAAAACCACTAACTAAATTTGTAGCATGTATCCATAAATTCTTTCTGATGAAGTGCTCTAAAAGGAGAGTGGTGCAATAACCTCCATCCGTATCCCTACTTGAACAAAATCGATATTCTTACAAGAAATACCTTGCCTCTCTGATTCGACGAGAATTGTATCTAATATATTTTGCAACACTATCTTATATATTTCGCAACAGCTCTTCAGCGAAAGTGGTACAAATAACTTCACTGCCGAGAGGTCAAGAAGTTCTCTCTCCACATGACGTCAGCGAATTAACGCCGTTTTCCAGGCAGTCAATAATTGGAACGCTTCATTTTGCTGACAGATTGATTATCATACTAGGCGCGTCTTGCATCACGAATTACGGCATCGTAAACTCGGCGTGATTTGATAATTACGTAACGAGCACCAGGGATACATGCTGGGGCGTTCAAGCGTTGCCCACTGATTTACGAGCTGAAAACTGAGGCAGGACTCGTCAAGCCGTAACAGCACTATAAACAGCGTATAAGCCGTGGAATTATGCCGGGTTGAATTGCGTTTAGAATGACGGAATGGGAGAGCGGTGTAACAGCTTGGGGTGAAGTGATGCTGAATTTGCGCGCTTAGTTTCGTCACGTCCGATGCAGCCAAGCGAGACAGAATTTCACCTTTGTGAACTGAGCGTAGACCCAAGTATAGGCGAATAAAGTAGTATTAAGATCGCCGACTACGGTATTTGCATTGAGCAAATTTCAAGTTAAAGAAAAGTAGACAACAGTCCGTTAAAGCTGGCGAAGTGCTACAATGCACTGTATAATGTTACAAATACCTTACTGCCGAAATATTCGTAGACATACAGAAAGTAAATATCCTACTTTGAAGTAACTATTCTAGTGTTGTCAACCTTTACATAATTTCATAAGGACAGTAACCCTATATTAGCAGACAAATGTTACTTATCTTCCTATGGCTGTCTCGTTTTCTAGGATGTGTGTTGCTGTTTATGCGTCCACGCTCAGTTTTTCTTTTGTTTCGTTTCAGCAGAAGTAGCTGGAAAACTGTTGCTTTTTGACATCAGTATTTATTCATAAATTCTTGACACTTTCTCCAACACCACTTGTTAAGTAAAAACACAGTGCAACATTTCAACACAACGCAAAGAACTTGAAATTATATTGAGCAAACTCGAAAACATCTGATACTATTGTGGTTTGTTTGGAGCCTAAAATTTCAGTAAGTATGAGGTAGTTACCTTCCAGAGCCATCTAGAACAGGATGTAATTCAAATGACTTCTATTATGACTGTATTAATTTAAATTACTTTTCAGGTATAATTTACATAATGTTCTCGGGAAATAATTATTTATATAGAGATTTATTCGCCTAGTAATTAATAACGAAGGTTGAAAATTTTGACAATATAAACATATCAGTTTTCTGTCTTCGTATGATTGTCGACCGAATTATTGCTAATAAAAACAAAAAAATTAAAAAATTAAACAGAAATTTTATTTGCAGGAAAAATGAAGTATAATAATATTAGTTACAATGTAAAACGGGTTTTTATCATTTAAGCTAACAATTGTCATTACTGATTTTCATGGTTCAAGACTGGTGTTACTAAATGGAGCGAGATGAGAAATAAAATTATGTTATCAGAAAAATAATGTTTTCATGATCAAATATATGCCAAATTATCTTTAGGTGTTTAATATATAATTTAAGTATACAAATTAACGCAAGTTAGGCAGAAATTTATTCGGAATCGAACATTTCAATTGGAGTAAGAAATTTGTGAGGAGGCAAGATTAATTACAACTGGACTCATAAAAAGCAAGAACTGAATTCAACGACTGATCTCATTCTCAAATATACATGTCTGTGCTTTCCATGTAATAGTGGAAGGGACTGCTGAGGATATTTCTTCAGCAAGATTAGGTCCAAACAGCACGTCCAGCTTTTTCAATCGACAGAGTATTCGGAAATTCTTGTTACAAACTGTAAAGACATGAGTAAGCACTGATCGGAATGGAAGCCCATGTCCAGAAATGAACCCCTTCCACGCCACCAGAATCAGTACGTAGAACTATTAGTTCCAATTTCTCGAGTCTGCTGGGTGAAAGAGTAACAATAATCTAGTCTGATTCTTATACTTACTTCATTTATAACTAACTGTCTAATACGATGACAAAGCCTAGTGTTCAAGTGTCACATTACACATCGTCTCTTCTACCTCCTCACCACCCACATCCCGTTCCACTTCCACAAAATTAATTGGCATTGGGCATTGTCAGCACAGTAGTTAGTTGGCTGCAGTTTCAATCATTTCCTTAGCGGCCACTCGTCCATGGACGCGGCAGAGTGGAAGAGATGGTTTTACAAGCTTGTCCTACCAGCATGGAAATGGTATACGCCCAGATATGGATTTCTATTCAAACCAACAGTTACACACGATGCTCCAAGCATTCTAAGAGTTTGAAACAGTAATTTATTAATACCTTCTACCACGACTTTAATGTGGGAACGGTACATTAAACTCAAAATTGCGGCAATGTTTTTAATGTTCACAGTGTTCACGACGAAGATGAAATAAAATGGAGTATCACATAACAGTAAAGAGAAAACTACACTCACATCCCTGTTTCAACTGAAATGGAGCACTGCATCACGTGGAATGAGATGGAGTGCAAAATGGACTGCTGTCTTTCCTATTGAAGCGGTAGCCACGGGAAACCTAAGCCGAAGTGGCCCGACAGAAATCACTGAGAACCATAAATCAGTGTGGCCAGATAGAAATTTTAATGCTGCTTCATCCAAATAAGCTATTTTTCTCAGTTCCTCGGTGACAGTATGGCTGCTGGAAATTATGTTGCAATATCCTATAAACTGCGAGGTGGTAATGACTTCTTTCATTTTCTTGAATAAAACAGTCTTGATTACGCAAATATTTCTATGATAACGCGTTTCGCTATTTTAGGGAATCATCAGAGTATCAGTTTTGCATTTTAACACTTTATTTGACTTGCCACTACGTCTTGCATTCTTTCTCCTTATTAAGGTTTGCTTATCAGTTCATGTTCATTGTCTAGGCACATGTCCTGGTTATCTCGATGTGGATGCACGCTTATTCCACAGAATAGTAGTTCTACAAATATCTCTCGATCTATGGTTCGTAAAAATTTCATTAGAAATTTTACTACAGCCGTACATGATAGGACCATCCCCTAACTGTTATTTTCTCTTTATTCTGTTTGTAGATAATCTGCCGATGTCCTACAAAGGCAAAACATACCATTAAAGCAATATTTTTGCTACCAAGACTGTCTTAGTCAAGAATAACCTTAATACGGTCAACCAGATGGAGTGAAGGATGTTTTTCTTTTAGCAAAATCACCTTCCAGTAAAACTGCCATGCGGTAGTTGCACGAGGTTCCATTTTTGATTACCAAACTCGTGTTGTCCCTAATTCTGTCCTGGTACGGTTGAACAGACGTATACGAATACATCTGTTCATATTATTAAAATATTTCCGAGGTCGTGAGATTGTTGGCCTGGCACGAAAGTGCTTATACATTTCTCCTTTAGTTAGTCATTTTCTTTCCGCCGCGTAGTGTCAGGACACACTTTTCTAAAATAAATCCAGGCTTTTACACTGTTAAAAAAACATTAAAATTCTATTTTCACTTAATAGCAACTCCACAGCGCTTGTAGAATTGCGGCCTTCCATCCGTACGACACGTAGTAGGACTCACTCTAATCGTCTATAAATCTAAAAACACGGTGACTATGCCAAGCTGCACTCAACATTATGGGCTCCTAACTACAATCTTGAAGGATAAGGCTACATGCAATGATAGTATACCTACAACACAATGTTGTCATTAGCAGGCAGGCAGAGCTGGTTCTGTGACGAAGGATGTCTCCAACCCCCTTCCCCTTCCCCTATGAAGTCATCGATGACGTTATTGAGTTTCTCACTTCCCCCATCCCACTATGACATCATGCACTGTTGCTGATTTAGACAATGGCGGGAAATTCAAAAATTGGCTGCAAATTCAAAATAGTAAGGGTTTTACCCGAATCCTATGATGTCAGTGTGGAAGTAAGGCTACTGTCATATGTAGAAATTGGCGCGAAACTCAAAAGATGGTTATTGTTCTGTTGGTGCGAAATTCAAAGAAATCGGACGGCTCACCAGGGATATTGCCGCAGCTCTATGATGCAAGAATCCAAAATGGTGACCCTTGGATACTAGGACAAAAGGGAAGTAATCAGTTTGGACTTGTCTGCCATATATGAAACTGCCCCACTTAAAATGTTGTCCCCTATATTCATTCAGACACGGAGGGACCTAGAGGGCTATTTATAGCAGTGAGATCAGATTTAGAAATCAAGGTGGCCACTGTGTTTTCCTCTGGCATCACGCTTACTGTTTCTCCAAAGTTTCAGTCCAATTTCCCTCTCATGTAACAGATTGTCATCCTCAGTTGGGATCAGACTTGCCCTAAGTCCACTTGTGCTATGCTGAGGAAGGAGAGTGATGTTTATGTCTTTATTTAAACGAGCATCACAGTGGAGGCCCTCTGCAAGTGCTGCTGCCACCCCTAACCCCTGCACCACCGCCGCTACCACTGGTCCATAGTGACGCCAGCAGCCTGATGCTGTAGCCTCAGCTGCGACCGCCACGGCTGGCTCGACTGTGACTGAGAGCTGTCCTATGCCATGCCACCACAGCACACCAGGCTGTTTCAGCATTAAGTGTGGGTGTTCATATTTCAACACTTTTCATGAACTGTAAACGCATTTCTCTATGTGTGTAATGCAAATGTGTCTGCCTACTGTAGACTTCAAAACTTTATGCAGAAGTGTGGCTGCTTAATTTGAAACTGACATGTAAATGAGTCCATTGTCATAGAAAAATATGGGTGTAATACACATATATAACTGCATACTGTAAACAATTATCTATATATTTGACACTATTGAATGAAAGGAAATGAACGACTACTGTTTAACAAATTACACTAATTTCTTTGATCACTTTTTCTTCAAAATAGATTTCACTTTTTATATCTTGGACTTGTTCATTTCCATATAATATTTGACTGAACACAGAAAAAACGAAGTATGAAATTTGTATATACAATGTTAAAAAGTAATTTAGCAATGTACAGAAATATATCCAAAATATGTTTCACAGGTTAATATGCTTTTCTCTATAGTTCATACATTTTTATGTCTTTTCTCCATCAGATTAAAACTGTTGTAGCACAGTTTATGCTGCAGTACAGTTGAAGCACTTATCTACTGCTCTTCAGTTGATCTACTTTAACTATAGCTGGCATGGAATATTTTTACAGTTACTCTATGGGACAGAACACTAAACTAAATGCAGACTCTTTTGGTATGGCCAGCAGAACTGAAACTTAACATAACATGCAGACAATATATACGATACATACAACGTGTGCTCTCTGTCTTACCCATACGGTATTATCTCTCCGGCCCCCTCTCGCTCGCTCTCTCTCTCTCTCTCTCTCTCTCACACACACACACACACACACACAGGGTGTCCAATACAATACAGCTCACATACATAGTGCACAAAGAGAGAATCACATGAACATATGCTCACAGATATATACGCCTACATACATACACTATGATAAGTGAGTCTTACTGTTCCACATACAGAATATATCACCATATACACAACACCAAAGTAGAGTTTACAAAGGGCTAACATACGCATGCCGGCCGGTGTGGCCGTGCGGTACTAGGCGCTTCAGTCTGGAACCGCGTGACCACTACGGTCGCAGGCTCGGGTATGGATGTGTGTCATGTCCTTAGGTTACTTGGGTTTAAGTAGTTCTAAGTTCTAGGGGACTGATGACCTTAGAAGTTAAGTCCCATAGTATTCAGAGCCATTTGAACCATTTTTGAGCTTATCAATCTAGCGTAGTCGACAGCTTTTGGTGGGAATCGTTTTGCAGAACTTGGTGCTCTGGACACAGGAGCAAATCGCTGTACAAGTGATGCAAACTAATATAATACGTTAAATCTACCTATAAAAATAATCCCGCTTCAGAATCTGCCGGTATAGCTTTCATTTTTTTAACCCAGTCTTGCGATATCTTCGTCAGACAACTATCAAAACTCTTCAGTAGCTAGATAATGTTGCGTGGCATTGTTATTATCTACGTACATGATATAGCTTCTACCACCATATGCACTGAATTGTTCATGCATTTACAGGTTATCTGCCTTGGTGTATCTATGGACCCATTGGCAAAGTCCCCAGAAATCTCTTGTTTGATAAAAAAATAGCGTGTCGACATCAATCAAGAGTTCATTATTGACATTTGTTTTTTTCAACATAGCGTCACATGGCATAAATTTTGAACGTCTGCAAGTAAGCGCACATCCCTGTCCATATAAAGCCTTGCGTATTCCCCTAAATTAGCGATGGTGAAATCCTACCAGGCATTTACTATGCATGTCATATGACAGCGCCTGAACATTTGTTGGTGCATGCACCTGTGCCAGACTGCGTGGTTTCATCGAGATTCTCTCTTGAATCCAGATATTCATTTGGAAAAACCAGCTACTTCGCTACAAGTTGAAACTTTTCATCTTTGAGAAATGGAGCTCTAATGAGATGTAAATCCTCCTGACACGTGGTTTCAGCAAGTTTCTGTAGCGGCCCTTGCATGAATGTCAGTGGGTCAAGTAACACTCTTGGTTACTCTCTCCGAAAACGAAATCTATCTCTCAGTGGCGTCAAGTAGCACGTTAACCTGATCTTAGTTCATACCATAATTAGCCGACGGCTCAAATAGGAAATTAGCTTCATACCTGCTTAACTTGTCGATGAAAACGAGTATGTGTTGTGAGCATAGGTAATCCAGGTGACAAGAATTATGTGAAGCTCTGTGTAATTTGCAGGTCAGATGGCATGATACCTAAGTGCTGTTGCCCCTTCTTTACCCAAATCTACCGAAAGTGCAACAATCAGCTGCATTCTTGTATAGCAATTTATCTTCCTGCTTATTGGTAATAGGGCAACGGCCTTGCCGCAGTGGATGCACCGGTTCCCGTGAGATCACCGAAGTTAAGCGCTGTCGGGCGTGGTCGGCATTTGGATGGGTGACCATCCAGGCCGCCATGCGCTGTGGCCATTTTTCGGGGTGCACTCAGCCTCGCAATGCCAATTGCGGAGCTACTCGACCCAATAGTAGCGGTTTCGGTCAAGAATACCATCTTACGACCGAGAGAGCGGTGTGCTGAACCCACGCCCCTCCTATTCGCATCCTCCTCCGAGGATGACACGGCAGTCGGATGGTCCTGGTAGGCCACTCGTGGCCTGACGACGGAGTGCTCTTTTATTGGTAATAGGAATGATGATGTTGTAAATATTATCAACGTTCCTCGCAATGTTTTCAAGCTCAGAGAGCAACCATTCCACATCATTATGTCCAGCATATGTATCAAAATAATAGAGACTGGAATCATATGCGCTTGCAACTTCATACTCTTCAGCAAAACTTCCGTGAGAGTGGTATGTGAGTCACAGGAGCGAGGAGACTCCAGAATATGCGTGTATGGTAAATGGTCTCGGTCCTTCCTGGGAGATCATGTAATTACAGCGATCATGGTAAATGCGTTTATACTCTCACGATGAGAGCAGATTTCAATTGTTATGCCTTTACAAAGGACTGATTCCAAAGTACTGGAAGCCATTTCATGTTAACTAAAAATGCAAAGACATCCACTCTAACGATTTAACAATCACTATCACAGCACAGGCCTACATTGATGTTTTAAACACCTTCTTTCTTACCACTATTGAAGAGCAATTCGGGGATGGTGATTGCACCTTTCAGCACGATAGAGCACCTGTTCATAATCCACGGCCTGTGGCAGAGTAGTTACACGACAATAACATCCCTGTAATGGACTGCCCTGCACAGAGTCTTGATCTGAATCCGATTCCGTGCCAGGCCTCACCGACCGACATCGATACCTCTCCTCAATGAAGCATTCCGTGAAGAACGGGCTGCCATTCCCAAGAAACATTCCAGCACCTGACTGAACTTATGCCTGCGAGAGTGGAAGCTGTCATCAAGACTAAGGGTGGGCCAACATCATACTGAATTCCTGCATTACCTATCGATGGCACCACGAACTTGTAACTCATTATCAGCCAGGTGTCCATATGCTTTTGATCACATAGCGTATGTCGCTACAACTGACAATGTTTCACTGCTATGCACAACAACCGCAGTCACTCACTTACATGAAAGCGTTTCCAGTACTTTTATAGGCTGCAAATATATGTTATTGGGTAAGTTACGGACCTGTTGTTTTGAAGCTTCTGTGTAAAATCCTGACGTTGAGTTCCGTAGGAACACCCGGAGAACAAGTGTCTCTTAGGAATTTAAAGTAAAATAGAACCTCCTCAGAATGACTTATGGTACTACTCAACATATAAAGTTTTTTATCATGTCGTTTATTAAAATTCATACATGGGTTAGATATGTATGACGCACTTGTTACCACGGGTGATGCTTTTATAGCAAGTTATACAAACAGTGGCCTTAATCTGTGCAGATGTGCCTTAAAGCAACCATCTGATTTAATGTTGCGAGTTGTCGTTAAAGAATATCGTTTATTTAAAACATTTACATCTGATGATTTCGAAAGATCGCTCCTAGGAATCACGAATCATAAATATGTGACAATTTTTTTTTTCGGAAAAGCAGTGAAATACATGTCAACGCATACTGTCATCGTGCAAAATCACTTTACCTTTGTAGAAGGAAACATTAATTCGTATTTTACTTTAGATTTTACAGGGAATTTCGACGAAACGATGGGGAGCACTTCGACCAACGCTGAAATTGGGACCTGTATAACGAAGGCAGATTTCTACAGTTATCACTTGTTCCACCCCCTTTATTTTTTCATTCAACAATGGAGTGAGGGTAAGAGAGAAATCAGCCTAATCGGCCTTGCTACGGTTACGTGGAACATACGTTTTAGGCAGGAGAATTATTTAGCAGCCCCATTGCAGTTCCTTGAGTACCTCCGTGACACATAATGACTAAGTTGTTTTCACAATCCGAGCAGAAACCCTCCTTTCCAACAATTTCTTTTAAGATCAACTTGATAACCCTCTCTAATACGCGAAGTGTTTTGAGTGGCGGGCTGTATGTGAGTTTCGATTAAGTTAAAGCGACGGTACCGTTTGTAACAGCGCGCCTGACCAGTCCTGTAACGTCGTATGAGCTATGCTAGGGGACCAGAATCTGCTCTCACGGAAATAGCTTATGGAGAAAGTAAGAAGATGTTCTCACATTTACGATTGACTGTCCTATTGAATGCAGTGGTTCCCCAATTCAGGTCAGCTTCTCCACGGTTTATTAGGTTTCGCAACTTTCTTGTATACTGCAGCATTTAAGACAGGGATCGACAGAAGGAACGAAGCGTTGTCTCGAAAAGTTTCCAGGAAATTTGTATACTGATGTAGAAATTTTTCCCAGTCCACAAATCAAAGTTAAATTTGTTAAGGAAATTTTACTTTTTTTACTAGACATCATGTACTAATTCAGACGTATAAGAAATATAAACCAAATCGAATAATACTCGTAAGCTCGGAAACCTGAGGTACGCAAAGGGACATCTGGCGGAACTACGCAGATATCGGATTATTATGAGAACAGGGGTGAGTAATTGATTCAAAAATTGGTAATCCCACATCTCCAGTATCATTTTGTGCCAGCGCAAGCAACGGCACCGCATTACGTGCATCCGAAACTTTATAATAACGCCAATCCAAATCGCATCCTGGCAACGATAAAGCACGTAGCCGCAGGTTAAGCAAACAAAGTATTGAGAGGTCGGAAATAGCAGTGCTAGAAACCAATGACTGGCATTACGTGGCGGCCCCATGCCAGCCGTTCCCTGCGCTCTGGCTTAATACTCTCCCTTTCTGTAATGATCAACGGTTCTCACAAAAAACGCAACACAACCAAAGAGACGCGCAGGCCGCCATCAGCCTCCCACGCTTCCTCGATGTCATCACCCCCGTAACCTTTACTCACAGATCGCTTCCATGTTTCATTTTTCGCGAGGACACATTTGTATTCATTACATTTCTTTCCTCTCTCAGACATATTTAAAATTCCCCCTTCTGCTAACAGTTGAGCTTCTGAAGTATATTGTTGCCCCTTAAGAGAGTCAAGGAGAAATCTGCTGTTGAATTTTGGATAGACTGATTAGATCGAGAGGTATCTGAAAAAACAGCACTGATATCTTTGTAAGTTTACCGCTGTTCTGTATCGGTAGACTCCTAGCAATTGACGCGCCGACATGAATTGGGAAACACGTGACAGTTTTTAATGTGACTGACATATAACCAACTTACAAAGTTCAGTTTATTTACGGTAACGTTATAAATACCACCTAAATTTAGCGGGTGTATTCCATTTACTTTCAGTCTTGCATTAAACATATCTTGAATTGACATAAAGACACAGTCATGTACAGCAACGTCAATCTAAATTGTTGCACGATGACGATTGAGACTGCGTACCCCCAGTCACTTCTGCTGCAGCTACTTACAATTTAATCAACATGCAGGTTAACTACATATTTTTATCCAATGTAGCCAAAATAAACTGGCATTTCATAATACAGTAATTTAGACAGAAAGTAGATGGTCAGAAAACTATTCAGATGAGTCTGAATATTACAAAACATAACTGGAATGTGATACTGGCTGCAGAAAAGTTCGAGAATATCGCAACGACGATTAGCTGTGCAAATGCGAAGTAAAAGGTCTCGTGGAAGAACAAAGACCTGAGTTTTTATAGTTAAAGGTTTCTATTGTTCGATAATTAATGCCTACAGATCAACATGTGTATATTCAGTTCTGTCCGTAGGTTCTGAGGAAAAAGGTAGTGTGAAATCTGGAAGTCTGGTTCACCGAGAACGCGCAGAACACCCAACATGATTCCGAAATTTCATCAGTTTCATTGCAAAACCGTTGCATGCTGTTAAGATTCGTATGTGGTGCATGAAACCAGGGATGGTTTTACTTTGGTCGTACTGTCTAGTACTAGTAATAAGTACTGACCGATATTACCGTTGTTAAATGCTCAAGAGGTACAAGTGAAGATGATTAGTCACACCGTGTGCTACTCACTCTCTCCGTAGGACAATCAAAAATAAATATTACTAACATTCAACATCTTTATTCTTGATGTCTGCATATTCACACCCGGTAGAGGGCTCCGAATTGTATAGTGTACATGGCACTGTGTAACATTACTATGTCGGTGCCTGCCAAACAGCATGCTGTAATCGAGTTTCGAAAGCGAAGAGTTCGTTCACACATGGCATACTCTCTCTTTCAACATACCCAGACCACACACAAGCGCGACGACACCTACAACAATCCGAACCCTGGATTCACTGTCATCAGTCATGCCCCATACAGCGCCGACTTGGCACCATCCGATATTTATTTGTTTCCAAACCTTTAAGAACACCTTCATAGACTTCACTTTGAGAGTGATAAAGCGGTGCAAGCAAAGATGAGGTTGTGGCTCCGTCAACAATGTCAAACATTCTACAGTGACGGTATCAACAAACTGGCCTGTCGTTGGGAAAAATGTATTGGTTGTCAGGGTGACTATGTCGAGAAGTAAATATGTATACAGGAAGAACATAGATGTAGAATGTTAATAACGTTTGTTCTACGTAAAAAGCTTTAAGAAATTTCACACACGAAATTCGGAGGCACTGCTCTTCAGCAAGCAATCGTATACCGCAGTGACGTACCGACTGTGTTGTTTATAATGCAAGAACGGGGCAGGCCAGCTCAACTACTTCTCTCAAAATTTCCACTGTTCGTGGTTTTGCCGCATAGACCGTTCCTCGAAGATAAAAGTGTAGGTGGATTAAATTCGGAGATGGAGCAGAGTACTTGCACATTCCCTTTCGTCCAGTAAATCTTTCAAGGAATGTGTGACCGAGAAATGCTCGGACATCGACATGAAAGTGAGGTGCTATAATATTATGTTGCAAGATCAATGTTCATTGTTACCAAAGTTCGAGAAGATTAGGAGTGGTAATACACAACATTTTAGGATGAGTATCAACTGTGACAATCTTTTCAGTGGCCATTATGCATTGTAATGAAGTAATACTTCACAAGGCCCGCCCGGTTTTCGGATGGGAAGGAACGCCCGGTCCCCAGCACGAATACGCCCGGCGGACTTGTGTCGAGATCCGGTGAGCCGGCCAGTCTGTGGATGGTTTTTAGGCGGTTTTCCATCTGCCTCGGCGAATGCGGGCTCCTTCCCCCAATTCCGCCTCAGCTACACTATGTCGGCGATTGAGGCGCAAACAAGTTCTCCACGTACGCGTACACCACCATTACTCTACCATACAAACATAGGGATTACACTCGTCTGGTGTGAGACGTTCCCTGAGGGGGTCCACCGGGGGCCGAACCGCACAGTAACCGTGAAAGAGTGGTTCGGTGTGGGGCGAAGGAGGGGTGACGTGGACTGCGGTAGTCGTGGTGGAGTTGTGGACCATTGTGGCTGCGGCGGATACGGAGCCTCTCCATCGTTTCTAGGCCCGCTGTTACAATACATCACACTGCTTTTTAAGTTACTGTGTACGATATGTAGGTCTGTTTTTTTGTTTGTTTGCCTCGAAATGAATGTTACAATAACTTGTTGCGTACACAAAACAGAGAACTGGAAGAGTAAACTGTATTCAGTTACAGATAATCACACGAGTCAATATGTTTCCCGCGTCTAGTATCAAAACAATTGGAAAACTGCAAGGAAAATCGAAGTCAAGTCAGAACTGTGAGTCAAGTTAAACCGAAACGAACGAAAGACATATCGATCTACAGAGGACTGTGTGTTATCGACCTTGCACATCCAGTGGATCTTTTGTACACAAATGTCAGCAGACAGTTGGGATTGTATCACAAACTGTGACTAACTTCATCAAAATCGATCCACCCTGCGGATGAATATTTCACTACAAGCGTTTTCTTGCACTTCCCTGAAGGCAAAAAGCATGAAGCTCCTGCGCAGCATCAGGGAAAAAGACGTGCAGAAGAGTTTTGAAGTGGGGAACTAACGCAGATGTTTGTAAGCTCAGATGGATCACGCTTTGCACAAGGCCATCTTTAATTAGACATATTAGACATCTTTAATTATCATATTAGACATATTTGATTAGACATATTCGATAAAAACACAAATTCGCTGCTTGACCCTCGTTTCTTTTTACATCTGATCTGCACACTTTCTCTGATAACAAGCAAGAACTTTCCTGTAGTAGACTTCTCTTCTACTCTCACTGATTAAAACAACGTTAATGGGTCTGGCCACGGTGACGGTTGTCCCTAGGATAACAAGTAGTATTGCAAAGCGCATCACGACAAATACGAGGGCTAGAACTTAAATAGTGGCAACTTGTTATTCACGACCGATACAAAAGAGTTACATGTTTGCACCTGTTACTGTCCTTCAAAGTAGTGGTGGTGGTGGTTAGTGTTTAACGTCCCGTCGACAACGAGGTCATTAGAGACGGAGCGCAAGCTCGGGTTAGTGAAGGATTGGGAAGGAAATCGGCCGTGCCCTTTCAAAGGAACCATCTCGGCATTCGCCTGAAACGATTTAGGGAAATCACCGAAAACCTAAATCAGGATGGCCGGAGACGGGATTGAACCGTCGTCCTCCCGAATGCGATTCAAAGTAGTCACCAGCATTGTCCATAGCCCGTTGCCAGCGATGTGGAAGGCGTAGTATACCGTTAGCGGAGCCTGTTCTGTTGATGGTGCGAATGGAGCAGTCAAAGTTGTGGTCATTTTCGTGTACGACTGTGATGGTGTTATCCTAACGCATTACGTTCCTCCAAGGCTGACCGACAATGCACAGTATTACTGTTCGTTTTTGCAGCATCACCTGCGACCAGCTTTGCGAAAGAAGCGGCGACACTTTCTGCGCAACCCCGCACATCTTTCTGCACGACAGTGCGCGGGCGCATACAGCGCAAACTGTGGCTACTCTGTTCGGTCGATGGGACTGGGACGTACTGTACCATCCACTATGCTCCCCGGACTTAAGTCCTTGTGACTTTTATTTGATTCCGAAGATGAAGGAACCACTTCGTGGCATTCGCTTCAGAACTGTTCCAGAGATTCGACAGGCAGTAGACCGTTCCATTCGCACCATCAACAGAACAGGCTCTCCTAACGGTATACTACTCCTTCCACATCGCTGGTGACTACTTTGAAGGACAGTAACAGGTGCAAACGTGTTAACCCTTTTGCATTGGTTGTGAATAAAAAGAAGCCACTATTTAAGTTCCAACCCTCGTCGTTCCTTGCCAACGCGAGGTGTTCTGCTGATTTTATGTTGAGGTAGTATATGTGAATCCACTTTAAGAACTGCTGAACAAATGCGTAAAGCGTCAAACTTCTGTATACTTTCTAAGTGACTGAAAAGAACATTTTGAATCTCCCAGTTGGTTACAGACTCTTATGTACATTCTCTTTTTATAGACACTGGTGTATCAGTCTCTTTCATAAATTGGCGCTGAGTAACGTATAAGGCAATAGTGGTCCCCAAAGGAGGATCGGTATTTCTTGTTCACGGATGATCCTTTGGACAATTAGAGACAAAGACGACCAGGCATTGCGTCACTGAAATATGACTGAAGACCGATGTAGCCGGAAAAACATTACCTATGTCAGCAAAATAAGCACGTTTTATTGTTGAATGGTGAGCGATACATGGAGATTGGTACCTAGGGCACAACGAAGTATGTTAACAGGTGATGAGGTTACAAGCATTCTTATCGTCCACTACGAAGTAATGAAATATCACAGTCCGGATAAGTGTTGCACGATTCTTGGAGAAGTTCCACATCAATATCTGCATACACAGCATACTAGTGCCATCAGGAGTCTCTGTGGTCCAGGTTCACTCCTGGGTGGAACAGTCTAAACAGACCACACCAAATATATCCAGAACGAGTGAATGAATCGAGGTGCAGTTTTCTCTAAATTTTAGTGAAGAAGGTGACAAAATTTCTGACATACAGTACACAAGTGATTTTGAACGCTTATGGCTGCCGAAATAGAACACTGACTTTCTGAAATCGATCTACAGTATATAAATTTTGCTATGTCATTGGAAACAGCCTTAGAAACCGACTTTAACGACATAATAATGAGTAACTTAAGTAAAGAGTAACAAGGTAACAGCACCACAAACCACTGTCTCACCGTCAAGAGTTGAATTCCCTCGGACGTTTGTCCTTCTGTACCAAATGCCAGCAAACACATAACTCAGGAATGAGATTTTCACTCTGCAGCGGAGTGTGCGCTGATATGAAACTTCCTGGCAGATTAAAACTGTGTGCCCGACCGAGACTCGAACTCGGGACCTTTGCCTTTCGCGGGCAAGTGCTCTACCATCTGAGCTACCGAAGCACGACTCACGCCCGGTACTCACAGCTTGAGCACTTGCCCGCGAAAGGCAAAGGTCCCGAGTTCGAGTCTCGGTCGGGCACACAGTTTTAATCTGCCAGGAAGTTTCACATAACTTAGGTATAGTTCATGTGTCTATCTCTGCACTTGAACCCCATCAGTGCGTGACTTCAGAGTGGATATGGTTCTCGTTCATGGCGCATTTCACCAAAGTGTTACAGAAGCGGAACGGCTATATTCGTATCCTGATATATTTTTGAATATTACAAGTAAAACGATCATGAAACTGGAAATGTAAACAATAAATTACGCCAACGAAAATGAACAACTGATGAGAGAAAAGCAATTGACATTATAACGGTGGTAACACACAATCCTCGTCACTGTGAGGCAGTTAATGTCCGAGTGATATCAGTAAAAGGAGTTCTCTACGGATACTACGCTATCACTCGAACCCTTCTTTGTGTTTATACGTGTGGAAACATTGTGTTACGTAAGCAAAACTCTGGGACGCTAGCAGCAATTTCAAGCAAACTTGGTATTACTTATTATCTTCTTCTTCCCCCTAGCACTTATCCCATCTAGTAGAGGTTCCGCTTTTTAATTATTTAGCAGATTTTATTTTATTGCTTAACTTCGTGGAATGATGACTTTCGTGACACCACAGTCGTCATTGTAACCTAAGAGTGTCATCTGCATTCTCTGAGGTTGAATTTCGGCACCAGTCCAGCTCTTGCCTAAACGAGCGCGCGAAACCGCCGAAAAACCACAACAGATCTGGTAGGTGTACAAGGACACATTCAGCAATCTGCCAAAATTTAGGGGTGGGGTGTGTCATATAAAGATAATCGGGAACTAACGCTGTTACTGTCAAATTCATAATTTTGTGTCGCTAGATCGGTAGGTATTAGTCATGATAACGTTAATCGAGGTGGAGGTGGTGGCAGGAGCCAATGATATTTAACGCATAGGATAAGGTTGCTATCGATGGGCCGGCTCGATTTCTCGGTGGATATAGACAATCAGTGTGTTACAGCAGTTGTTAAGTGCACTCCAAAGTTTCGCCATCTCAATGGTGAGTTGTTCCACTAGGACACACAGCAACAGTGGAAAAAGATAAGAATTGTGCTAAATTATTGTAATTGACTAGTATTAATGATTGAAATGTTGAAGTGGTATGGTAACAGTGCAAGTTCTGCAGCCAGCATTAGAAAATACAATTAATCCACACCATTGTGTCATATTCTGAGTATAGAATTACTGCTGTACCGAGTCTTAACGCCTGCTGTGTCACCAATCAACATCACACCAGTGCTTTGAAAATGCCTAACACACTGGGGACAACTTTTGACAGCCAGGTAGCTGCGCGGTCTAGGGAGCCTTACAACGGTTCGCGTGGCTCCCCCCGTCGGAGGTTCGAGTCTTCCCTCGGCCATGGATGTGTGTATTGTCCTTAGCTTGAGATAGTTTAAGTTAGATTAAGTAGTGTGTAAGTCTAGGAACCGATGACCTCAGCAGTTTGGCCCCACAGGAACTTACCACAAATTTCCAATTTCCATCTTTCCAGAAGACAGACGGCCATTCTCCAGCCATCCACCATGAAGTGATCCGAGCGCCACTAGAAGCCGCAGACAACACGGACCTATACTCTGTTGCCAGACACGTGATTGAAAATAGGCCTCGCTCTATCCTAACATCAAATGCCATTTCGGGCAGCACTCAGGCGATACCAGACGAGTTCGCTCCGAATAAGTTTCCTGGGCCAGGCACTGATTCCACAAGGGTTCCACAAGTCAGTATTCTCACTCGAGAGCAGCCTGCATGTTGTCGTTACCATTAACATCAGACTTCGCGACCCCACAAGCTGACAGCTGTGAACTTACAGTGTTCATACCATTCTTGATAAAGAATATGGGGACTCGGTCGTCGTGGCAGACTTGTTAACTTGTACTATTTTGCTCCCTACAGGATTTTGACTTTTATAGAGTGTGTGTTTCACGAATTTAGATTAAGCTACAATCTATCTGACCTTTAACCAATAAATGTATTATTGTTCTAACGCAAGATGTGACATATTTTACGTTTTGTTTCCCTCAACGTTGGTGTGGACAAATAAATTTGTTCATTCATTCCTCCCTGGACATATTTTGTCCTGCTGTTGACGGACATATCAGTTGTGAGCTATGGATGGAGACCAGGTGTTGTACGAGTTGTGGATGGAGACTAGATCTGTTAAGCGATGAAGTGCGAATTGCCTTGAATGTGTCACTTCCGAATTTTGTCTAATCTTAGTCCTAAGTCGGCCACTATAAATAAAATAAAGGTAATTGTGTTCATTACACTTTTCTAATAGTTTTAGCGTGTTTCGTAATTATTCATATCCGTTTTCTTTCTTTTCTTTCCTTCAGAAGCTGCAGTTACCCTTTTAACCTCCGTGGTTTTGAATACATGTTATTCTCTAATAGTCCACGGGTGTACTGCCGGTCCATAGTGTGGCAGTACACACGCAGACTGTTCGAACAAGCTATACGCCGGGAAAAACTGAAGAATCACATGTTATTCTGTTTCACATGCCAACAAAAAATCCTAAAAATATAAAATATGAAATGCATTGACACTTATTTAACTGTGTGTATGGTATTTAACAGCTATTACGTCCGCCCCTGGTAGCAGAGTGGGACTAGGTGTTGTGTTGTCCTTATCCTCAACATTACATCCCCATCGACACACAAGTCGCCGAAGTGGCGTCAACTTGAAAGACTTGCACCAGGCGACCGGTCTACCCGACGGAGGCCCTAGCCACACGGCATTTCCATTTCCAACAGCTATTACGCTGTACCCCATTCATGGAACCTGCCCGCCCCAGCGAAGCAAAGCAGTCCCCTTGACTGGGCCGATGAAACAAGTTTTTATTTTCAAATATTTCATTAACAGTGAATATTTATGACTTCTTCAGCTGCTATAGTGAAATGCAAAAATAATGTTCAAGTTACACTGAAAATGAAATATGTATTACAATACATGACACTTTTATTACTCATTTTCCTTAGGTGGCCCATTGATAGGAACCTTTCCCTAACTCTAGAAAAATTGGAAAGTTTTAAATGATGACTCATTATGTGAAAATAATACTCTATCACGAAGATTCCCCTAGAACTTTTAGGGGTGATAGTAGTAGTGACGTGTAAGAAAAACTCTGGAACTCGTGGTCGAACTTCATACAAAGCTTGGTATACAGAGTGATTATAATTAAGGGCCTCCATGAAAAATCGAGTAATCGTTGGACACTGAAACATTGTGTAAACGTTTATAAGGTCATGCACAAAGAAGTAACGAATAAACGTTGAAAGAAACACACTATAAATTTCGCATGAACGGGTAACATTTCTTGATTGCTTACCAGCTTTAAGTTGCAGGTTACAAACCTTGCTCAGTGTGACGCTCGTCTGATGCACTATAGCCTGGAACCTAGAGACTGCTCTATTGCTGCTCAAAACGTCTCAAGTAGGCTTTTGGTTAAATTCCTCGCTATATTCATCTTCAACCTACAACGTGTGCTAGTATCCCGTTGATAAACCCTGTCCGTCATGTAACCCCACACCCAGAAACCACAGAGGTTCAAATCTAGTGGTACTGGTGGCCATACAGTTTGAAACGATCGGCCAATAATCCGATTTTCTCTAAATGTGTTACGGAGTAGCCGAGTAACCTCAAAAGCAATGTGAGGTGGAGCTCCATCGTGCTTCAAGTCTAAAGCACCTCTGCCGTAGAGCGGGGATCACAAATTGGCGAAGTAGATCACAGTAACGCTGCATTCTCTTGGTCCTTGAGGTCCGAGTTCCTTACCAATCAATACTTGTGCCTAACAGCACGTCATGACTCTAACACTGCTAACAACTCAAATTCTGCTGCGCACAGTCTGAATATAATTCCTATAAAGCTGGATATCCATACGGTAAATAGTTTTCTATCTACACTGGCTCAGGTAGCGAATGTTTAATAATACCCACCCTGTACTTGTCACTTACTACATGGAAAAGTACTGAATATGTAAGATTGAGATAAATAACCGATGAGGCAATGTCATGTTGTCACCACGTAAATCTATAAATAATTAATACATTTAAGAAAAGTGTGAAAGAAGTATTGATGCTGGCTGACAGCTTGATTAGGATTATTTTGGGGTCGGTGAGCTTCCACTTATGTATTATTTCCGCGTTTAGATGAATAGTAAGCATTTCAGTTGCGTATCCAACGGCAGTTTGATGGTATTTTTGGCTTATCGGTTGATTATCTTCTCCGTTAGCAATTTTCCCCTTTATCCAGGAACAACTGCCAGTATGTTTTGCTGATGCTACGATTATATATTCCTGTACAACCATTCAGAAGCACGTACTGAAGGTAGTTCGGTGTGGTGTAAACAGTGTGGTCGATCCCTGTGGCAGTCGATACCTCGCATTCTATAGAGGGCGCTGGAGCAACACTTTGTATATCGAGTAGTTGATAATGATGTTAATGCTGCAAGCAATCTTTTAGATTTGTTCGCAAGCCATGGGGTTGTCATTAAGAAGTTCTCATGTATCATATCTACCAACGTAGGCTAATGTTGTAGTTTCAGACAATTTTTATCCCTCTTCATCTACATATACAGGGTTGTCAAATGCAGTTTGAAAACTTTTTAAGGGTGTAACAGGATAGGCTGTGCTCAGAAATAATTGTTACGAAAAAATTCGGTTCGGTGCGCCGTTTCTGAGTTAATTAGAAGTGATGTTAGCCAATCAGGCTGTCGTACGCGCACATTCAAGCTGCCTGCCAGAGACGGTGTCACCATATGTGTTCTCTGTTTGGTTTCTAGAGCGATATAAAAATTGGACTTGGGACGATAGTAAGCATCGAACCCGAGTCAAAGTCTGAGCAATCTTATGCACTGTCATCTACGCTGTGAGAACAACTGACAGTAATTGTATCTTGAGGGCCATTTGAATTTGCGCTCGCAACTGCCTGATGGGCTAAGGTCAATGCTAATTTAATCGGACATCGAATTTTTGTCTTAACTATTATTTCTTATCACAGCTTACCATGAAACACGTTTAAAAGCTTTTCAGATTGTTTCTGACAACTCTGTATATTTCGCAAGTCATTGTGCGGTGAATAGTGGAGAGTATTTCTTACCATTATTGCCGATTTTCTTTCCTAACACAGTTGGGTACTGTACGAGGATTGTTTATGTACCTCTATGCGTAATTTTATCTCTCATATCTCATTTTCCTAATCTTTACGCGAAATGTACGATGATGGCTGCACTAGGGTCGCTTCGAATACAGGCTCAAAATGGTTCAAATGGCTCTGAGCACTATGGGACTTAACTTCCGAGGTCATCAGTCCCCTATAACTTAGAACTACTTAAACCTAACTAACCTAAGGACTTCACACACATCCATGCCCGAGGCAGGATTCGAACCTGCGACCGTAGCGGTCACGCGGTTCCAGACTGTAGCGCCTAGAGCCGCTCGGCCACTCCGGCCGGCCTTCGAATACTTACCCGACAGGGTTTAGCGAGGACTACGTTGTATTTCTGCCAAGAATGTCCCATTTAAGCACCCCGAGCATTTCTGTTACACTTCCGTTTTTGATAAGCCGTCCTGTTGCGGTCCTAGCTGTGTATTTCTTGATTCATTTGCTGGTGTCCTATCCACTCGTCTCTTATAGGGTGCCTAAAGGATGCTGCTTTCTCGGATAGCTATACAACAATACAAGCAAATCATATTAAAGGTTTTTATTACAATAAAGTAGATTGACAATACTTAACTTTGGTCGCAAGCAGTTGGCCACATGAAAATAATCAATGTCCTTCGCTATATACAATGTCCATACAAGTAATTCACACAAGTTCATATGGATCACAAGCTACGACTGTTCTACTGCCTCTCTTCTAGGGCGTGGTTACCAGTCCGGGTCCGCTACTGCGCTCTACTAGTGCGCATCTTCCACTGTCCGGCCGAGGCTGGCAGGAGCGGCCCTTATATTCTTCGGATAGACGCTGCTTCTGTCGTGGTGCGGTCCTAGTCAGCGTGCTATTGGCTGACGTCGTCTCACAGCTTTCTCTGCGGTTACGTTCTTAATTTTCTTTTGTCGTTACGCCGGAACACATTCGATGTCTGTTTTTAATGCGTACTTGATAAGGACCCCAGACACGGGAACAGTACTTTAGAATAATCTACTTTCCTATGTTAGAAATATGGTTAGGATTGCTGTTACTCTGAGTGACTATAACATTCAAATAGCATTTATGGTTGGTATTCTGAGAAAAGTCTGTTATTTTCATGTAATTAGAGCTTAAAAACCATCAAATACGAAGATTTGGTTAAGTGATCGGAAACACTCTGTTATTAGCTGAAGCTCTTGTGATATCACACGCTAGGAGTGCGTAGCCAACGAGATACACGGGCCGTGCAATGAACTTGTAACGTCACATTAGTCGGTTGGTCCGCCGTACTTCGCGAACGGTCGGCTCTGTGCAGGGCTCATGGGAAATCAATATTCAATGGAAAGGTACCCACTAAACGTCTTAAATATCTCGTGTACTATCGAGAGTTTATATGGCATTTCATCGAGGAAGCAAGAACTATTAAACTAGTCTGAAATAGTTACTCGCTCCCCGCCGGAGACGGCTGCTGGCACTCTTTAAGACCTGTAGTGTTACGTGCTGCGACGTACGCGCTACGATCTGTCTTTCTCGTGGGCCTCGCCAGGAAAGAGACGAAGCTATGCGTGTGTTATAGGAATGTTAGCCGTACTTAATAGATTTTTATATACTTTTTCTGCAAATAGTTTAGCTATTAAGTGATGAAAACAAATTTACAATTTTTAAGTAACAATAGGAAGGAATTTTGTGAACGCTAATAGTGGAAACCTTCCGAAAGTTGATGCGTTTACGCTCCACCCATTTACGGCGGCGATATGTGCAAGGGCGGACGTTCTTTCTCCTGCTTCCTGTAACATCATTAAACTCGCTCAAAAGTAAGGAACTGCAGTACTTTTGCATATTGGTCGGTATCTTATATCTACATTGTCGGCTATCAATCATGAAACGACCCAAAGCACAATAAAATTATTCTTGGCAAATATTAGTGCTGATTTCCTAATACAAGACACTGCGGATATCCATCAGCGAGAATGCTCTCTGTGGTGCGATGAATAGAGTATCCGACTGCGGGCTGTGGGATCACAGGCTCGAATCCCGCAAAAGTCAAATTAAGAAAAAAGGTCCCACACGATGTACGAAAACACTGTTAGCAAGAATTCATTGCACCCGTTGTTTCAATGGTGGTATAGCTACATATTAATCTTTGTCTCTGAGAAACGGACAACTGAGAATAAATGCATTTACTTTGCGTACAAACAATTCACTTTCTTGGAAAGCATTGCTTGTAGTGAAGATATCACCATACGCCCACAGTACAACGAGGTGCAGGGCGATAATGTTTTGTATGAGGAGAGATATAAGCCACGTACAACATGTAGGTAACACAAACGTAAGGGCTGTGCTGTTTGTGAGTGTAAACCAACGTCAGTGTCTAAAGCAGACTTACTTCATTTTTATCTAAGGTCATGAAACTTCAAAAGTTTAAACAATAAGGATCCTAGGTGGACAGTAAAAAGTGTGTTGTCATATTCACTAGAAAATATATTTTAGAACCTTACGTGTATGATCAGCGACTGAAAATGTAAGTGGATGTAAACGACAAGGAAAACAAAATAGTACTCCGTCTCTGATCGGTATGGTGAAGTTTTGTAATTGTGATTAGGTTTCCATATGAAAGAACTGTCGAGTCGTTTCAAGTAAGTTAAAATATTTTTTCAGGCTGGACTCTAACCAGCCATCTGTTTATATCACCTTACCAAATTGGACGTGCTACCGCTTAAGCAACTGAGCTACCGAATATTGTGGGTGACGCTGCATATGAGAACAATTTTCACTAACAGTTTAATTTCGTTGAATGACGCTCTCCTTCCGTGTGATAGTGGGAAAGCAAATGTCGGAGGTAAGTTAATGATAACTTCAAAGTGCAACACATTTCTAATTGAATTAGTGAACTTGTGCGTCGACTTGATGGCAATTTTCCGGTACAGTGCAACCACATTTTACGAGTCTTTTCATTCTCTCGAACACTCAAAAACAACTTTTTAGGAGTTTTTATAGATGTATTTGTACATTACGGGTCTACACAAAATTTGCAAACAATTTCCCGAAACGTAAATTCCAAAATACATCACTGTGAATAACACTAAGACAGCAGGAGCAGCGAGGTAGCCAGTGATGTCACAGGCACCACATGACTCGAATGGAGCATTTTAGAGGGCTTTCAAATAATTTGAATTTTATTTGGGTTTTTATAAAACATTACTGAAAGCATGTTACGAGCATAAAATGACATAATTAAGCATTTAAGACGATTTCCAGAAAACAGACACCCTGTTGGTTGCAGTAGCTTCTCGTTCGAGCTTTCCTTTGCAGATTCAACCTGTCCAACAAGTCTTTAATTCGTCTTTCCTAATACGGATCTTCCGCGTCCACCCCATTTCATATCGCTTCTTAATATTACCCCTATACTTACCAGTATACGATTTGACATGTTCAAGATGTTAACCACGTATCTGATAACCGAATAGTATCATCTTCTTTCTCTGTGCTATAAGCGTTATACCGCATTTATCTACATTTAAAAAATGTATCATTCCTTACACGAAATGGATATTTTGTCTAAGTTTTTCCTTACTAAGTAATTCCTGACTGTCGTGAAATGGTGATACTTTCCTGTAGACAACCGCATTGGGAGCGAACAATCTTATAGTGCTGCAGAGCGTATGTGATAAATACACTGCGGAACACAGTTAATGGATCACTTTTTGTCTTCCATTGCGACGCCGAAGTTTGAAATTTGGCTCACAGATGTCTACTACCTTCCCCTGTAATAGTGCAAAAGAGTAGCGCCCTGCGACGTCACCCTTGATCTCGAAGGCGCTTCAAACATCAAGTTGTCGACACATTTGGAAAAAAGGCCAGGACTCAGAAGTTCATGTGACGTGTAAGGTTGGCTAATGATGTCACAATGGCATCAAATTTCATCACAATTCTGCCCAACGGCACCGTGGACATGTCACACTTCGGGAGGGTCGTCACACTGCCTCTTACCCACATTTTACCACTTCTTTTGACGCCTATTTGGTGGAGATCAGAAGAGCGACGCCAAGCGTTGAAACCATGCAGTTTTCTTATGGGTGGGCGGAGAAAACATTTCAGACACACCGACGCTCAGAATCGACACAAAAAGGCCTCAGGGACCGCATAAAGGGAGTCATTGCAACCACTCCTTTCTTTGGGGCGTCGATTCCTATACACTTCGCGTTCGGATAGCGCGATAAACAACACTACGGTGTCCTTTCTCTAGGACATTGTGGGGCTGCATCCCCACTGCATGTGATCGCACCCCTTTGGCGTGAAACGCAACCGCATTTTTTAGTCTCGTGTACAGGTTGGAACCACTAGGGATGGTTCAAAACCATTCGAAGAAATTTGAACGTGATCCGAAGCAGCAAACGTGCTTGGAATTTTAAGTCCTAGACGTATGGAGGCAGACGGCTCTAGTACGAGGGTTGCCCAGTAAATAATGCCCCATATTTTTTTTCTCCACAAGTATTTATTCCACAACAATCAAATTTACATATGTGAAAGACTGATGTTTTGTCTACTTGCTTTATTTTTCCACATAATCTCCTTCAAGTTCGACGGCCTTTTTCCAGCGAGACACAAGAGCGTGTATTCCCTGCCGGTAAAAATCTTTACTCTGCCTACGGAGCCAGGTTGTCACTTCGTGAATCACTTCTTCGTCATCGGCAAAACGTCTTCCACGAATGAAATTCTTCATTGGCCCAAACAAGTGAAAGTCTGATGGAGCCAAATCGGGGCTGTAGGGTGGATGGGGTAACACTATCCAACCCAGTTTCGCGATGTGTTCACAAGTCCTCAAACTTGTGTGAGGACGAGCATTATCATGCTGAATCAAAACATCCTGTGGGTTAACATGACGCCCAAGGCGCCGGAAGCGCTGCTTAAGTTTGTCTAATGTTTTGACATAAGCCTCTGAATTAATGGTACTGCCTTTTGGCTTCACATCAATGAGAATTACGCCCTCGCAATCCCAAAACACAGTCATCATGACTTTTCCGGCTGAAGGAACTGTTTTGAAATTTTTCTTCTGTGGAGAATAAGCATGACGCCATTCCATCGATTGTCTTTTTGTTTCGGGCTCAAAATGATGCACCCAAGTTTCATCACCTGTCACAATCCGTGACAAAAAGGCCTCCCCGTCAACGTGAAAGCGTCGCAACAAATCGAAAGAAATGTCTTTTCTTTGGGATTTGTGATCGACAGTAAGACACCGAGGAACCCATCTTGCACACACTTTTGAGTATCCAAGCTGATTGATAATCACATCCACACTTCCTTTGCTTACTGACAACTCCAGTGCCAATTGTCGAGTCGTAATGCGTCGATCCCGTCGAATGAGAACATCAGCCCGCTGCAACATGTCAGGCGTGACAGCCGTGGGAGGCCTTCCCGACCGCGGCAAATCTCGGAGCTCCGCAGCACCGCCCTCTGATGCTTTCACCCTCTGTGCCCAGCGACCAACAGTACTCCTAACGACTGCAGATGTTCCGTAGACGTTGCACAAGCGTTTATGAATATTGTCCACGGTTTCTTCCTCTGCTACGAGAAATTCAATCACTGCACGTTGTTTCTGACGGATGTTACTTGCAGACGCCATTTTAGAACATTCCTACACCACCGCTCTCTGTCGGAGGAAATTTAAACTTTGCGTACACACGCGGGAAACTTCAAATAACTCGCACCTAAAGTGTCACATTTCTAATATTTTTTATTTCGGAGAAAAAAAATATGGGACATTATTTACTGGGCAACCCTCGTAGGAAGGGTGTCCAAGGATTGCCTGCTTGTACGCACCTAGCACTACTTATCAGGTAGTGTCGGTAAAGGAACAATTTTAAAATTCTCAAGAAAGGTATACGAGTGCCATCGATGGTGTGTGGTGTGGCTGAATTGGGCGGTCTCAGAGAGACCCTTTGCCTTTTTATTTACGCATGTGTCCCCGTCCCTCACGATCACACCACGGGGGGGGGGGGGGGGGGGGCGACACAGGGGTATGACAATTCATTAGCACTTTTGCCACTTCGGATACGTTCAAATTTCATCGAATGGTTCTGAACGGTCCCTAGTGGTTCCAACCTGTACACGAGACCAAAAATTGCGGCCGCGCTTCACGCCAAAGAAGTGCGATCACGTTCAATGGAGATGTGGTCCCGCAATGTCCTTGGAGAGCGACTTAAACATCCGGGGGTATCAGCAGTGCGAAAGGTTGTGAAGAACGTCGTTCTGTAGTTCATCACACTGTGAACTTTCGTTTTTGACAGTGAAATGTGCGTGAATAAACGTCGGAAGGAAAGGAATGGTTTCACTGACGCCATGTATGCCATCCCTAATGCCTTTTCATGTCGATTCTGAGCAGCGAAGAGTCTTACATGTTTTGCTTGGCCACCCATAAGAAAACCGCGTAATTTCAACGCTGACCTCCACCACACAGGCGTCAAAAGAAGGGGTGCAATGTGGGTAAGAGCAGGTGTGACGACCTTTCCGTTGCGTAACTAGTCCACAGCGGCATTGGGCAGAACTGTGATGAAATTTGGTGCCAATGTGACGTCATTAGCCGGCCGAAGTGGCCGTGAGGTTCTAGACACTACAGTCTGGAACCGCGTGACCGCTACGGTCGCAGGTTCGAATCCTGCCTCGGGCCTGGATGTGTGTGATGTCCTTAGGTTAGTTAGGTTTCAGTAGTTCTACGTTCTAGGGGACTGATGACCACAGCAGTTAAGTCCCATAGTGTTCAGAGCCATTTGAACCATTTTTTGATATCATTAACCCAACTTACACGGCCTTTTTCTCATATGTCAACACGCAGTTTGAAGCGTCGTCGCGCCCGATAGTGACGTCGCAGGGCGCCAGGCTTCTGTGCCATTACAGAGTGAGTTTGCACGCACCTTTGAGCAAAATTCCAAACTTCTGCGTTGCAATGGGAGACAATTATCGCATCAGGAATAAGTGTCCCCCTGATTTGTTTTGAGCAGTATAGTCTATGTCTGTTGAGAAAATTGGAGATCCTAGTGCTCCTTCTTGGGGCACACCCGATGTTACCTTTGGTATAGCGAAATTTTCGAGGTCCAGTACGACATGGAGAGTTAGCCAAATATTTCTAGACCCAATCAAATATTTGCGAAAAGCTTTAGTTCTATTGCATCTCGACTGGCAGTTGACGACGTGGTAGAAGTATGAGAAGATGGGACCTGTTCACTTACGTCTATTGTTTGAAGACGTTGTGTACGAGTAAAGCAACCTGTGCTTCACATGATTGGTTTTTCCGGATGCGAACTGATTGTTTGAGGAAAGTCTTATTTTCCTGTAATAATGTAATAATTTTTGAACGTAAAATATGCTCTACCATCCATCACTGAAATTGGTTATAAAGATCCAACTCCCGCTATTCAATTCGTAATTATAGGGTCCCTTTATTGTCTTTTATTAAGATCATGAAGTCGCACCTGTTAAGCTGCGTGACCTCGCTTGATACTTGGCTGTCTATCGGAATATATAACTTCAATTTCGCTTCTAAAAGCAATAACATTAACAATTTCGACACTATTTTGGAATGAACTGAACTATCTGAATTATGTTAGCCACATTAGCACCTTTCTCAATGTTAGTAAGATTATCGTACTCCTTCCGGAGTGTTTATTGCTCAGATTAGCAGGTCCTTCGACAAAGAAACAACGTATACACTTTATTTCACTATTACCTTCAATTATCGTTATGATATAATTCACGTTTCCCATTAAAACAGTCACAGCATACAGCGCTAGGTCAGCAAGCAATAGTAACTCACCTCGAGAATTTTACTCCCGAAAATCAAATATTCTACTTGCTAATAGTTGTCACCATGTCCTGAAGGGAAGAATTTGTTGTTGGTGTTCACCCAGTTTAGAACGCACAGTGATTATAATTCCAAAAATGAATTTGTAGTTTTCTGCGGCAAAATGAAACTCACAAGCTCTTAAATGACTTTTTTTAAACCTTACTTCACTAATTTTGAAGAGACAAAAAGAAGTTAGTAATTGTCATTAGACAATTACTTTAATCTTGAAGCTTTTGGTAAATCCAAAAAACTTTGCAGTCCGGGCAGCCACAGTCATGTTAATTCGTGTCGAAAAGTAAAAGCGCTTTAGCTGTAAAACCCTTTTATTTTCAGGCATTACCAGTTTCACAGCACTTGGATCTGCATCTTCAGGTGCATACTAGAGTTAAGTCATGATATGCATAACATATCACAGGAAGACCCTGCAGCCGTAGTCAGTCTCATGTAATAGAATATTCGCAAAAATGGTGTAAATGAATTTATCCCAATGGAGTTTAATTAACTGTGGTAAAAATGCGACCCATCTAAGTTGTGTGTCTCCAATTTTCTACTTTAATAAACCACACAAACCTGGTATTCACTGTTGGTACTTTTCCACACAGTTAACCATAATTTTAAGGTAATATTTAAGTATATTAATGAGGGATATCATAAATAAAACGGTAAACTTGTTTAAATTAATTGTCAACATATTGAAGTAAAAGCATTTTCCAACACAGTATCGAATCCTGCCTCGGGCATGGATGTGCGTGATGTCCTTAGGTTAGTTAGGTTTAAGTAGTTCTAAGTTCTAGGGGACTGATGACCACAGCAGTTAAGTCCCATAGTGCTCAGAGGAGGTTAACATGATCTGGCTTTCCTGCACAGCAATAGTTATATATCTTGTCATAAGTAGTGATGATGAGAATGTGGTCAAAAAATACTTCTACAAATTCTTCACGTCTCTTATTAAGTAGACAGAGCGGAATCCGTAACGTCTGCTTTGAGAAACATTCCTGAAGTGAGATTGGTGCAATTCTTACAAGACCGTATTTTAGCCTGGAAAACTCTTGCATCCACGGCTACAACTTGATCAGATGACTTATGAATGCAGAAGTGCTAATTATCGACTCCTCTAGTAATTTTCACCGATGATAGCATAAATATTTAGTGTCTTGGTAGCACAGAACAAAAAATGACCTCACTTCCCACTGTTCAGTCTGCCTGCGGTATACTTCGTTGTATATTACAGGCGTTCACAGAAACGAAAGAAGGCAAGGCTCCCCTGTCAACCTTATCTCGACGCTATCAATTGGGTCTCCTTACTGCGCATTTTCCTTCATAGGGAAGGTGTGCACAAAACTGAACTACTTGGGCAAAGCTTGATTGATTTGTTCACATCTCTGCTATGTAATCAGCATTACGCTATAATTAATCACTTCAGATTTCGACAACGTAAACGTAAAGTGAACGCGATCGTAAAGTAGCGCTGTTCCGTTATGTGATCTGTAATTGTGTGCATCCGATCGTTTCCCCTTTTTGTAAACAGTAATGGTCTGCACTCTTTAACAGGCATATGAGACTATTGCTGCGCAAGATATTCCCAGTACTCATGAAATATTGCCTAGGAAAACAGCCAATTACAAGGCGTATTCACCGTAAAATCTAACTGGAATTCCGTCAGAGCCTGATGCTTTGTTCGAGTTAAGCAGTTTTTTCTTTTTTTTTTACATTACTCATACGTGAATACATTTTTTAAATGTGGAGTTTATTTTTTCTTCTTTCTATCTCCTATCTTCGGTTTAACTGTACGTAGAAGTAGTTAGGACATTTGGAAGCAAAAGCCCTATGCTGAAAGCATTCCGCTGTGCTTAGCTTGTGGCAACGTGCTGCAATCCTTTCTTTTCGTTGTAACTAAAGCGAACCTAGCGACATGATGGTGGCAGGATGAAGAAGGTGTAGGAATCTCGCCGTGACTGGGTAGTGACGTGGGAAGGGGAGGGGGAGGGGGGGTGGGCGCCAGCGAGAACTAATTTAATCACAGAAGCGGGGAACGGGGTCAGGGGGCGCCGGCCGGCGCTTACCTGCTTATTTATAGGCTGACCCGGCCTTTCGTAATTACACGTGCACTGCGTGTTAGCTCTGCTTATCTCTACTTCACTACACACACTTTCCTCGTCTCCTCAGAGAATCCCACCTCTTTATAACAAACATATTACGCTAGGCGATTTCCGTACACGCATTACCTCTAACAGTTTTGCTCAACAATATTATCAAACTTAGAGGTGTTCTGCGTGAAATTAATGATATGTGCATTATCCATAAAAATATTTAGCAAAATACGAGCTGTAATGGTTATACATGGTATAAATCACACCTTCAACCAAAACTTTTCTTAATTTTGTCGCGCTGCAGCACAAATACGAGGCCTGTTCAGAAAGTAAGCTCCGATTGATTGCCAAATTTAAACCACAGTGAACATCAGAAATGTTTTACTTCTAACAATTAGCTACACCTTTCAGCTACTTCTCTACGTAGTCGCCGTTCTGACTTAGACTTTTGTCATAGCGTTGTACCAACTTTTCAATAGCCTCATCATAGAAGGCAGCCGCCAGTGCTTTCCGCCAATTCTCCACGCTGGCCTACACCTCGTTGTCTGTGTCAAAATGTTGTCTTCAAAGACAGAGGTTCATGTGACCAGAGATGAAACTCAGGGGGAGACAATTGCGGACTGTATTGTGGGTAATCTAACATTTCCATTTGAAAACGCAGCAGGAGCATCTTCATTGCCCCTGCAGAATGCGACTGAGAATTGTCTTGAAGAAGAAACAGCACGACAGTTATGTAATGTTAGCTGCATAGCTTCAGGCGAAATTTCTCACCAGGCCCTCGTACTTGGCGGCAGACACTATTTTCTAGACATCTTTACGCACTCACTGCGAGCTCAGAAATGAGAAGAGCGACGTGATGCTAACTGGGGTTATACTAGAGACACTACCCAACACATCTGTGCAAAGCTTTATCGGATTTTCATAGTCGTTTCCATTTCTTGACCGATCGGAGCTTACTTTCTGAACGCCCCTCGTATAAAACTCTTCGAAAGAAAACCGTCGCCATGTTCTTAAGCAGTGAGGTAACATTGTAGCAACAAGGATTTACCTTGAACTGAACTGCACTTTGGAGGTCTTATCTTTCATGTTCCACTGACATGTAACTTATTTATCACAAATCGGCAGTCAGTTTTCTCCTAAAGGAAGAACAGTAGTGGTTGATGAAATAGTGTCCAATGGGTTTTCCTATTTTTGCTATCCACCTAGAAATAGACATAATATTGTTTTTGCTATGGTATGTACTGTCTCGAAAATATCATTTCCCAACGAGACAATTTCAGAGAAAAAACCTATTTAGTAGATCTGACGAGAATTTACGAAGAAAAAAATGATTTTAAAACTGTAATTCCTATATTGCTGTTGTGACGGGTTGAATTGTACAACAACCAGCAGTTTATACCATTTTAACGGATATATACATCACTGGGACAACAGATACTTGATCATTTCATGCCGGTCGCAGTGACCGAGCGTTTCTAGGTGCTTAATTCTAGAACCGCACACTACTGCGGTCGCAGGTTCGAATCCTGCCTCGGGCATGGATGTGTGTGCTGTCCTTAGGTTAGTTAGGTTTAAGTAGTTCTAAGTTCTAAGGGACTGATGACCTCAGGTGTTAAGTCCCATAGTGCTCAGAGCCATTTGAACCATTTGTTGATCATTTCATACAGCAATGAAAACGAAAGGTACTATGTGTTAAGTAGGTTACTTCCCATTTTACTTTACGGACATTGTATGTCCCTAAATTTCTTCAGGTGGTAATTCACTCTTATTATTTTAGTATCTTACATCCACCAGCATCGAGCAGAAACTATATAAAATGTTGTTTCTCGTAGTATATTCACAGCCTTTCTGGTTCAGTGCCATGACATGGAGACGTTCATCACTGCAAGAATAAGAACGGAATTCTGATTTGAGTACATGGTACACTTTTATTGGTATGTGTATTTAATCGCCTTTTTATAAAACCATATATCATGTGTGGATACAATTACATGAGTTTTTTCCACCGTAATTATCACAAAAAGTGTAGTATCTGAATCTTAGAATTACAGAGTATTTCATTTCTTAGAAGCCAAATTTGTTCTACATCAAAGACGAAGCAAAAGAATTTTGAACTCAAACACTTCTTTCACAAACTTAGTAACTCGACCAACATTTTATAAGTAATCTTTATTCATTTTTTCCTCTCAGTTATCACTTTCGTCACTCCTGATAGTGAGTTGTCCATGTGAAAATGCTAATTACATGGTGATACGAAGTCTAAGTTGTATTACAGGTCCAGACAGAACTGGCTGGATGAAGCATTTCAAAATTGAAAGGAATGCAAGGGCATAGCATCTCCAGTAAGACCATAATTACTAAGCACGTTGATACTAAATCCAATTCAGGGAGTGATAACTTTTTTTTTACTTTATTTATTTGTTTAATCAAATATTCTACAAATCTTGCAAAGTAGCTGGAACTTGAAGTCTCATGTTCCGGCAAGACATTTATCTCAAAGAATGTGCGTTGCAATGCACTGCACAACTTAGTTATCACACCAGAATTTTTACTGTTACAAATAAAAAATAGTAATATGAATTCTGGTCTCTCGTTCGTACAATAACAAACGAAACACGTAGACACCAAACAGAAGTTTTTTTCCATCAAACATTCAGTCTCAGGTGGTAAATGAAGTAAGATTATAATTTAACGGCTTGTCGACGACGAGTGTAAGCTCTTTTTCGGGAAGGATGGGGAAGACAATCTAATGACCCTTAGCAGAGTGACAATCCCGACATTTGTCGTCAGAAATTAGGGAGAGCCATGGAGAAGCTACATCTGGATGGCTGGTGGTGGAACTAAACCATTACCCTTGCTATAGCGAGGCTAGACACAAATAAATATGAAATTCCTGCTTGAACATAAATCCGGATCCCAGCCAAGCCTGCAGATTGCGCTGCGAGCGGCAACTGGGCAATGTCTTCAATACGTATCAAGTGGCCATAACAGTGTTCTGTGTAGCTGTGAGTGCGTTATGGCGGAGCTATGAGAAAACAAACTTGGACAAATTGTTGGTGCTCGTGTGATGGGTGCTTCCGTAACCAAGATAATCGAAGTGTTTGGTGTTTCAAGAGGCACCGTATCGAAGATTTATACCGGATACAGGAACATCGGAAAAACGTCATTCGCTAAGTCACAACGCGGACGAAAGTGCGTGTTGAGTGATCGAGAGACGGTCATTGAAGTGGGATGTGACGAGAAATAAGAGGACGACAGCTACCAAAGTCACTGCAGATCTGAATGTCGCACTCGAGAGCCCTGTCAGCACCAATACAACGCGATGGAAAATCCATAAGCAGGGAATTGTAGGGCGAGCTGGAATTCCAAAACCAAAAATCAATGATGCAAATGCCAGTAACAGGAAATCGTGACCCAAAAGACTTGATCGGATGAGTCTTGTTGAACACTGTTTATAATCTGTGGCCGAGCTTACGTCGCAAGAGTGAAACACAACGGGGGTTCAGAGATGTTTTGGGCAGCCATATCGTCGTATTCCACCGGCTTCGAAGTTTCTCTGCAAAGTCACATTACAACCACGGATCATGCGACCATTCTGGCTGATCAGGCCTATCTCATAGTACAATGTTTGTTCCCCATTCGTGATAATGTGCTCCAAGACGAGAGAGCCTCTCTTCACAAAGCTCACATCATCAAGGACAGGTTTTGTGAACAATAGGATGAATTGTCGAGTCTTCCCTGGCCACCGCAGTCACCAGATCTCAGTATTATTGAGCCTTTGTGGCCTCCAATGCTAGTGGAAGATGTTTTGAATGATAACTAGTTTCCTACATGCTGTTGGGCATGGTAATGTTTTGTGTTTTTGGTGTTTCCATATTTTCGTCCAACCACTGTACGTTCTAGGGTCTACGAACCTTAGCTTTGTCGCTACGAACGTGGACAGGCACATCAACGCCCTTATCAGCAGCTGATACAAGCGGCGCTGTAAATCCTTCTGCGTTGTCCAGAAATGTATCGGTTTGTACTTCATTTTGCAAGGTATCTGTGCTTCTTCTCAACGAATAGATTATCAAAGAAGCTGCGTGCTCGATCTTATCATGTCTAGAGACTACACCATCTCCAACACCTACGAGAAACTTGCTTCACTAATGCTTCCAATTTCACCAGCCGTTATCACTTTTGGAAGTCAGACTTCCCCACACTACATTGCAGACGAGACCCTCGGATCCATCTAGTTACGCCTTCATTAATAATTTCACGATTCCTTTCGGTTACTCCGCAGCTACTTCCCCTTGTGCAGGGACACTATGTCACCGACATTCTGCGCGACACCTCCCGTCGGAGGTTCGCGTCCTCTCTCGGGTATGGGTGTGTGTTGTCCTTAGCGTACGTTAGATTAAGTACTGTGCAAGCCGAGGGACCGATGACCTCAGCAGTTTGGTACCATAGAACTTACCACAAATTTCCATTTTTCACCGACATTCTGTCTCCTTGTAATACCCACTGAAATTTTGATACTCATGTGAATGAAAAATTATTTAAGTGCGTTTCAGCTGGTACGTAGTAAGTCTATCCAAATGGCCCCTATGGTATGTAGTCGACACAATGAGGGAAAGGTAATGACCCTCCACACAAACCTGCAGGTATCGTAGTTGCCAGAGAAATTGGACGGGCCGGTCAGGACAGTAATACACTACTGGCCAATAAAATTGCTACACCACGAATGTGACGTGCTACAGATGCGAAACGTAACCGACAGGAAGAAGATGCTGTAATATTCAAATGATTAACTTTCTAGAGCATTCACACAAGGTTGGCGCCGGTGGCGACACCTACAACGTGCTGACATGAGAAAAGTTTCCAACCGATTTCTCATACACAAACAGCAGTTGACCGGCGTTGCTTGGTGAAACGTTGTGATGCATCGTGTAAGGACGAGAAATGCGTACCATCACGTTCCCGACTTTGATAAAGGTCGGATTGTAGCCTATCGCGATTGCGGTTTATCGTATCGCGACATTGCTGTTAGCGTTGGTCGAGATCCAATTACTGTTAGCAGAATATGGAATCGGTGGGTTCAGGAGGGTAATGCGGAACTCCGTGCTGGATCCCAACGGCCTCGTATCACTAGCAGTCGAGATGACAAGCATCTTATCCGCATGGCTGTAACGGATCGTGCAGCCACGTCTCGATCCTTGAGTCAACACATGGGGACATTTGCAAGACAACAACCATCTGCATGAACAGTTCGACGACGTTTGCAGCAGAATGGACTATCAGCTCGGAGACTATGGCTGCCGTTACCCTTGACGCTGCATCACAGACGGGAGCGCCAGCGATGGTGTACTCAACGACGAACCTGGGTGTACGAATGGCAAAACGTCATTTTTTCGGATGAATCCAGGTTCTGTTTACAGCATCATGACGGTCGCATCCGTGTTTGGTGACATCACGGTGAACGCACATTGGAAGCGTGTATTCGTCATCGCCGTTCTGGCGTATCACCCGGCGTAGCAGTATAGGGTGCCATTGGTTACACGTCTCGGTCTCTTCTTGTTCGCATTGACGGCACTTTGAACAGTGGACGTTACATTTCAGATGTGTTGCGACCCGTGGCTCTACCCTTCATTAGATCCCTGCGAAACCCTACATTTCAGCAGGATAATGCACGACCGCATGTTGTAGGTCCTGTACGGGTCTTTCTGGATACAGATAATATTCGACTGCTGCCCTGGCCAGCACATTCTCCAGATCTCTCACCAACTGAAAACGCCTGGTCAATGGTGGCCGAGCAACTGGCTCGTCACAATACGCCATTCACTACTCTTTATGAACTGTGGTATCGTGTTGAAGCTGCATGGGCAGGTGTACCTGTACACGCCATCCTAGCTCTGTTTGACGCAATGCAAAGGAGTATCAAGGCCGCTATTACGGCTAGGGGTGGTTGTTCAGGGTACTGATTTCTCAGGATCTATGCACCCAAATTGCGTGAAAATGTAATCACATGTCAGTTCTAGTATAATATATTTGTCCAATGAATACCCGTTTAGCATCTGCATTTCTTCTTGGTGTAGCAATTTTAATGGCCAGTAGTGTACTACGACGGATCGGAAGTCAGAACTACCTGCAAAGCCGCACGTAAATAGTGAGTTCTCCTCGTGTCGCCTTCTGGCACAGCCTTAAGCTGATAATTATCTATAGTCTACTGAAAATGGTGTACCATTCGAAACCGTTTTCACCATAGTAGAATTTATGTGAGAATTTGGCAGCAATAAATCTGATTACCAAAAATAAAATGCTAGCTGTAGCTCTCCACCGGTGAAATGGCGACCATGAACAAATAATTTTGCACCTCGAGAGGATAAAGAGTTTACACAGAACGTTAAATTAAGTACTGCTTGCAAAGGCTTTTAGAGTGGAACATTCTTTAAAAATACGAGTTTTTGTAGACTAGAACGCAGACTCTGTACGAGAGAACAAACGTTACTCTCTCATGTGGAAACGTGTTATTTTTAATGGTTTATTCCTTATTTCTCTCCCGCCTGTCCTGAGAAATGTTTCCACAAAGTTTCATTGTCCTACAATCACTCGGTGGTCGTGGCGCCCTTTCAAGTAGAGAAAGTTTAACTATAGCCACCCAGTACATAAATTACAACAATAATGGTGTCTTGGTTAACGGCCTGGTATAGTAAGTCTTTTCATGGGACGCCACTTAGGCGACTTGCGTGTCCCTTATCAAACGGCACCGAGCGTATTCAAGCGGTCACCCAATCGAATAGTAACGGAGCCCAGTGTTGCTTAACTCTAGTGACTAGTTCAGAACCGGTAAGTCCAATGTGACAAATACGATATAATTAATGAGGTGAGTCATTTACGTGGATTTTTACAGCTATTTAAAAAGATATATTTATTTGGTCGTATAAAAACAAAAAACTGGTGACTTTTTTAGTTTTTTAAATAAAAAATTAAACATTGTGTTGGAAGGGAAAGGATTTTAAGAAGAAGCACTTAAATTCTCTGAAATTTTATAGCACTGTTGTGGTGTTACTACAATTGTTATTTTGTGGATTACATGTAAACACTAATACTAAATGGGGTGACCAGTTCTCTCACACGTGGGACCAGACGCAATGCGCCTACTTCTAATAAATAGTGATTACAATCACCCATAGTTTATCTATAGTTAATGTTTTCGTTATCGTACAATACACAATACTCTTACGACTTTAACATGTAGCCTAGTCACGCAGTAATAACGAAAATTATAATCACTTCCACAATCAATACAGTGAAATATGTCGATATAAGATAGCACACAAATGGTAACCACTGATCCTTGTGAATACCATCACTGAGTGACAGTTGTGAACATACGAGTATTAGGAGCCATTGCATAAAAGTATCAATTCAAATAAATTAAAATGTTCTCCAAATAATGTATGTCGTGTCTACAAAAGAGCACGTAATTTCCACTGGCTTATTCGCTAAATTATAGAACGATGATTGTTGGTTAAACTGTATTCTAGAGGTGAATGAATAAATGTAGGAACACCTCACTGGGAACAAAAAATATTAAATTATAATAATTCCGCATCATCTTTGAGATAATTTCCAGCTGATATATCGTTTGCCTATTGTGAATGCATCGTACCATAGAACATAAAGTGGATGTTGCCATAGTCTTTTTTTTTTCTTTTGGCAAAAGAAAGCAAATTCAGTCGATACACAGCCGGCCGCTGTGGCCGAGCGGTTCTAGGCACTTCAGTCCGGAATCACGCTGCTGCTATGGTCGCAGGTTCGAATCCTGCTTCGGGCATGGATGTGTGTGATGTCTAGGGCCCGGATTTTAATGAGAAGTCATAATTTTTTCGTAACTATAGGGTGAATTTTAGAACAATTTATACACAAATATAGGCATTTTAGTGTGGAAAAATGTATTTTTATTGTGCATATAAAGTCATATTTCAACAGATTTTAGTAACAGATCATATTGCGGCTAACGTTTAATATAATAGGTCATATTTCCGTCAACTTTTGCCAAAACTGCATATGCCGTTTTTCTCGTATCTTCCGACTCACACGAATAAGAAAATGAATATGTTGCTCACGAGACAATATTTAACGTGTTATTATAAAAGATAAACAGATAAATTAGTACACAGCTTTATTTATCAGGACTGTAGCAGAAAATCGGTGTACCACAACAGTCGTTTCGCGAACATAAAACATCGTTGCGCAGAGTCGACAATACGCTCTCAGAGCCAACAAAGACGGCTTCTGCCGTAATAATCATCGCAGTCGCACAGGTGTTCCCAGTAACCAGTTTGAATACAGCCTAGGCCTTCTTCAACATGCCTAAAACAAAGTGCTCCGACAGCGTGAAGTTGCGAGGATATGTTCCAGAATTTGGAGAGAAGTTCTTTAGTACTGATGGGAAAATATTATTTTGTAAACTGTGTGAAGTTAAAGTTAGTGCAGAAAGGCGCTTTAATGTGCAACAACACTGTAACACCGCTAAACACAGCAGCTGTGTGAAACGAAGTGCTGAAAATAACAGCAAGCAAACGCTGTTATTTGAACAGACAGGTCAATCGTCAACCGTGCAATCATTCTGCAAGGATTTGTGTGAGATGATGGTGTCCCGCAACATCCCATTGGAAAAGCTGAAGAATCCACGCTTCAGACGGTTCTTGGAGAAGTACACGACACATCCAGTTCCAGATGAATCTAGACTGAGAAAGAACTATTTATGCGTATGCTACAATGATGTGCTCAACAAAATACGAATTACTATCGCTGAGCAAAAGATCTGGCTATCGATAGATGAAACTACGGATATTAGTGGGCGATATATTGCAAATGTCGTTGGTGGTGTTCTAAAAGTTGATGGCCCTGGAGATATGTTCCTACCAACGTGTGAAGCTTTCGATAGAGTAAACAATTTGACGATTGCTATTTTGATTGACAACTCTCTGAAGCTACTGTGGCCGGATGGTGTGAAAAGAGACAACGTTATGCTGCTTGTAACAGATGGTGCTTCATATATGGCTAAAGCAGCCAAAGGGCTGCAGAATCCTTACCTCAGTATGGTTTACGCCACTTGCCTTGCACATGCGTTGCACAGAGTTGCCGGAGAGGTGCGATCAAATTACCGTGACGTGGACAAATTAATTTCCTGTGGCAAGAAAATCTATGTGAAGGCTCCGCTACGGGTGCAGAAATTCGAGGAACAAGCACCTTCAACGCCCCTAACACCTAAACCTGTTCTTACACGATGGGGTTCTTGGCTTAATGCTGCTGAATATTACTGCACCAACTACACCCAAACAAAGACAAACTTCTGTGAGCTTGATAGCGATGTATCAAGTGCTATCAAAATTGTGAAAGAAATTTTTACAGGTACATTGTCTCGAAACTTGGCATACATCAACGCCAATTTTTCAGTGATATCAAAAGCCATCAAACGACTGGAAGCTGTTGGCACTCAGCTATGTGAGGCCCTGTGTATTGTGCAACATGTGCAGAGTGAGTTGGGCCGAGCTCGTGGTCATGTGGCTGACAAAGTGAAAACCAAATTGCAAAGTATTCTCCAACGGAATCCTGGATATTCTACACTGTGCAAAATTAGTGACAGTCTTTCAGGGAATGCCGCAACATTTGAAGATACTGAAACAAAGCTGAACTCCAGTGACCTGGCTGCCTTCAAATACTTTCCAGTGACGTCTTGTGAAGTGGAGAGGAGCTTTTCCTGGTACAAAACTATCCTCAGCGAAAACCGTAGATCTTCGACCTGAAAATGCACCTTGTGATCCAGTGCAACTTTGCAGATACTGAAGATTGACATACGGTATTAAATAATGTGAAACGCTTTAAATACAATGTAGAAATAACAACATTGTTTTACTGTTCCGATAGATGATCTTTTCACTGTACTTTGTGTTTAGAAAATAAAACATTCAGACATTCAAAAAATAGGTGCAAATTACCCACAAACCCTACAGTAAGAAAGAACTATACTTACAATATTTTGAGAAGTGAACATTACTTTATGGTGAATAAAAAATTAAATAAACAAACAAGAATGCTTTAAATAAACTTTTATTAAGTCATATTTTATTTTTAAGGTCATATTTATTTAAGTTTTAGGTCATAAATGCTTGCATATTTCACTGTTTTTTAAGTAATTACAATCCGGGCCTTAGTGATGTCCTTAGGTTAGTTAGGTTTAAGTAGTTCTGAGTGTAAGGGACTGATGACCTCAGATGTTAAGTCCCATGGTGCTTAGAGCCACTTTTTTTAGTCTATACACAAATGTTTAAAGGAATTACAGTACTGTAACTGATTATTTTCAATCGCCATTATGGACAGCCTTTCTGATTAAACTTCACACAAACAGCTACTACTTACTGAATGGTGATCAAGAAAATGAAAGTTTATTCGTAAATATTGTAGTTTCATAAATATTGAAGTCGATTAGCACACGTAAAGTATACTGCTCTGCAAAAATTAAAGACGAATAGATGAAGTAACATAACATACTAAAATTTCGGTAGAAATAAGGAAGTGCGGAAGCATGATGGCAGAGATCTTCCAGAAGTGCACAGAACGACGTCATACGACGTGAGGTCAGCGTGGCTATGGTGCAATATGGTGTTGGGCCCCTCAACACAATGAAGCTGTTCTTCATTACAGTATGGCCCGCAAATAAAATGTGGATGACTTCACATGGGGAAGAATCATCGAGAAACTGGATGAAGGACGAAGTGTGACGAGTGTAGCCCAGGACTGACTGACTCTGAGCACTATGGGACTTAACAGCTGTGGTCATCAGTCCCCTAGAACTTAGAACTACTTAAACCTAACTAACCTAAGGACATCACACACATCCATGCCCGAGGCAGGATTCGAACCTGCGACCGTAGCAGTCGCGCGGTTCCGGACTGCGCGCCTAGAACCGCGAGCCGGCGTAGCCCAGGAGTTTGATATTACTCACAGTAGTGTTTCACATGCATGGGGAGCGTTCGGAACCACCTACTGTGCTGCCTGAAGGAGAGAAGGACTGGAATACAATTTCACTCTCCCCAGGGGAACGGCGACTGCGTGGGTGTGGTCTCTTTGCCCGGCAACCAGTACGTCGTCTTCCGCTGACACCTCCACATCGGTGGCACCGTTTGAGATGGTGTCAAGACCATACGTACTTGGTCAACGTGAATTGCCCTCGGATGAGAGCAAATTATGTTTGAGTAGTGATTGCGGACGTCCACGCATGTGGCGAAAAATGGGAACACATAAAGCATCCAGTACAGCGCAAGTGAAGGAGGAGCTCCTGGAACGAGAGGGTATTCGGTGAATGGAATGGACTGCCCATTGCTATAATTTAAATCCCATCGAGGACGTTTAAGGTGTGTTTGGGAGACATATTGCAGCGCGTCCACACGATCCAACGACCATCCAACGGAAAGCCCCACCACCAGAACTCCTAACCGACCTAGTAGCCAGCATGGGAGCACGTTGCAGAGCATGCACTGCCGTCACAAACCCTATTAAGAATCATGTGCCTTCTTTTGCAGTGTACAGGTGACCATCATAAACCGCTGTGACTTCAATTTAATTATTGTCTTTGAATAAATGTATCATTTCTGTTCGTCTGACTGCTTATGTCTCTCAGTTACATTCCTTACTATACTGAAGCAGTTCTTTCTATGTACTACCTAAGTTTCATTGAATTGTGTCACTTGGCTGTGACTTCAATGTAATTATTGTCTTTGAGTAAATGTACCATTTCTGTTCGTCTGATTGCTTATGTCTCTCAGTTACCTTCCTTACTATACTGAAGTAGTTCTATCTATGCACTACCCAAGTTTCATTGAACTGTGTTACTTGGCAGAGACACATCATGCGAAACTTACTTTCGTCCTAATTTTTGCACACCGGCGTAGTATGTTGCACATTGGCACAGAATTTCTTTACTCTTCACTATTCGTAACGTCTTGATTGCTATCACAGTCTGTGACACATTTTTAAGTTGCGATGATGATGATGATGATGGTTATGATGTTTGGTTTGTGGGGCGCTCAACTGTGCGGTCATAAGCGCCCGTGCACATTCCAGTCTGTACACAGTCCAATATAGCCACTTTCATGAATTATGATGGAATGATGAGGACAACACAAACACCCAGTCCCCGGGCAGAGAATATCCCCAACCAGGCTGGAAATCGAACACGGGACCCCCGGGACCCTGTGACGTTGCGAGAGTGGCATAATAACAGTGGACAAAATTTTCAGTTCATACTTCTCTTTGCATAAATATCTCAGTCATTTTTGCCAATGTTACAATTAAAATTTCTCGGCATTGTCACTTTTTATTGGAGTATTACTTATTCATCTCTCATTCCTACTACAACCTTTAATTATTCTCTTTAGATCGGCATATACATACGCACTCCATCTTCCATGACTCGGCCGTTCCTACTACTTCCACAACAATAACTCTAATTATAACCGTGGCTTTCGTACCGGCGTACAGATATTACTGACGTTTATATTACTCGTACAGTTCAGAAACAGTACTCAGTTGATTTCTTAACACTAAGTCACAACACATACTGCCCATCTGAAAATCATAAAATAATAGTTCTTATTAATAATAATTACCACTACTTAGTTAGATGCATGTCACAGTTTGACATTCGTCACTATGGATATTAAATATTACGTAACGGTGTTTTTACACGAATTCCTGTTTGTTCAGTATCGAGTGTCTGTATTACCTGTCGATATTTCTTGCACGAATCAGGTTAAGGCAAATATATGATCCTTCATGTCACGGCCCTTGGAAGGACAGACAGTCTGTAGGAGAGTAGAGTTATGTTATAACAAAGGGGTAATGTGTGGAGATAATGATAGGTCGGAGGAGGGGGTGGTGTTAGATTTTACGAGAGACAAATGAAATGGTGTCTGAGATATCGGACAGGACATGGTATGGAGAGAAAGTTAGGAAGAGCCCTGATGTGCTGTAGGGTAGCCTTAGAGTACATAGACTGAACAAATATCTCCGAAAATTTCATTGTTTGAGAGAGGGAATCGGTTGAAATTTCGTAGAGAGAGATATCGAGTGTATGTATGAGTAGGTCCTGTGCAGACTCATACGCAAAGTTCCTTCATCTTTACTTTGACATAATAGCGTCTGTTCGAAATCTCCCTTCCCCCATTTTAACGAGTTTCGTTCAGCGAACAGTCACCACTAGGATTGTTAGAAGCTAACTACCTTAGTCTATGTAAGTCAAGAGAATATCTAAGAGTCGGCCGTTGTGGCCAAGCGGTTGTAGGCGCTTTAGTCTGGAACCGCACTGCTGCTATGGTCGCAGGTTCGAATCCTGCCTCGGGTATGAGTGTGTGTGATGTCCTTAGGTTAGTTAGGTTTAAGTAGTTCTGAGTCTAGGGGACCGATGACCTCAGTTGTTAAGTCCCATAGTGCTTAGAGCCATTTGAACCATTTTAATATCTAAGGAAAGCACTCCTTGCCCTGGCTGTTGAACTAGAGATATGTAAAAATCGTATTTTATTTGTTTGTAAACAGTTAACTACCAGCACTGTTTGCGAGCTAGCCTAATGGTAATTCAGACCAATCTCGACAACAGTAACAATCAGTTTAACAATCAGTTACTGACGCACAATGAATGCACTGACGGATCCGCACCACCTGCTACCAAAATCTGAGGTTGGAAACTGAAATCTTCTTGCCTTCATGCTCCCACTGTACCACAAAAAAAGAGTTAAAGTTCGCACCACCAAAGGACAAAACACAGTACTTACTTCTTTACGTGTTTAAGCCACATACTCCTACATGCACTCGAGATTAATTTTCTCTCATTTTGATCGTTGTTCAATCAAAGTCCCACATTACACTGCGCATCGTCTCCATTCCTATTGTATCCAAACTGCACCACGAACCAGTCAGATTCTCTTCCTTTACCCCAACTATCGTATTGTTCACCTGAGGACTCCCTACACTATATGATAAAAGTATCCAGACACCGATTAGAGGACATTAATTTGTGATGTGTCCACTCTTCACCTTTATGACGGCTTTAACTCTGCGAGTACGAATTCAGTGAGGTTCTGAATGTGTGTGGAGGTGTGGCAGCCCATTCTTCCTCAAGAGCCGAAGCTTGAGAAGGTAGTGATGTTCGACGTTGGGGTCTGAAGTGAACTCGACGTTCTAACGTATCCCAAAGGTGTTCCATTTGGTTCACGTCGGGACTCTTAGTAAGCCAGTCTGTTTCAGGAATGTTATTGTCCACAAACAATTGCCTCATGGATGCTGCTTTACGACAGGTACACTGACATGTTGATAGAATCGGGGTCTCCGAACCGTACTTCTACTGTAAGAAGTACACAATGCTTGTAAATTGTGTTCGTATCCTTCCGTAGTTAGGATTTTTAAGCACAGTAGGGGGGACACATCCAAAGTGCAAACAACAATCCCATATCGTAACATTACTTCATCCACAAACTGCCTATTGGCTTCTATCTCGGGTTCTTCGGCCGACGTTCATCTAATGATTTTTCTGACGTTTCGCCAGCACGAGTGGCTGGCATTGTCAAAGCTTCACCCTCCATTGCCGGTGGTGAACCGGCAATGGAGGGTGAAGCTTTGACAATGCCAGCCACTCGTGCTGGCGAAACGTCAGAAAAATCATTAGATGAACGTCGGCCGAAGAACCCGAGACAGAAGCCAATAGGCAGTTTGTCAACGAGTGGCCACGAAAGCCTCAACAATTTTGTATTACTTCATCCGTTCCTCACTGTTGGCACTACACATAATGGCAGGTAAATTCTCCTCGCATTTGCGAAGCCCAAACCCTTTCAGTTGGTTGGTTACAGGGTATAGCGTGATTCATCACTCCACATCACTCTTCTCCGGCTATTCACTGCCGAGTCGCGTCGCTCCTTATACCATCTCAACCGTCCCTTATCACTGACTACAGAAATTGTGGCTTATTGGAAGCTGCTCGACCACTGTACACCATTCTTTTTAACTCCCTACAACACACTCATTGTGCTAGCCAGAATGCTGGTAGCAGTTTGAAAGTCACGAGTGATTGCCCTCTGATTTCATTACAAACACCATGCGGAATGTTGGAGGATACCTGTCCGTCCTCACATGAGGCATACCTTGTCTTAATCTTGTTGTTGGTAGCAATTTCACTTAACGATCACATCACAAACTTGGGCATCTTTAAAAGGGGTGAAATGCCCCTGACGCATTTGTTACTCAGGTGACATACAATGACAAGTCCACATGCAAAAAAAAAATGGTTCAAATGGCTCTGAGCACTATGGGACTTAACATCTGAGGTCATCAGGCCCCTAGAACTTAGAACTACTTAAACCTAACTAACGTAAGGACATCAGACACTTCCATGCCCAAGGCAGGATTTGAACCTGCGACCGTAGCAGTAGCGAGGTTCTTGACTAAGTGCCTAGAACCGCTCGTCCACCCCGGCCGGCCCACGTGCAAGTTATTGAGCTCTCCTGATAGATCCATTCTCCTATTACTTTTTTTACATCGTTGGTTCCGTCTCTCGTTGCATCTAATGATCAATTCCGCATTTAATAGTTGTGTCCGGACATTTTTGTTCAGATAGTGGATATCCCATATCTGATTTCCTTCCGACAAACCCAGTCGCGTGTCTATATTTTACTTGCAGCTTATTATCGAACTCTCCGACAACTAAATGCGGTATGTCGACAGCAGCACCTTCGTAAACATCCTGTACAGTACAACGAAACCAGCACTACCAACATCCCAGTCTTTTATCGTCTCATCAATATTACCAATTTAGCTAATGAAATCTGCAATTTATCCCAATTTAAAGTTTTTATGTTCAACTTTCCTATATTCAAAACCTGCATCGCTGGAGAGCAGATACTTCAGCAGAGGAATGAAAAAGTATTGAATAACAATCAGTTATAGTTAAGAATCTTTCCGAAATCAGATACATTAGAAACGGAGAATTAGCTGATTCGTGCGAGGACGGGACAGCAGATCCTCCACGGTCTTGTTGAGGAAATATGCTATGCATTTATATGTATGAGACCAAAGCTTCTGCTTTGCCATCTCACCTGCTTCATGTAAGCACAAAAATAACTAAATATTCTCGTTAATGCAAATGCAGGTTCAGAAGAAGAGATTAAGAAGCAAGGCGGCCGCAGTACGTCGGTAGATGCTGAAGCCTGTCGGCAAAGCCCTACGTTGGCTGCCATGGCCCGGAGCTCATCAAAGATCGGCAAACATGGGCGTGAGCGACGCACGGCATCCGATACTATCGACGACTGCTGCCAAAAGCTCGTCTGAAGCGCGGTCGCGGGTGATGCCTTCTAGGAAATCCCAGTCTGATGTTATCCTGCTCCTCAGCGGGGCCTCCTCTGCGGGCGCTGAATGATCTGTCAACCTATATCCTGGACGCTGGTCCCTTTTCTTGGAATCATCGCCTCCCAGTCCATCTGTCACGTGTCTCCAGTTTTTATATTGCAATAAAATAGTGTACTAATAAACGTTTATAATGCCCTGAGCAACTTATCTATTTTGTTTTCAGTTGGCCTGTTCGTCATATTTACCTTAAATGTCTATCGGTGCATTTAACAGACTCCTCTGAGACCTAATCACTGTTCGCTACCTCGCAGGTTTACAACTCACAAAAATCATTAGATTTTTACTTAATCGACATTTCAGTATTTTCCATATTCAAAAGGATGTGGCTGTAGCTCTGAACAGTGGAGCAATCTTGTTTCGATTACAGATATTGGATGAGTAAGAGCGTTCTTTAATACCTTATAAATACAAAATAACAATAGGTGAAATATGAATACTCACATAATAAGAAATAATACGTTATAGACAGGGGAGCACTTGCCTTTCCTTCATTACGTTAATTAAAGACTACGGCAAGTGAAAAAGTATCCCGCCTGAGATGTAAATATAAAACATTTACCGAACCATAGATCGATGTCGCTACGGTTGCAGGTTCGAATCCTGCCTCGGCCATGGATGTGTGTGATGTCCTTAGGTTAGCTAGGTTTAAGTAGTTCTAAGTTCTAGGGGACTTATGACCACAGCAGTTGAGTCCCATAGTGCTCAGAGCCATTTGAACCATAGATCGATGTTTGGCCTCGTTGAGGGAAGCACTGAATAAAAATAAAAGGGTACGACACAAATTATTTGATTTCGTCTTACAAGATTTGTGGATTGGATCTTGGATGTAAATGGATTTTGGGACATATATATATATAAATAGTCTTAGGTATATATTATGCTCAATCTCAAAAATGTCACCAAGGATTCAGATTAATGGCACATCTTAAGAGGAAGCATATTTTGTACTTTCAGTTGCTTCAGTCACACATATAGCGTAAACAGATAAAATTATTCCCAAAGAATATTTAATTTATAATAAAAAACTAACAAATCATTGTAACTGAATGCGCAGAAGAGAAATGTAGTTCAACAAATGACTGTGATAGATTTCATAGTAGTAATAGAAATGTTCATGATGGTATCTCAGATGTTTTGCATGTTCTTGAGGTAGTTATTTCACACATTTTTAGAGAGGCATTTGAAGTAATTAATTACACATGGTGCCCTAAAGTTCCAGTTTCAACATGCTGTATAAATAGAACCACTGCTCAGAAGAACGTCAAGTTTGAACAGCATATTATTGACGTAGGGGAAAACTTCATGGAACAAAAAAATTAACGAAAACTTGAATAATAGATGGTGCTGTAAGCTTCAGGATATGTACACCAATAGGCTCGCGCACACGGCTGTTCCGCACTTTACTTCCGAGACGTCCAACATGACTGTCTCCAGAAGGACAATGAGAGACTCTTTTAACGAATTTGAAAGCAATATTTTATCTGCATATTCTAAAAATAACCCCAAAAAATTTTGGTCGTTCGTAAAATCTATGAACGCTACAAATAATTCAATAACTTCTCTTGCTGACAGTACGGGTGACGTAACTGATGATGATAAACAGAAGGCCGAAATTCTAAACCTAGCTTTCAAAAACTCTTTTACGATAGAGGACTGCAGCACAATTCCCCCTTTCAATTATCGAACAAACGAAAGGATGGTTGACATAGTGTTTAGTGTATCTGGGATTGTAAAACAGTTAAGATCCTTAGATACCAGAAAGGTATCTGACCCAACCGGTATCCCCGTAAGATTTTATGTTGACTATGCTACAAATACAGCACCATTCTTATCCGTCATCTATCAGAGATCATTGGAACGGCGGAAAGTTCCACGGGACTGGATGAAGGCCCAGGTCATAGCAGTCTATAAAAAGGGTATAAAATCGGATGCACATAATTACCGGCCAATTTCACTGACATCGATTTGTTGTAGAATCATGGAACATATTTTGTGTTCAGACATAATGACCTTTCTAGACTCTGAGTAGCTCATCTGCAGAAAGCAGCACGGTTTTAGGAAACAGCGGTCATGCGAGACACAGCTGGCCCTCTTTGTGCATGATATACAACAGGCTCTAGATACCGGTTCCCAGGTTGATGCCATATTTATTAACTTTCGAAAGGCGTTCGACTCAGTTCCGCACTGTCGCTTACTACAAAAAGCGCGCTTACGGTCTATCCAGTGACATATGCGGTTGGATAGAAAGTTTTCTAACAGAGAGGGAGCAGTATGTCATTCTGAACGGGGTAACTTCAACAGAAAGAAGAGTAACTTCAGGTGTGCCTTACAGCAGCGTAATAGGTCCTCTGCTTTTTACGATTAACATAAACGATCTGGTTGATGGTACTGACAGCGGCCTTAGACTGTTTTCCGATGATGCTGTAGGGGGGCGGGGGGCGGGAAATGTGACTTTGGCGCGAATTGTGCCCTCTGCCACACACTGCTTGGTGACTAGCGGAGTATATATGTAGATGTAGATGTAGAAAAATTGCACCCTGTTGCAAAAGCTCTATTACTAGAACGGTCACTGTGTGCCCGTAACCCTGCATAAGTTCTGGTCACTCAAGTGTATGAAAAAACGCACAATTCCGATGTCTGCTACCGGTCTGCCGAAATTTATTACAAAATTCGAAAAGGCGGGTTCTTTTGAAGTGTAATGTGTCAGAGGGAGGAAAGCAGTTGATCCGAAGTCTGTCGAAGATGTGGCTACAGCATTGCAGGAGAGAAAAGGTGCAGTGCTCAGAGATTTGCTCGAACGTAGGCCATGCCTGCGAGTACGGTGCATAAAAGTCTACGAAACATCCTGCGCTGTTATTCATAAAAAATCACCCATGTTCAGGAGCAGCTTTCTGCTGAACTGCCAGACGGACAAACGTTTGCTCTGGAATTTCTTGCCCGCATGGAAGTGGACAACGAATAATATTGGAAAATTCTGTGGACAGATGAAGCCGATTTCCAAGGACATGTCAATATGCAGAACTGTAGAATATGGGCAACGAAACATCCGCATGCACATAAACCGGTACTACTTCATTGTGCAAAGACGACTGTGTAGTGAGGGTTGACGGCATCGTTTATGGTAGGGCCGTATTTTTTCTAGGAGATGAGTCCTGCAAGTCTTTTTATCTCTGCCATCACTGGCAAACGCTATGAGGATCTTTAGCGCACCAACGTCATTCCAGCCCTTCAACAGCGTGGATGTTTTGTAGGATCATTTTTATGGAAGATGGCGCACCTCTACACATTACACGGACAGTGATGCGGCTGCTGTAGAGGCATTTCGGAAATGCTAAAATTATCAGCCGTTATTTCCCTATAGCCTGACCATCGGGATCATCACCTCGAAGGGAACGATCTATTGATACGTAATCAGCATGGTTTCAGAAAACATCGTTCTTGTGCAACGCAGCTAGCTCTTTATTCGCACGAAGTAATGGCCGCTATCGACAGGGGATCTCAGGTTGATTCCGTATATCTGTATTTCCGGAAAGCTTTTGACATCGTTCCTCACAAACGACTTCCAATCAAGCTGCGGGCTTATGGGGTATCGTCTCAGTTGTGCTACTGGATTCGTGATTTCCTGTCAGGAAGGTCGCAGTTCGTAGTAATAGACGGCAAATCATCGAGTAAAAGAGAAATGATATCAGGTGTTCCCCAGGGAAGCGTCTTGGGACCTCTGCTGTTCCTGATCTATATAAATGACCCTCGTGACAATCGGAGCAGTTCTCTTAGGTTGTTCGCAGATGATGCTGTAATTTACCGTCTAGTAAGGTCAACCGAAGACCAGTATCAGTTGCAAAGTGATTTAGAAAAGATTGCTGTATGGTGTGGCAGGTGGCAGTTAACGCGAAATAACGAAAAGTGTGAGGTGATCCACATGAGTTCCAAAAGAAATTCGTTGGAATTCGATTACTTGATAAATAGTAAAATTCTCAAGGCTGTCAATTCAACTAAGTACCTGGGTGTTAAAATTACGAAAAACTTCTGTTGGAAAGACCACATAGATAATATTATGGGGAAGGCGAGCCAAAGGTTGCGTTTCATTGGCAGGACACTTAGAAGATGCAACAAGTCCACTAAACAGACAGCTTACACTACACTCGTTCGTTCTCTGTTAGAATATTGCTGCGCGGTGTGGGATCCTTACCAGGTGGGATTGACGGAGGACATCGAAAGGGTGCAAAAAAGGGAAGCTCGTTTTGTATTATCACGTAATAGGGGAGAGAGTGTGGCAGATATGATACGCGAGTTGGGATGGAAGTCATTAAAGCAAAGACGTTTTTCGTCGCGATGGGATCTATTTACGAAATCTCAGTCACCAACTTTCTTTTCCGAATGCGAAAATATTTTGTTGAGGCCAACCTACATAGGTAAGAATGATCACCAAAATAAAATAAGAGAAATCAGAGCTCGAACAGAAAGGTTTAGATGTTCGTCTTTCCCGCGCGCTGTTCGGGAGTGGAATGGTAGAGAGATAGTATGATTGTGGTTCGATGAACCCTCTGCCAAGCACTTAAATGTGAATAGCAGAATAGTCATGTAGATGTAGATGTAGATCACCCAATCTTAATCCGTGTGACTTCTGGTTCAAATGGTTAAAATGGCTCTGAGCACTATGGGACTCAACAGCTGAGGTCATCAGTCCCCTAGAACTTAGAACTACGTAAACCTAACTAACCTAAGGAGGTTCTGCCCGAGGCAGAATTCGAACCTGCGACCGTAGCGGTCGCGCGGTTCCAGGCTGAAGAGCGCCGTACCATTCGCGTATAATCTCGCATCAGTCACCACACGAGTTAGGACGACCCTAAGTTATTCTAACAAAATCGCAAAATAAAGAATCCAGTCATAAGAAAGTCATTAAAGATATCTTTTGACTCCAGAATCGGGGGATTGATCGGTTGTGAAAGAAAATCGCCGCAACAGAAGATAAAATGCAGAATGATTTCATAGAACACCATTTTAAAGATAGTGATGCTGTTGACCATATGGTCAGTGGTAAACAATTGTCTCTATAATACGCGTTAAATTCCAACTGTTGCTACCAATAGAAAATTTTTACGATAGAGGTGGTTGGTTAGTCAGTGACGCTGGCTGATTGCTCTGAGATAAGGAATTATGCCTCCCTTATCTCACTATTGAGCGCTTTGCAGTGGTACGTGGAAATTTTTGATGTTCTTTGGCTCATGTAAAAATAGGGTGCAAAGGAAACCATTTTGATTTAAATAACTAATTGATGTGTCTACAACAGCAGCTCACAATGGCCACGAACGGAAGAAACAAATTATAATGGAGTATCGAACATGTTCTAGCTTTCCAGTATCTGGAGCGCATCCTCGGCGTGTGTCGAAAGCAATGTTGTTGAAAAGCTGCACGTAGCCTGTAGAGATAGAGGAATTTAACGATACATCATTTTTCTTAATTAGATTAGATTAAATTAGATTTACCTTCATTCCAATTGATCCGTAGTGAGGAGGTCCACCAGGATGTGGAACATGTCAGGAAAACAATAATAGATAACAAATATTTACAACTGAAACAAATAAGCTAATATACCTTCCGCAGGTCTCAAGTGGAATGATCGTCATTTTTTAAATGAACACTATATGAAAGAATCATTTTACAAACACTAATGCACTGAATTTAAAATAAAAGTTTTCCTTTATTTGTAAGGTAATAAACATGTAATAGAACTACTATAATACTTATTTACAATGAACACTTTACTGCACTTAAATGGTGCAGAAGTTAGAATGTACTTACACACACATACACATAATATAAACACCTAATTATTAAAGGAATCCCAATAAAAGATAATAGGTCACAGATTCCCACAGGAAACACTCAGCTAACGTCACTGAAACAGCCCTCCTTTGTTCGTTATGAAACTTCCACCTTACACCATACACGATATTTCTGCGGTTGTTTGCTGATGGTTGCGTGGCGAGCGGAAAGGTGTCTCGTTGAGTGACTGTAGGAGGATACAATACGACATAGAAAAAATTTCCAGCTGGCGTGAAGAACGGCAGCTAGCTCCAAATGTAGAAAAATGTAAGTTAATGCGGATGAGTAAAAAAAAGAAACCGGTAATGTTCTAGTACAGTATTAGTGGTGTGCTGCTTGATACTATCACATCGTTTAATTATCTGTGTGTAAAGTTAAATGGAATGACCATGTGAGAATTGTAGGAGGGAAGGAGAATGGTCGACTTCGGGTTATTAGGAGAACTTCGGAAGACTGTGGTTCGTCTATAAACGATATCGCATATAGGACGCTAATGCGACATACAATTGAGTATTGCTATAGTGTCTGGTATCCGCAGCAGATCGGATTAAACAAAGACATCGAAGAAATCCAGAGGGGGGCTGCTAGATTTGTTACCGCTAGGTTGAAACACCACACAGTTATTACGGAGATGTTTCGGGAACTCAAATGGGAATCTCTGGAGGGAAGGTGAAGTTCTTTTCGAGAAAAACTATTGATACGATTTAGAGAACCGGCATTTGAAGCTGACTGCAGAACGATTCTGGCCGGCCGAAGTGGCCGTGCGGTTAAAGGCGCTGCAGTCTGGAACCGCAAGACCGCTACGGTCGCAGGTTCGAATCCTGCCTCGGGCATGGATGTTTGTGATGTCCTTAGGTTAGTTAGGTTTAACTAGTTCTAAGTTCTAGGGTACTAATGACCTCAGCAGTTGAGTCCCATAGTGCTCAAAGCCATTTGAACCAATTTTAGAACGATTCTGCTGGGGCCAAAGTGCATTTTGGGTAAGGACAACGGAGATCAAATTTGTTGTGGCTCATAAGGAACCATATAGACAGTCACGTTTCTCTTGCTGTATTTACGAATGGAGCAGGATATGAAATTACTGGCAGTGTTACAATGTTCCCTCAGCCATGCAGTATAAGATGACTCCCGAGTATCTATGTAGATGTAGGTGCAGAAAACCTCCAGTTTTTGTCGAAGACCTTTACGCAACATATTCGTGCTTCACGGGTGAAAAGTGTTCCATGTGAACGTTTAAGGAGGAATTGAAAGATGAACTTCATATTACCAAATACTTCAAGGAACCGAAGTCAGTTCTACATCTTGAAACAAGATGATATACACAATTACTACAGTAGAACAAACATCTAAAAAAAAATCCTATCAGACTTTGAAACAGTAACCGTTCTGAATGTGCGCGTGAAATCAGCCGAAGGAGGAATGTTCTGTAAACAGAATGGTGTGAAAAACTCGAGGCCAAAAGTAACTTTCGCCAGATGTGTCGCTGATAAGTAACATAGTCGATGAAACTTTTACCACACATGGAAGTAACTGCTGCAGTATAGCACAGAAGATGTTGTTGTTGTTGTTGTTGTGGTCTTCAGTCCTGGGACTGGTTTCATGCAGCTCTCCATGCTACGCTATCCTGTGCAAGCTTCTTCATCTCTGAGTAACTACTGCAACCTACATCCTTCTGAATCTGCTTAGTGTATTCATCTCTTGGTCTCCCTCTACGATTTTTACCCTCCACGCTGCCCTCCAATACTAATTTGGTGATCACTTGACGCCTTCAGAACGTGTCCTACCAACCGATCCCTTCTTCTTGTCAAGTTGTGCCACAGACTCCTCTTCTCCCCTATTCTATTCAATACCTACTCATTAGTTATGTGATCTACCCATCTAATCTTCAGCTTTCTACTGTAGCACCACATTTCGAAAGTTTCTATTCTCTTCTTGTCCAAACTATTTATCGTCCACGTTTCACTTCCATACATGACTACACTCCATACAAATACTTTCAGAAACGACTTCCTTACACTTAAATCTATACTCGATGTTAACAAATTTCTTTTCTTCAGAAACGCTTTCGTTGCCATTGCCAGTCTACATTTTATATCCTCTCTACTTCGACCATCATCAGTTATTTTTCTCCCCAAATAGCAAAATTCCTTTACTACTTTAAGTGTCTCATTCCCTAACCTAATTCCCTCAGCATCAAACGAGTTAACTCGACTATATTCCATTATCCTCGTTTTGCTTTTGTTGATGTTCATCTTATATCCTCCTTTCAAGACACTGTCCATTCCGTTCAAATGCTCTTCCAAGTCCTTTGCTGTCTCTGACAGAATTACATTGTCATCGGCGAACCTCAAAGTTTTTATTTCTTTTCCGTGGATTTTAATACCTACTCCGAATTTTTCTTTTGTTTCCTTTACTGCTTGCTCAATATACAGATTGAATAACATCGGGGAGAGGCTACAACCTTGTTTCACTCCCTTCCCAACCGCTGCTTCCCTTTCGTGTCCCTCGACTCTTATAACTGCCATCTGGTTTCTGTACAAATTGTAAATAGCCTTTCGCTCCCTGTATTTTACCCCTGCCAACTTTAGAATTTGAAAGAGATTATCCCAGTCAACATTGTCAAAAGCTTTCTCTGAGTCTACAAATGCTAGGAACTTAGGTTTGCCTTTCCTTAATCTTTCTTCTAAGATAAGTCGTAGGGTCAGTATTGCCTCACGTGTTCCAATATTTCTACGGAATCCAAACTGATCTTCCCCGAGGTCGGCTACTACCAGTTTTTCCATTCGTCTGTAAAGAACTCGCGTTAGTATTTTGCAGCTGTGACTTATTAAACTGATAGTTCGGTAATTTTCACATGTGTCAACGCCTCCTTTCTTTGGGATTGGAATTATTACATTCTTCTTGAAGTCTGAGGGTATTTCGCCTGTCTCATACATCTTGCTCACCAGGTGGTAGAGTTTTGTCAGGACTGGCTCCTCCAAGGCTGTCAGTAGTTCTAATCGAATGTTGTCTATTCCCGGGGCCTTGTTTCGACTTACGTCTTTCAGTGCTCTGTCAAACTCTTCATGCAGTATCATATCTCCCATTTCATCTTCATCTACATCCTCTTCCATTTCCATAATATTGCCCTCTATATACTTCTTCCGCCTTTCTGCTTTCCCTTCTTTGCTTAGAACTGGGTTTCCATCTGAGCTCTTGATATTCATACAAGTGGTTCAGTTTTCTGCAAAGGTCTCTTTAATTTTCCTGTAGGCAGTATCTATCTTACCCTTAGTGAGATAAGTCTCTACATCCTTACATTTGTCCTCTAGCCATCCCTGCTTAGCCATTTTGCACTTCCTGTCGATCTCATTTTTGAGACGTTTGTATTCCTTTTTTCCCTGCTTCATTTACTGTTTTTTTTATATTTTCTCCTTTCATCAATTAAATTCAATATTTCTTCTGTTACCCAAGGATTTCTACTAGACCTCGATTTTTACCTACTTGATCCTCTGCTGCCTTCACTGTTTCATCCCTCAAAGCTACCCATTCTTCTTCTACTGTATTTCTTTCCCCCATTCCTGTCAATTGTTCCCTTATGCTCTCCCTGAAACTCTGCACAACCTCTGGTTTAGTCAGTTTATCCAGGTCCCATCTCCTTAAATTCCCACCTTTTTGCAGTTTCTTCAGTTTTAATCTACATCTACATCTACATCTACATCTATACTCCGCGAGCCACCTTACGGTGTGTGGCGGAGGGTACTTATTGTACCACTATCTGATCCCCCCTTCCCTGTTCCATTCACGAATTGTGCGTGGAAAGAACGACTGCTTGTAAGTCTCCGTATTTGCTCTAATTTCTCGGATCTTTTCGTTGTGATCATTACGCGAGATATATGTGGGCGGTAGTAATATGTTGCCCATCTCTTCCCGGAATGTGCTCTCTCGTAATTTCGATAATAAACCTCTCCGTATTGCGTAACGCCTTTCTTGAAGTGTCCGCCACTGGAGCTTGTTCAGCATCTCCGTAACGCTCTCGCGCTGACTAAATGTCCCCATGACGAATCGCGCTGCTTTTCGCTGGATCATGTCTATCTCTTCTATTAATCCAACCTGGTAAGGGTCCCATACTGATGAGCAATACTCAAGAATCGGACGAACAAGCGTTTTGTAAGCTACTTCTTTCGTCGATGAGTCACATTTTCTTAGAATTCTTCCTATGAATCTCAACCTGGCGCCTGCTTTTCCCACTATTTGTTTTATGTGATCATTCCACTTCAGATCGCTCCGGATAGTAACTCCTAAGTATTTTACGGTCGTTACCGCTTCCAATGATTTACCACCTATGGCATAATCGTATTGGAATGGATTTCTGCCCCTATGTATGCGCATTATATTACATTTATCTACGTTTAGGGAAAGCTGCCAGCTGTCGCACCATGCATTAATCCTCTGCAGGTCCTCCTGGAGTACGTACGAGTCTTCTGATGTTGCTACTTTCTTGTAGACAACCGTGTCATCTGCAAATAGCCTCACGGAGCTACCGATGTTGTCAACTAAGTCATTTATGTATATTGTAAACAATAAAGGTCCTATCACGCTTCCCTGCGGTACTCCCGAAATTACCTCTACATCTGCAGATTTTGAACCGTTAAGAATGACATGTTGTGTTCTTTCTTCTAGGAAATCCTGAATCCAATCACAAACCTGGTCCGATATTCCGTAAGCTCGTATTTTTTTCACTAAACGTAAGTGCGGAACCGTATCAAATGCCTTCCTGAAGTCCAGGAATACGGCATCAATCTGCTCGCCAGTGTCTACGGCACTGTGAATTTCTTGGGCAAATAGGGCGAGCTGAGTTTCACATGATCTCTGTTTGCGGAATCCATGTTGGTTATGATGAAGGAGATTTGTATTATCTAAGAACGTCATAATACGAGAACACAAAACATGTTCCATTATTCTACAACAGATTGACGTAAGCGAAATAGGCCTATAATTATTCGCATCTGATTTATGACCCTTCTTGAAAATGGGAACGACCTGCGCTTTCTTCCAGTCGCTAGGTACTTTACGTTCTTCCAGCGATCTACGATAAATTGCTGATAGAAAGGGGGCAAGTTCTTTAGCATAATCACTGTAGAATCTTAAGGGTATCTCGTCTGGTCCGGATGCTTTTCCGCTACTAAGTGATAGCAGTTGTTTTTCAATTCCGATATCGTTTATTTCAATATTTTCCATTTTGGCGTCCGTGCGACGGCTGAAGTCAGGGACCGTGTTACGATTTTCCGCAGTGAAACAGTTTCGGAACACTGAATTCAGTATTTCTGCCTTTCTTCGGTCGTCCTCTGTTTCGGTTCCATCGTGGTCAACGAGTGACTGAATAGGGGATTTAGATCCGCTTACCGATTTTACATATGACCAAAACTTTTTAGGGTTCTTGTTTAGATTGTTTGCCAATGTTTTATGTTCGAATTCGTTGACTGCTTCTCTCATTGCTCTCTTTACGCTCTTTTTCGCTTCGTTCAGCTTTTCCTTATCAGCTATGATTCGACTACTCTTAAACCTATGATGAAGCTTTCTTTGTTTCCGTAGTACCTTTCGTACATGATTGTTATACCACGGTGGATCTTTCCCCTCGCTTTGGACCTTAGTCGGTACGAACTTATCTAAGGCGTACTGGACGATGTTTCTGAATTTTTTCATTTTTGTTCCACATCCTCTTCCTCAGAAATGAACGTTTGATGGTGGTCACTCAGATATTCTGCGATTTGTGCCCTATCACTCTTGTTAAGCAAATATATTTTCCTTCCTTTCTTGGCATTTCTTATTACACTTGTAGTCATTGATGCAACCACTGACTTATGATCACTGATACCCTCTTCTACATTCACGGAGTCGAAAAGTTCCGGTCTATTTGTTGCTATGAGGTCTAAAACGTTAGCTTCACGAGTTGGTTCTCTAACTATCTGCTCGAAGTAATTCTCGGACAAGGCAGTTAGGATAATGTCACAAGAGTCTCTGTCCCTGGCTCCAGTTCTGATTGTGTGACTATCCCATTCTATACCTGGTAGATTGAAGTCTCCCCCTATTACAATAGTATGATCACGAAACTTCTTCACGACGTTCTGCAGGTTCTCTCTGAGGCGCTCAACTACTACGGTTGCTGATGCAGGTGGTCTATAGAAGCATCCGACTATCATATCTGACCCACCTTTGATACTTAACTTAACCCAGATTATTTCACATTCGCATTCGCTAATAACATCACTGGATATTATTGAATTCTTTACTGCTATAAATACTCCTCCACCATTGGCGTTTATCCTATCCTTGCGGTATATATTCCATTCTGTGTCTAGGATTTCGTTACTGTTCACTTCCGGTTTTAACCAACTTTCCGTTCCTAATACTATATGCGCACTATTTCCTTCAATAAGAGATACTAATTCAGGAACCTTGCCCTGGATACTCCTGCAGTTTACCAATATTACGTTAACTTTTCCTGTTTTTGGTCTCTGAGGACGGACATTCTTTATCAACGATGATAATGTCCTCTCTGGTAAGCCGTCAGGTATTTTATCGTTTCGCCCAAGGGGGGGTCCCTCTAACCTAAAAAACCCCCGTGTGCACGCCACACGTACTCTGCTACCCTAGTAGCTGCTTCCGGTGTGTAGTGTTCAGTTCATAAGCAATAGATTGTGGTCAGAGTCCGCATCTGCCCCTGGAAATGTCTTACAATTTAAAACGTGGTTCCTAAATCTCTGTTTTAGCATTATATAATCTATCTGATACCTTCTAGTATCTCCAGGATTCTTCCACGTATACAACCTTCTTTTATGATTCTTGAACCAAGTGTTAGCTATGTTTAAGTTATGCTCTGTGCAAAATTCTACCAGGCGGCTTCCCCTTTCATTTCTTAGCCCCAATCCATATTCACCTACTATGTTTCCTCCTCTCCCTTTTCCTACAATCGCATTCCAGTCACCCATGACTATTAAATTTTCGTCTCCCGTCACTACCTGAATAATTTCTTTTATCTCATCATAAATTTCATTAATTTCTTTATCATCGGCAGAGATAGTTGGCATATAAACTTGTACTACTGTAGTATGCGTGGACTTCGTTTCTATCTTGGCCACAATAATGCGTTCACTATGCTGTTTGTAGTAGCTTACCCGCACTCCTATTTTTTATTCATTATTAAACCTACTCCTGCATTACCCCTATTTGATTTTGTATTTATAACCCTGTATTAACCTGACCAGAGGTCTTGTTCCTCCTGCCACCGAACTTCACTAATTCCCACTATATCTAACTTTAACCTATCCATTTCCCTTTTTAAATTTTCTAACCCACCTGCCCGATTAAGGGATCTGACATTCCACTCTCCGATCCGTGAACGCCAGATTTCTTTCTCCTGATGACAGCGTCCTCCTGAGTAGTCCCCACTCTGAGATCCGTATGGGGGACTGTTTTACCTCCGGAATGTTTTACCCAAGCGGACGCCATCATCGCTTAACCATACAGTAAAGCTGCATGCCCTCGGGAAAAATTACGGCTGTAGTTTCCCCTTGCTTTCAACCGTTCGCAGTACCGGCACAGCAAGGCTGTTTTTGTTAGTGTTACAAGGCCAGATCAGTCAATCATCCAGATTGTTGCCCCTGCAACTACTGAAAAGGCTGCTGCCCCTCTTCAGGAACCACACATTTGTCTGGCCTCTCAACAGATGCCCCTCCGTTGTGGTTGCACCTACGGTACGGCCATCTGTATCGCTGAGGCACGCAAGCCTCCCCATCAACGGCAAGGTCCATGGTTCATGGGGGGAGGAGCACAGGAGATAACTGAAGGAAATAGGCAGTGCATGTTTTGCAACGTGGTCGCGTGGTCTTGTAAATATTCGGCGTTTCATGTGTTTTCCAACGGAGTACCATGAGTAGGTCCATTTGGAGTAAACTGCAGACGCCAATATTAGACGATGTAGAGTATCGTGAGTTTGGCAATGAATAGACTTGCCACAGTGTAGAAAATTACTCGTCAGTTCAATGGCAGACAGCCACCAATGTGCACCCATATCATGGAGAACCAACTCCTAGCTATATGATACGGAAGCTACAGTCGAATAAGGACGCATAGACTCAGTCATTGATAAGCAAAGGGAAGATATGAGTACATCAAATAGAACTTTTCTTGCTTGCCAACACGAGAAGAAGGAATATTAGCCTTTCGCATTCCATTAACGACGTAGTCGCTAGACACGGAGCATATTGTCGTAATGGAAAAGGATGTGGAAGGAAATCGCACGACCGCTATCAGAGGAGCCACCCTAGCATTAACCTTAAATGAGTTAGTGTAATCACAGAAAACTGAAAGCACGTTGGTTGGACGGGGATTTTAACCGCCGTTCTCCTGGATATGTGCCCATTGTCTTATCACTGCGTCACTTCTTTTCTCAATTATCACGGTGCCTTGGTATTATCATGAAGCTTCAGTAGACCATATCAAATAATCACGTAATATAAACTGCAAATTGGACAAAAAAGGAATTATGATAACAGAATAAAAATAAAAAGAGAAAGGGAAAAAATTCCGAGAACCTACTCGACAGACCACTGTCATCCTCTCATGCTATGAATCAACAATTTTTTTATATATGTTTCTTATGATTTATTAATTTTTTAAATTTTTATTGATTTTACATTTTTATGTGTATTTTTTTAGCTTTTATATAGAATTTAAAAGCTGAAGGACAACGACATCAGATTATATTCTAAATCGCAAACCAAGCTTGCCTTCTAGAGAAATATCCAATGTGATTCCAAGGATTATATACATTCGTACTTATGTATTGCGTATTGTGTATTAAACCGGAGATGGAGAGGCTTCGCCCCGCCATAGCCCTCAGTGGTTCACAACCCCACAACAGCACAACAGGCCACAGCAGTCCATTCACCCCACCGCCGCGCCACACCGAACACAGGTTTATTGTGGGGTTCGGCCCCCAGTGGCCCCCCCCCCCCCCTCCCGCGGGAACGTCTAATACGGGACGAGTGTAACTCCAAAGAGTAATTATGGTGTACGCGTACTTGAAGACAGTCTTTGCGCAATCATCGACATAGTGTACCTGAGGCGGAATAAGGGGAAATTTAGAAATTTGTGGTAAAGTTGTATGGGACCAAACTGCTGAGGTCATCGGTCCCTATGTTTACAAACTACTTAATCTAACTTAAACTAACTTACGCTAAGGACAACACACACACACACACACACACACACACACACACACACCCATGCCCGAGGGAGGATTCGAACCTCCGACGGGGGGAGCCCCGTGAACCGTGACGAGACGCCCTAGACCCCACGGCTACCTCGTGCTGCAAAGGGGAACCAACCCGTATTCGCCGAGGCAGATGGAAAACTGCCATAAAAACCATCCACAGGCTGGCCGGCGTACTGGGGCTCGACACTAATCCTTGTACGTCGGCTGCCATTCTTCCCTGGCTTCTCATTACCGCTGAGGGAAAATTTATAAACAGAACACTAGTTACTGACGTCGAGCATCATCTCAAGAGGTGACACAGCTAGTATATCCACTACACAGGTAAGGTCTAATGGTCATATTCTTGTTTGTTTGTTTTTCTAAAACAAAAATCGTTTAGTGGCAAAGTGCGCTTCGTGATCCAGGGTGCGCAGGATTAAATGCCGTTCAGACCACAACTTTTTCATTATGATTTTTAACCGAGCATTCATTTCTCACGGATGTTGGAGTGGCCACGAAAGACACGTGGTTCGGGTTTCACGTTAAACTGCAGGTCACCATTTTCCGATTAGGTAACTGGGGAGGGTTAGGGACACGTAAGAAGATGCAGTGGAGTGAAGTTGAAAGACCTGCAAGATGCCTACCGAGTACACTAGACAGATTTCTCTTTTGCTCGTGCTTGGTAGCTTGTTTGCTCCTGCGAAAATTTAGCTCAAACTACAAAACCATTTTTTTGAATAACTTCATGTCGACAGTTAAATTCTTGCACATGCAATTCTAATAAAAATGGCTAGCAGAGAAAATAAAATTATTGTAGTTTTTGATGTCACAGACGACTTCCATCAATGAGGACTTGTAATTTGTCGAAATGAAATGTGTCTTGCAGTACTACATTTTAAAACAATTCTCTAGGCCATACCTTATAATAATGTTTGAATTTTGTACATTTGACTATCAGTGAAAGACTTTTTTTTTATTTCCTGTAGACGTAACAAAAACGTGAAGTGTCTATTGAATGACAAAAACAAACGTTTTTCTTGCACCAGGCACACCGGACGAAGGAAAAACTGATGCAGTCAGATAATTCGCAGTAATCACTAGCTTTACTTAGACAGAACTGGGATGCAGTCCAGTCAGAAATGGTCCCGGCCGTTGTTATGCGTGAATTCTTAAGGGACCAAACTGCTTAGGTCATCGGTACCTAGACTTACACACTACTTAATCAACTAACTTATGCTAAGAACAACACGCACACCCATGCCCGAGGGAGGACTCGAACCTCCGACGGGGAGGTGGGGGGGGGGGGGGACCCGCCACGAACCGTGACGAGGCGCCCTAGACAGCACGGCTAACCCGCGCGGCTATTGCGCTCCGTAACAGGCATACCTGATAAAATTCGTAAGTCATGGCGAAGAAAACTGGTAGTGCACAAATGACTGGAGCTTAAGAATACCGTTCCGCTGAAAATCTGAAATGAGATAGAGGTATCGGAAATTATGTTGTCTGATAATTTCCTGAAAAATTCTTCCCAAAATTCTTTATCGAGAGATTGAATTGCACTAGTAGTTCCAGGTGAAATCCACATTACATCTACAGATTTTTCTTGCTCTTCACAAAAACGGATGCGTCGTTATGTCCAGACTATGAATGCAACAAAAGCAATGAATTAGTTTCTACAGCCGGTAAGAGTACGTTTCACCGGCCGCTGTAGCCGAGCGGTTCTAGGCGCTACTGTATGGAACCGCGCGACCGCTACGGTGGCAGGTTCGAATCCTGCTTCGGGCATGGATGTGGGTGATGTCCTTAGGTTAGTTAGGTTTAAGTAGTTCTAAGTTCTACGGGACTGATGACCTCAGATGTTAAGTCCCATAGTGCTCAGAGCCATTTGTACCATTTTTGAATACATTTCGAACGAAATGTTGAAAATTATTCTTTCCCATTTTTGCAGATTTTGATACGTCGATTACAGGACTTTTGCAACTAAACAGTACATTTTTTATTTTCAGTCATAATTTGTCTTGTGGTTCTTGAAGGCAGATACACAGCTGTGGAAACAGTAAACCACTCATACTTATCACTGGCTTTGTCGTATATGAATGTGTCATTGCATTCACTGATTGGGCAACCGACTCCGTCTTTTCTTCACCCCGAAATGATGAAGTGTGGTGTGTACGCTGTTCTTTCACGAAGAGTGACTGATCAGCGTTATAAACAGCAGTTGTGGCGATAACAGCAAGTTTCGTCTTTACGTCAGCTATGAATTTCTCTATAGCATTGTCTGTCACTGGCAGCTGTTCTCGACGTTTGCGTGACGTAAACTTGGTAATTTTGCGACTTCCTACTCTGTACAATTTCTTGAACCTTCGTAGCCAGGTCGACGAAGCCTGTAAATTAGCAATGTTCATGTCAAGTATCGATATGTCTTATTGGACAATTCCCTTGTCAGAAGATCGAGTAAGGAAGGACAGTTGTATCCCAATCCAAGACCAGTTTTCCATCTGACCTCCACAGATAAAACGATGTCGTATCGTATCTGTAGACGTACAACGACAACATAAATCCTTGTCGCTAAGTGCAGTACGGAAAAGTCGCTCGTTCGTTGGAATCAAATTGTTTACTACCTTATACGACAAGGAGCTACGGGTATCAGCAAAATCGGAAGACTGATATTGAACCAAACTGTCTTCCAGATTGTTTGCGGCGATTCTGTTACTATGAGTTTCGGGCAAGGAACGCCGTCCCAACGTGTCTTCAGGAATTTCATGGTATTGCACTGTATTGTTTGGGGGAAGAGACCAAACAGCGAGGACATCGGTCTCGGGAAGGACGGGGAAGGAAGTCGGCCGTGCCCTTTCAAAGGAACCATCCCGGAATTTGCCTGGAGCGATTAAGGGAAATCACGGAAAACCTAAATCAGGATGGCCGGAGGCGGGAGAATTTTATGGTGAGGATGGGTCTCCATAAAGTGTCATCCCCTAAATAGCTCACCGCAATATAGAAATCACGAATGTGTTTCAAGTTATAATTGATGCACCAGCATAAATAGGGGTTCCAGTCTAGCAGGACGGACAAGGAGAAATAAACGAGACGTGAATGTGTGAGTTTTTTAAACTATCGTCAAAACAGTACGTCGCACATATAGAATCTGTGTTTTCCTTCCAAAATCAGCTATGCCCTACCCCCCAAAGGAACAAGACTTCGTCACCACCTCATACTCAAAGTGAAAGATATGTCGTTTCGATAAGAAAGGACCAGACATCTGTCTAGTTTTTTCGCCATCATCGAGGAAAGCGGATAAACTTGGGTCACGTGATACGCTCTGCATAAGACATAGCCTGTGTACGCTGCATTCGGATTTTGTGGAGCAGAGTAACACGTACTAGAGTCGCTCCCTGAATTTTGTCCGTAACAGACTTCCAGTTGACCGTCATCATCTTGAGCGGACAATGATGAATGATGATACCGAAAGACGTATGTCGATCCACTGCAGTAGCCCATGGAACAATAGCGTCATAAAAACCTCACAAAGTAAGAATCCTGCATTGACGTTAATTAAGTAGTACACCTGAACTACGACAATAGTCATCGATTACATCCTTCGGTCTAAGTATCTCAGCAGGATTGAGGAGTAGAGCCTTCACGTCATCCGCGTATCCACAAACAGCAATAGTCTCTCCGAAAGCGTTCAACCTTTCAGATGGGATGCCCGCAACCGAAGTAGGAGCTTCAGAGAAAAGACAAACAAAGTTATTGACAGCGGGCTTCCCTGAGGACTCCACGACGGATCTTATAATCAAAGTTTAACAGAATAATTTGCCGAAAGCTATCAGTGGCAGCTGGTCCAGAGTGTTTCGGGATTAAAACAATTTTTCTCACCTTGAACGAGGTCGGCACTACTCTCCCCTGTAACACTTCATTCAAAAGGGACATAAAGGTAGCACCCAACAGCGGCCAAAAGTGCACATAAAATTGCTTGGGAAGTCTATCCAGACCCAGAGACTTTTGAGAAGGCGATCCCACAATGAGTTTGTAAACAGCCTCAGGCAGCTAAGAGCGTTTCGTTATGTTCAGGTGCAACTGACGTATCCAAGCTGCTGATTAATGGGTCGTAAAAGTATCGCTGTACTCGTCGATGTCGTAGATGTCTACATAGTATCGGCGTAAGACACGCACTATATCAGCTTGTGCCATTACGATACGTCCATCTTTTGTCGTGAGAGAATGAATACAAGAGCGCCGGCGATGGGTCTGGTGTCGAAGCAGATGATATAAGGAAGTCAGTTCTTCTGTCACCAATGAACGTGGCTTGGATCGTATTTTCAAACCTTCCATTTGTATCCTCGTCAAGGTCAACAATTCTGCTTTTACTTGCCTAACATCCACAATTCGCAGACGGGCGTTACCCGCAGTGTCATAAGGTTCACGCAGCATGGAATAGTAGTAATCGTAAGTTCTCCGAAAGTCTCACACTTTGGCAACCCAAAAAATATCAAAGCTTGCCTGAGCCTTGGTTTTGCCAGTTATGTACACAAATCAAGGATGGAAGAGTACTTCCCAGTGGACCGTACGGTATGCTCCCACACGGCTCGCATCACGTCATCGAGAGAGGCTTCATCTAGGTGAGCGACGTTTAACATCCAAGGAGTGCGAAACAATTTGACTGACTGCCGTTCAAGATTGAGAGTTGTAGTCACAGCGCAATGATCACTAAACGAAGCTGGGATGACTTCAACATCAAGAATACTATTGCGCAGGCAATCTGATACGTGGAACCCCTCTAATTTGCTACTAGAAGTCGTAGTAAAGTGGGTAAATTTAAGTAACGTTGGGTGTTGCATATCCAGACGTCTTTCAGGCGTAAGGAGAGGACCAATTCAAGTAATTCACGAGAGAAATTAAAATTTGTAGATTGATCTGCAGGACGCAACACACATGTAAAATCGCTACCCGTCAGAATACCCGAAGGACTTTTATGGAACAACTAAACAATTTCCTGTTTATAAAAACGAGAACGGTCTACTGGATGACCAGTGCCTGGCGGGGCAAATAAAAGAATCAAGGTAAACCCCTGACAGAATCCACCAGTTTCACCTCAGTAATAGTAATGCCTTCGCGAAAGAATAAGACGGTCCCTGTAGAATATTCGGGTGCTACATTAAAGATCACACAGAAACCAGGTAAGGACAAATGCCTAAATAGCACCTCCTGTAGGAATACTAGGTCCGCACATGAATCATAAAAGAACTGATCAGCGAAACTAATCGCAATTCTGATTCCACATGATTAAAATTTAAGGACTGGAAAGTGTAGGCTTGAATCACTGACCACAGCTATACAGGGTTGTACGGAACGTACCTAGGAGAATTACGTACACGGCTGAACGTCAAGGTCCACTGCGATGTGCACAGATGAATCAGACCTCGGGGGACCACAATCCCTGTCATCGGCGACTTTTTCTGTTAGATGTCCGCCTGCGTAGCTGAGTGGTAACGTGTTTGCCTACCATGCAGCGGGCCCGGGTTCGATTCTCGATCAGGTTGCAGATTTTCTACGTGTAAGGGCTGGGTGTTTTGTTATCCTAATCAGCATTGACGCACAAATCCCCCAATGAGGCATCATATAAAATATGACTTGCAAGTCGGCGGCCGAAGTTTCCTGGTTGGGGCCTCCGGGCTAACACTGCCACACGATAATTTCATTTTTTTTCTTAAATTTCTTACGTGCCATAGCACGGTCAGATTGGCTAAGTGGCATGGCGGCCTATGCAGAGATGGTGTGGGAGGGGTCAAGGCACAGCTTCCTGCCCCTCAGAACAAGGGACATGTAATGTAGCTCCAGTCACTATGGCAGATGCATTCTGTGGAACAACCAATGCAACAGGTGATACTTTGTAGCAAATTTTATTCTCCTCTGGAGTTACTGTAGGCGACAAATTCAGGAAACTGACGGGGGACACAAAGACGATGGAAGAGGCGGGGAGGGAGGGGGGGGGGGAGACCCCGCTCCTTCTCCACAAGCAGGCAGAAGGAGCCACTTTGCGAATAGGAGGAGAGCTGGAGATAACTTTTTCGTTACTCATCGTACGCCGGACGGAAGGTATCGTATCATCGAGAGGAGCACAGTGGATAAGATCGATACGGAGGAGGTTGGGGCACAATAAGACACAGCCAAATCCTCACCCTCACCATCGTGAGTTCGACATCGCTTCTCACTGTTGTAGGTTCCATCTTGGGCGCAATAGGATTCTGACCCTGTTGCGGGGGTAAAGGCGGAAATTCATTTACATTATTATCAGAACTGTCTTTTCGTTCATTATGATTCGAAGCAGAAGAAAAAGTAGGTCTGACTTCTGGAATGGAAGGAACAAGATAAGCAACCACCAATTTGCGACGCTGCACTAATGGCGGCGTAATACAAACACCCTCCGAAGTCAATTAGACCAAAAGCGTACACTTTCATTACATAGGAAGCAGGTTCCCTCTTGCCCAGTATGCATGACACGAACCCGGTAAACACACACTTGTAAATGTGCTAGAATATTTAGTTTGACATGCTTTCCCACGGAAAGAATTTCGCTATAACACATTAATCTGTGTTGCGTGGACGACGCACGTTTTTTACGTTACCATATGTCCTTTAGAAAGTTGTCATCTACCTACAGCGGGAGGCTGAACATTCGAACTTTGGTATAGTCAATTTCAGCATCTGCGAGTGGCACCATACTTACGGAATTATCGCGATGTTTGAACGGGATTTCAGAACCATTCGCGCTAGTAATCTGTCAATGTGAAGAGGATCCATAAATTTCAAGTGAAACACGTATTCGTCTGCGTCGAAATAAGTGGTGCGGACGTGATCAGTCATATGAATTGTATCGACAGGCCAACCGTGGATTACTAAAGACCCGAGCTGCACGTGTCTCGTTGTTTTATCTAAGGTAAAGCTCACAGTACTTTATCGTGGAGTACACGCGGAAACCGTGGTAGCCATAGTGGAGCGGCAAACGTCGCTGCAAGTAGATGAACATCAACAAACAGTAAGGCGGAGCTGGTGCACTACGACTCACTCGGCAGACAGAACAACACCAACGAGGAAAACTTCACAAAAGCGGCGCTGCGGCAAGTGAGATAAAAAGGAAACCTCCCGCTCGGCACTCAAAGCGGACGCTTCAATCGGATTACCAGTTTCGCATGGAAGAATGTTTGAAGTTGATCATATTGATTCCCTGAAGCGTCTTTCATCGTCTCTCACCAACGAATGACAGAACCATCTACACTATCGCTCGTGTATTATGTTCGAGTGTTTTATGTTTACTCCACGGATATGAGGGTATTTTTGGTGGTCCCTCCATCCGCCCCAACACCCCACTTTCCGTGTCGCCAGACTGCAGTCTTATCGACCACCTCTGCACGTCTGGGATACGATGGAGCGAGAGCCTCTTCTACGACACAGCTTCAAACATTTTCAATCGTTTGCGATTAACGATTCCCGGCGGGGCCAGGGATTTTCTCTGCCTCGTGATGACTGGGTGTTGTGTGATGTCCTTAGGTTAGTTAGGTTTAAGTAGTTCTAAGTTCTAGGGGACTGATGACCTCAGAAGTTATGTCCCACAGTGCTCAGAGCCATTTGAACCATTTTTTGCGATTAGTCACCACGGTACTAGGTGGGTGTGTAAATACCTTCGAGCACTGTCTATATTTGACACTGTCTGTGAAACATGCATGTCAGAAGGAACATTGCATCGAACTTCGAATTTATTTCTCGCCACAGCCAAGGCAACCTGGCGAGAACGCTACATACGTCTCTCCCTGTGCGGGAATCACATCATAGTGTAGAGACTGTGGGAAGCAGATGCATGGAAGTTTTGGTCCGTTCGTGAAGCTTGCTCGCATAGTCGAAGATGTCAAGGCGACCGTTCGCGTATAAAGGATGCGTAAATTATTTCAAAATGTCATCGGTAAATGTTTCGCAAGAAACTGAGCCTGTTGAGCCCAATTTTAGTGGCTGGCTCGAAGTTGTTCTGTAGACTACTGAAAAGTATTGCAACTAAAACGTCTGTAGCGATAAACAGTGTTAGGCGAGTAATTGTGAGACGCGCCACGTCATAGCGCAGTGGACATAGCCGGGTTTCCGCGGACAGGCGCGCAGCCGGCTGGGCTGCGTTGTTCCTTTTGCAAGCGGCGCGGCGCGGCGGCGAGTCACGGGAACGCTCCAGTTGCGGCGGGGTCAGGGTTCGTGCCGGAAGCGCCGCCACGGGATTGATTCGGCTCTCAGCCGCTGCCCGTGGGACTCTGCCCGCCACGTCGTGTCACTGGCCACTCCTCCACCTCTAAACCTTATTTTCTCTCTACTAGCGTCACTTAGCCGACTGCCCCTATATCTCACTTTTACACTCTTGTCAGACGCGTAGGATACTTTCCCCGTTCCTATCTTTCCGGCTGAATCGAACTGCGGTACTCTACTGAATTTCTCACCCTTGAGAACCCTGGCCGTTGTCGCACATTTATCACCACGTTCCATCTTCTGTATATCTCTACACTCCTCGCTTCGTTTCCCAGGGTAATTTCAGCCGCCTTCCTCTGCAACAACTTGAAACAGTTCCTGATCTACATCTATCCTATCAGCTACAACCTTCACAGCGTCTTGTAATGGAACTGATCAATATACCTGTTTTCTTTCCGTAAAGCGTTGGAGAGTGCCATTCCTTATAATTCAGAACACGGTCCACACAGATCAAGATTGCAAATTTTATATTTTGTATAGTTTTGATGTAGTTGTGCAATCATGAAGCGTAAAGGAACTATGAGATTAAATATTTTCTGAGAAACGTAATTATTTTTGTATGTCTAATGTACCTTATAGTTTCGATCATTTGTGAATTCGAGAATATCTGGATTTAGTACTATAACCGTACTTATTGTTTTCCATTGGGTAGTCAAAAGATAAAATCAATAGACGACTGTATTTCCATTTGAATTCATTTATTTATCAACTGTAATTTTTTGGTCCAGGACATCGATTACATAGATCATGTAAATATACTCATGTAAATACACCTGTGTACTGAAACTGATAATCGCTTTTCTTGTGTGTCCCCCACCAGAGTGTTATGTTTGGGTGCAAGGCAGTGGTGAGGCAGATATTGTTGTGCGATGCAATAAGTCCGTTATACGCAGTTGTGACGTGTCAAAACGCGTGCGTTAAATTGTGAACTATATTAATTCCGAAGAGAAATTACGTTCCTGTTTCATGATATTACTGATTTTATGTATGGATAAACTAAACTTGGATACCTCTTTGCTGCTTTTACGTGAATGAATCATCAAACCGAATACTGTGTCAGGAGAGAGAAGTACTGACAATAAACAATGAGACACCTGTAACCATCAGCCTTACGTATGGATAATCACCATATTGAATGAGTGTCAGTGTAATGGAAAACGCATGCTACTGGGTGAATTCACGTGAAAACTCTCGGCTTAACTTTTCAGTACGAGCTGGGTCTGGTGGGCGGGGGAGCGTTATCTGCCCCGGTATCAGTTTTATTGCGATTGGCTGTCCCAGACTGTACAAAATTTCGTTCGATTTTCGGTCTTTGAACCGAGTGGAAAATTTTGAGGCGTAAGAGACAGGCTTTGTCTCTATATAGAGGCGGGGCGCAGCAGCATAGAGTCCCATTTCGTAAGCATAACGTGCTGCTTCTGTGATCCACTGATCGGTGGTTTCTGAGTGGGAGGTAGCTCGGTTTTCAGTCACAGCTAGCTATAACGATTAACAACTATTATCGTTAGGAACGGTGCGAAGTCCTCGTGAGTGTTATTTCAGGTGCTGTTTTACTTCGATTCAGATGAAATCGAACTTGTGTTTTAATCAGCCACGATTTTTCCTTTTCGCTGTGATCCACAAGTGGGGGTGCATTAGCCGAATGTGCTGCTGGTGTTACCGACATCAGTCTTTGATGGTGCTCACCGTTTGTTCAATATATATATTGCCACACTGGCATAATGCGGTGGAATACGAACGCCGTCGACGCGTGCCCTCGGTCGCGAACTGCGGTGGGAACGGCTCGCGGGGGGAAGGGATATAAATCGGCCACATGCCGGGAAGCAACCAGTATAACCTAACGTAGAAATCTGGAAAGGACAAAAAAAGCTCCCAGGAGATCAGTTCGTCGGTGCATCGGACGATGGCAACATATCCGATCACCGAAATATTGTGCCCGTTGGACACTCTGAACCTGCAGTAAACCCGTGGACTCTAAGGATCAACAAATACGCAAGGAGAAACTGAAGAATCAGAAGGTCAGTAAGTTGACGAATTGTGTAGCCATCTGAAAGCATTCCAGCTCACGATGTTATTGCGAGAAACGCAGTTGAAAGCTATAAACTGTTTCCACATTCCTATAGTGTCAGCTCAAGAAAATTTTGATTATGTTATTTATGCTGATGAATTGAAATCATTATTAGAGCAATTCGCTATAAGATTTTGTGATTTCAGGAATGCAGACAACACTTTCCTTAAATCAAATAAAATGTGATGTAGAAGACGCCTCGCGAAATCTTCAGATTGAAATTACAGAGTTTCAGGAAGATTTTTCTTTAAAATGTAAATCTGAAGAATTAGAAGTACACCTACTCGAATTCTATAAACCTTACTTGAGTGAAGAAAAATTCCACAACTGAGATCATTTGCAAGAAAGAAATTTCGTCTTTTCAGAACCACCTATAAATGTGAAAAACTTTTTTCTCTCATGAAAAAAAAATTAAATTCAGTATATCTACATATTTAACAGACAACTTGGAAAATACCTTAAGACTGTATCTTTCACATACATCTGGGTATTAACAACCTTGTGTTAAAATTTCAAGCTCGGGGCTCACATTAACCTGCCACTGATTATTTTTCTAAATTCATAAACCACTTGAAAGGCATTTATCTGTGGTTTTATTAGGTGTGACTTCCTGTTATCCTATTGGTTGATGGCAAAATTTGTGTGTTCATTGTATTCGATGTAGAAAAAGTCGCCGTATTTCATACTTGAGTTTCTAAATGGTTCAAATGGCTCTGAGCACTATGGGACTTAAATGCTGAGGTCATCAGTCCCCTAGACCGTAGAACTACTTAAACCTAACTAACCTAAGGACATCACACACATCCACGCCAAAGGCAGGATTCGAACCTGCGACGCAAGATAATATTGACATTTTCTTGAAAAGGGGTATTTTGAGGAATAGGATGCCGAGTTAAAACATACTATCGTTGAACATTACTGTCATCGATAACTTCGAAATTTGGGTTAGGGGCGATGTTATCGCGTCACATGAGTGTCTGCTTTCTTCTTGGCCGCACAGTCTTTAGTGAGCTCTACCGTCACGGGTTGAAGCAATTTCCGACATTTATTGCAATGCTAACAACATAAGATTCGTGCCTATCATCTCCTATGGCAGAAATGTCGCACAGAAGTTGAGGGGATCTCACACATTCAATATTGTTGTCAATACGTCAATGTAATGACAGTATGACGGCGACTATTGTCGTATTGTGAATGCCAGAAATATGGACGAATATGTTTATGCCAACCAACATATTTTCAGTATTACTGATACATAGTGAGTGTGTGAAGGAGGGTGTTATTGGGTTGAGAATCCGCCATTTTTAGTTCGCTTTTTTACAGTTTGACTTCTTTATAATGCAGTTTATATGTGCTGAGTTCTAACGATTTAGGCTTTTAAACTTTTTAAGTTCAACAAAGACAAGCTAACTTAATTTATTTAGTGTTACAGGAACAACCCATGCCTATGCTATCAGTCATCAAAAGTGTTTCTGGACAAACGTTTAAGAAATGCTCGCTAATAATGTTTTTGGATACAAACGCACTAAATTTCACACTCCAATGCCCTGCCGGTGGCTAAAAATCGGAAATGTATTTCTAACTGTTTGTCGGCTGGGACTGCCTATCTCCTTGCCGTACTTTGTCTTTCTGTTTTTTCTCGTAATAACATTATTAAATAATTCTTGTCCGTTGTGGACGTATTAGATGACTGCAGATATTGAAACGGAAGTTAATTTATAACGAATTATATGCAACCATTTGCTTTATAGTAGTTGATTTCTCCATGATGACATTTCAAGATGCCTTGCAATGCATCTTCAAATGTTCGTATTTATTTATGTGCTGTGAACCCTTTTTCTTTCTTTCTCACTAGGAGGGCTACAGAATTGTCCAACAGAAGTTTTGAAGACAGCTATTGTAAGACGTCTTAAGTAAAGAAATAGTGTTCATGACGCATATACAAATGTAAACATCTGAACCTGAGGTGAATATAAAATGAATGTACTCTCAATAGGGCGTGTATCGAGGTATAATTTGTTGGCGTTACAAGTCGGGAAAGAGGTGTCATTCATATGGGTGCGTTACTTCATAAACATTAACGGCACGAACGTTATAGTTCTGACTTTACGTGCCCAGGAGCGCTGCTGTTGCGTTACGTGGTCAGGCGGCCCGTAGGTCACCAAAGGTTGCCGGTGCCCGGCCTAGAGCGAGAGAGTGAGACAGAGACCTTGGCATAGTGTGTGAGAGAGAGAAAGGGAAAGACACACACCTCTTCAAGTGAAGTGTTTGATAACTGGGCCCAGCTGCCACCCAGTTTGACTGCTTCTTCTTCGACACAGTTAAAGCGTTGGGGAAGATAGTTCTGTGATGACCCCCTATTTTTATTGTGAATCCATTTCCCTGATGTAAAAATAGCTTGATAACCAAAATATTATGATCCTGCAAGTAATAATTTGAGAGTTATTAGTAAATCATCGATCTTTAAAAAGAAATTGAGATTTTATGTACGATTAAGCTATGAACACCAAATTGGGAGTGAGGGTTTAATTATACGTTATATTCATGTGCTTAGTGTCGTAGTATGCAGGTTTTGAGTTTTAGTAGAAATGAAAATGATTTTAGTTTAAATAGTGATGATAGGCCTCGATTGTTAGTATATACTTTAATATCGCCACCAAATTACAATATCAGTCTTTTCTCTTCTATTACCCTATTAATGGGATAACTTGTTTTCCACGTGAAGGAAAACTACACTGTTTCCTTATAATCAAATTGACATGTTACTGTAAGTACATCTTCATTTTAAAGCAAAAAAAAACTAAGTTTGGCAACAGCCATTGAAGACGCATCTGGTGCATAAAAGATTAATGTGTGTCGTTCAAAAAGGCGTTTTCTTGTAAACTACTGCAATTTACATAACCAGTTCGTCTGAAATCTTCGATTAACTGTGTTCTGAGAATTTTATACTGACGGAAAAAATAGCAACACCAAGGAGTTGTGTAACATAAACTAAAGTTGGTAGGTGTGTTTCCACATCTGAAGGATTATGTCTACTCAAATTTCGCGCGCCGCGTAGGGTAGTCGTGCGGTCTGAGCCGTCTTTTCTCTGTTCGCGCGGCTCTCCCCCTCGGAGGTTCAAGTCCTTCCTCGGGCATGGGCGTGTGTGTTGTCCTTAGGGTAAGTTAGTTTAAGTTAGATTAAGTAGTGCGTAAGCCTAGAGACTCATAGTCCTTATCACAAATTTCCAAATTTCGCGCCAGTGACATGAGAGTGGCGCTAGTACCGCCACTGCGACGATGCAAATCGGGTTTCCTTTAAATGCACGCTGTAACGGTCGTGAGTGTTAGTTACCTTTGAGATTGGTCGTGGAGAGTTGATGTTAATCAAGAATGTCTTTAAGGCGACAAAGACATCATTATCAGCAGCTCACTGAGCTGGAACGTGATCGTGTACCAGGGCTACGAGAAGCTAGGTGTTATTTCTGCGATATTGCAGAAACATTTGAAACGAATGTAGCCACTGCACATGATCGCTGGCTGTCGAAAATGTACGGTCGCTAGATGACCGGTCTCAGGACGGTCACTTGGCACTACCGAGAAGGAAGACTCTCGTTTTCGGCGTATGAGTCTGGCGTGTCGTACTGCATCTGCAGCAGAAATCTGGGTAGCAGTTGGCACCACAGTGACACAACGAACTGTTACAGATCGGTTACTTCAAGGAGAGCTCCGAGCCATACGTCTTATAGCATGCGTTCCGATGACCACAAACCGTCATTTGCGACTTCAATGGTGTCAAGTGAGAGCTCATTCGAGAGCAGGGAGGAGATCTGTTGTGTTTTCTGATGAAAGTCGTTCCTGCACGGTGGTAGTGATGGCCGTTTGTTGGGTAGGAGGAGGCCGGCTAAGGGCCCGCAATCTTCCCTTTGTCCGGAATCATGCATCAACTCGCAGTGGCATGGACCTAAGTGTACGTATGTTTCGACTATACAGGCGCTCCGCGTGCTAGACACACTGGACCTACATTTGGAGTCATAATCTGGTGTGTGGTTTCGTATGACAGCAGGAGAACTCTCGTGGTTATCCTACGCACCCTCACTGCAAATCTGTATCCAATCTGGTGACTGGAACTGTTGGGCTGCCATTCATGAATAGCATTTCAGGGGGTATTTTCCAAGAGGATAACGCTTCCCTGCATACCGACTAAACACAACAGGCACGAAACTTCATCTTACAAACTGACATCCGGCACCTGTACAACACAATGCATAAGCGCTTACATGCTTGCATTGAACATTCTGGCGGTTACACCGGTTGTTAATGTACCAGAATTTCACATTAGCAATGGCTAATCTTGCACTTACATTAACCTGTGATCTTGCAGTGTTAATCATTTAAATATCTTACCTAGACAAATGTATTCCCGAAACGTCGTTACTCTCCATTAATCATATTTTGGTGCTGAGCTTTTTTCAGTCAGTGTATTTCCGAACTGTGGAATAAAGCCCTTTTAAGAGAACTATTGAACTTATATTCATGATTTCTTCTTCTTTCATCGTTATTTCCAAATTCTCTTCATACACTCGCTATGCTCTCTCTTGAGGTATTCCAACTATTTATTTCCAGTTTTTTATTGGTGTCTTTTTCTTTAACTGTATGTTTCTTTATGATATTCCTGAACTGTTCACGATTGTTACGGTGTCTTCTGTGATTCCCAGTTCCATAAGGTCTTCTTCTGTTTCAGTTATACACTTTGTCTTCTTCTTGCTAGTGTCTGCTATGTCAAAGATTTGCCTTCTGAGCCTGTTCTTGTTCGTTCTGCTGATATGTCCATAAAATATCTTCCTTCTCTTTCTAAACGTGTCCGTTATTGTTTCTGTTTCTTTGTAGATCTCTCTTGTTCGCCTCTTTATGCAAATTCCTTCACAAAATACCTGACAGACCCATGCGCTTTTTGTAACACTGTGAAACAATGACTAAAGAAAGCAAAACCTGATTCATGACGTGAGCGCTTTTTCTCGGATGTTGCAGGAAGCTGGTAAAGTGCTGGAGTCAAATCAGAAAGTATAAGAATATAAATTCACTGGAACAAAAGCCAGTGGGTCCCATAGACTCTGTCTGACCATACTAGGGTTAAAGATTATAAAGAAATTTTGTGAAAAGACATTTAACTGTTATTTTTACTTGACGTTCTAGTGCTGCAGACGCTATTCTTAGATGGTCTGATTAAAGCTGATGCTGAAGTCGAAATAAAAGATACATTACCAAATGAAGGAAAAATTGTTATTAAAAATATGGAAATTACAGTATCTATTGATAAATAAGATCCTGTTTATGAACTAAAATTAGAACAAGAAAGATTAAAAAATTCTAAAATGCCAATATCTTTCTTTGAATTACAAACTAGTACTCGCCAAACTGAGAAATAATATTAATTTGTAGGTAGATATACGAAATCATTACTATTCAGCAGAATTTGTGTGCCTTATTTTATTTTTTTTAGTTTTTGAACCAGAAAGAAAAAATAATCAGTTGGCTGCTTCAGTATTATTTGATAATATTAAATTACAAAACAATTATTTAAAGATGTGTGAAATTAAATTTTTCTGTAAGAAATGTGGAATTTATATCCACCAAATAATGTTTTAAAAGCATACCATTCATTTCATGATTTTCAAAGAATAACACATTTAAAAGGCAATACTGATACAAATACATATATTTTCATTACAATTTATTATTAGAAGAAAAAATATTATAGCAAGTCAAAAATAAATTGTGAAATTAAGTGTTACTTTTAATGATACAAATCGTAATGATACTTCAGCTTATATATTTCTTTACAAAAAAAGAGTTTAACTTATGATGGTCAACATAGAATATTGATAGTAAGTTTTTAGTTTTGGTTATTGAGTGAGAAACTTCTAAAAACAATATGTGAACTTCTACATAGTTTTTGTTATATTTGGAAAATTACAATAATCACAATATTTTTGATAGTAAATTATGTTTATCACAATAAATATATAATAATAGAGTGTCACTTTTATAGCAATTCTCAATTTTTTACAGCCATATAAAGTGAGAATTTGACTGTTCTATTTCTTTCCAATTATCTGTAACATTTACTTGATAAGTAACAATAAATCCCAATTTTCTTTCATATAATCAATGCCCTCTTTACGTTTTTAACTTATAAAATGTTCTACAATTAAAGCTGGTTTAAAGTATTTTTTGTGAATGTCATATTTTACTTTTTTCTTGCTTTGTTTATAAAAATTATTTTGCCACATTTAAATTCGTCCCATATGTTAGTCATATTTTTCATTTGTTATGATGTATTAGATTTTTTAAAAGGAAAAACGAGTTGAAAGCTACAATTTATAAGGAAAATAAATTATTTAATTAAAAAAAATTATTAGATTTTTAAAAATAAAAAAGTAAATTAAATAATTCAAAAATTAAAATATAAAAATATTAAAAAATTAAAATATAAAAATATTAAAAATACTAAAAAATTAAAATATTGAAATATTAGAAAGTTAAAATAATTTAAATATTGTCATGTGTGAAATTTTTAATTCTTTTATATTCATTTAGAGTTAATAATTTTAATTGATATATTTTACTGACATTGTTCACTTAAATTTCAATTAATAAATGGAGCTGAATGGCCCAAATTTCAGGAAGTGGAGGGGTTCAGCTGCAGTGGAGATAAATTCCCAGCTGGCCCCAAAATTGAAGCCACATTGGCAATTTTCATCTACAACTATTCGTGAACACATCAGGTAATAGGTATTTGTAAATAGCTTCTGTGAGAAGTTGTGGAAGATCTTTGATGATATTGTATATTACAACACACATCCAAGAGAAGGGGTATTCCACAGCATTTTGACAGATGCTGTTTGTCGCTACATAATAACATGGATGACTTCACCACACCACATGCAGGAACAGAAATATGATTATGCTCAAAGTATGTTCATATATCCTGCAATAAGCAGAAGTCTATAATTTATCTATGTACAATAAATAAATAGTGTAAGTCACGTTTTTCAATTTCTTTTCTTCCTACACCATCCCTTGTCAGTTGATGTTACTGCATTATGCATATCATGACTGTATGGATGAAATGTCTTCTTCCCATTCCCAGTGACTGACTGGTCATGCAATATTAAAGAAAAAAGAAGACTGCCATATTCTGCCAGGTCGCCTGGCTGACATGGCACCAAAGTGTGCGTTTATTATGATCTTTGCCTACAATGTAGTGAAAGAATGCGTAAAAGAAACGACAGGTGGCATAGCAGATTCAAACACAAGTGATTTTAATAGCAATACGAGTTACAATAACATTAAAGGAAGAATGAAACTAATTTCGTTGTGCCGAACTCGGACTATTTTCATTGAAGTTTATAAAAAAACGCTCTTTTATCTCCTCCATAACGTAGTCTAATTTCCACCTCTGAGTTTCAACTGTTAGCACCACATGGAGTACACATTTTTTTTAAATTCTTGTGCAGTCACTGTTCTTACTGCTTGTTCTAACAGTTTTTTAACTTTCGACGTTTTGTATATAATGTTTATTGCTATAACATAGCCTTTGATTCTGGTCCAAACTAACTCAATGGCGGTTAACTCGCAGTGGTGTGGAGGATTTCGAAGAACAGTTTTCCCTGCATATTTAGCTTCAACATACTGTCTTCAAATATTATATTTTTAGATTTTAGCTATTCTGATACGTTTTGCTTATTAGAAACCACATTAGGAACTTTTTATTTTCGGCAAGAATGGTATGGCACGTTATCGAGAATAATAACTACGTTTTCCTGGAGCCGAGGACGAAGATCTTCAAACTACACCTCAAAAAATTTCCGAAATCTGGATCTTCGTTAATGGCAGCAAGCACTTTTTCAACTGTTGGAAATTCGTTACGAAAAAAAATCACGTACTTTGCTTCTTATTGTATTACCGCGAAGTCATCAACGCTTTCTTAAAGCGTCTGTCGTGATTTTTCTTTCTAGGGAGACACTCAGAGTGTGTGTGGCCTTGTACTCACTTATCACTCGATGCACAGAAAAACGACCAACTCCTGTAGATGCAGTTGTTCTCAAAACAATATCAGTCACTGACTGCTCTGGATACAACTGCTCCGTTTTATACCCACTAAGAATCATGTGGTTCTAAGCATAATTTAATGATTTATTCTTTAATCCAGGGCTTCACAACATACGTGCTCGCGGAGCAAGCTGTGAGCAGCAAGGCGCGAGCACGGAGCAGCGCGAGCACGCTATCCCCACTACCGGACCAGAGCGGAGAGTGGGGAGAGTCACGTGGGGCACACAACAGCTGCCGCCAGTCAATGTAAATCCGCGGCCACCTGCAGGGATATCACTCACGAATTATTACTGCCACAAATGAAACAAATAAAGGAGAATGTACACGTGCCACATAATTTTATTTGCTTAGTGTAGGCCTCTACATTCGTATTAATTTGTGAACTGTTACACAATAAAAGGTGTCACTGAAGTGAGGGATTCTCGGTTATCTTGTACTTTTTGCCCTTTATAATTGCGTCTAATGTTCGGAGTAATTGTTCTTGTGCATTGTAGGCGCAGCGTGCAGTTTAAATTTCGATCAGACAATGCGTTTCTCAGGCGCGTCTTGTTACATTTCATTGCAGAGAACAGTTGGTCACAAACATACGTGGAACCAACATTGACATTATTGTAGCCGCCAGTTCGTGCAAACGAGGAAATCTATCCTGAGGGAAGTGTCTGTAGAATTCCAAAATGTTTTTCTTGTTCTGAAATTTGTCTCTGTATTCTCTGTCACGCTGCAGGTCAATAATTTCTAGTTGCAGCTCAGGATGAATCTCTTCAATATTCGCTGAATATGGAGAAGAGAACAGATCAAAATCACTGTCTAATGCTGTCAGATCTTGAAAGCGTTGATCAAATTATTCCTTAAGGGCAACTAAACTATGTGAATAACGTTCACAGTCTTTGTGAACATCTTGCATGGATGATAATTTACGAAAATGAGATAGATTTCCTGTTTCCAGCTGACTCACCCAAAGTGTCAATTTCATTTTAAAAGCTTGTATTCGATCTATAAAATGAGTAATTAGCAGATCTTTAACTTGTAGTGAAATGTTCAAAGCATTCAGATGGCTAGTTGAATCTGCTAAGAACGCGAGATCACATTTCCATGAAGGCTATTTCAACTCAGGAACACACATGTTATTTATTTCCATGAACATATTTATCTCATCTAATAGGCAAAAAAAATCGATTTAATAATTCGCCACGACTAAGCCAGCGGACCTAGCTGTAATGAAGCAGGCTACCATACTGGCTTTCTACATCCTCAAGAAAGCTTTTTAACTGCCTGTGTTGTAGCCCATGCTTCCTTATATAATTGGTTGTACGAACAACAACACTCATCACATTTTTTAGAGTGGTACTCTTTGCACATACGTTTTCCTGGTGGATCACACAGTGAACGCCCCTTATTTATTTCGGCACGGTCAGTTTTCGCATTTTCTTCTTCAACAGCGCAACGAAACCTGATTTTATTCCCTGTCATCGCTGGTGCACCGTCTGTAGACACTGAAACTAAAGAATTCCACGACAATCCTATATTTTCAACACTTTCTTCAACACTACTTAAAATATCACCTCCGGTTGTAGTGTTCTTCATGGCTACTACATCGAGGAGCTCCTCCCTCACCTGAAGATCTCTATTAACACCTCTAATAAATATGGCAAGCTGCGCTGTTCCAGTGATATCAACACTTTCGTTCAGAGCTAGAGAATACACCATAAAATCTTTACAGATATTTGCAAGCTGGCTCTGGACGTCGTCTGCCATGTCCTGTATGCGACGCATAATGGTCATGTTAGATAATGGCACAATCCGAAACTGTTCAACTTGAGATGGACACAAATGTTCCGCTGCAACTACCAAACATTCTTTTATTAAATCGCCATCAGTGAAGGGGTGCAGGGATTTTGATAAAAGCAAAGCAATTTTGTAACTCACTCTGAGAGCTGCCTCAGTTGATTTTTCTTCGTCGTCCAGATCTTCTTCGGATAGCTTCCTTTTAAGTTTAATAACTTCCTGTTCACGATCTGGTCCACCACATTTTCCACTTCCGTAGTCTTTCGCATGATACGACATATAATGTCGCTGCAAATTAAATTTCCTAAAAGAATTCAGCGTTTTGTGACATACTAAACATTTTGCAACACCATCTTTTTCTGTAAACAGATACAATTCCTCCTAATGGGGGTTGAACTGCGAAAGCATGGTTGTGGTTACACAACGGCGACTTGACATGATTCTTAACCAGCGAAGTGACTGTTAGAGCTGATCGTAGTACTTTAAAAGTTACACAGTCGGCGCGAATTCAATAGGCACGCTGCGGCCCTATTCAAACGTGCACGCGCATTTCCCCTCCCTCCCTACTCCGCGACGTTGCACCTGCTCGCGAGCACGTGCCTGAGCAGACGCGAGTACTCGCGCTCAAAACCGGACAGTTGTTAAGGCCTAATTTAATCGCTTTCTGAGTGGACTCAAATCTGATATGTCGACCTCGCTCGCTGTACGTGTGTAGCATGACATCACGAATTTACCCATATGTTATACTACAGGGAGAAAAAAGCATAGCTATTGGGTGGGCTCAGAAATAATGAATGTTTAATGTGATCAAGAACAGTGGTGCTTACGCTAATAATCAAAAAGTCTTTCAAACGTGATAAACTTAACAATCAGTTTCTAAGATCACACACTAACGACTTATACTCGCAACAGACGCGGCCTCACTGAGCGAGAGCTCCTTGTACGAGTATTGTTCAACCCTCGACGGCAGCACTGTGGTCACGAGCCTTGATGTGTTTACAGCAGCGCCGTTGGCCTCATAAGGTAATATAATAAATTAAAATAATTGGGAATAAGTAACTTCTGTTTGCTACTTTGTTTGCAAATACTGAAATGATATGATGATTGGATTTCAGGAAAAGGACTCGTGAAAATTTCCTCATGATGCACGTTACATGTGACTAAACTGAAATTACACCATAGATCAGGTACACACCTGCTAGTAAATGATTATAGTCGCAGAAATGTATATAATCTTTGGCCTTGTTAAATCAGCCTGGAATAAAACTCCTATGTGTTGGAATCAGAATATCTAAACATAGAGGCACGAAGGCAAGGAAGAACTGTATATCTTGTACACCTACTTCCAATCTCTGCAAACTACTGTAAAGTGCGTAACAGAGAATACTTCCAATTGTACCATGTATTAGGATATCTTCCAGTTCCACTCACGTATAACTGCTCAAGTATATCTGTGCGTCCTGTACTTCGTATAACCGTACCTTCGCGGTCCCTAGAGGAGCGTTACGTAGGGGCTGTTGTGCATACCTAGGCGCCTTGCTAAACTCTACTTTGCAGTGTTGCTGATTATCTGCAAGCGTTTGGGAGAAAGCATTGAGATCTCGGTCTCTCTTAAAACAATTGATTAAGATTAATTAAAGAAGATGTTCAGCTACAATTCATGTTGCAGCTGGTAGAGAATACATCAGTTTCGTAAAAGTAGGGTGTATGAAAAGTCATGAATACGTAAAACGATTAACAGAGAAATTTTCTATCTAAATATTAAGTAAACCACATTCTCATTGTATTTAATAATTAAATGTTAAGATAGTCATTTTATTCGGTTGAAACTGGTCACGTATGAGAATTTTATTATCTCCATTGATTTAATTTTCTTAATCGTAAGTAAAATCATAAAACAACGACACACTGCATTTGATCCGTGTAACACAGATCTCCACGTGACGTACAAAACTGAAGTAAGAGCCTAATCTCAATATGTCAGTGAATCTCACAAAAATGGGGAACAAATGATTAGGATACTTTTAAAAATGTTCAAGATATTTGATTCCACTTTTAAGGAACACGTGTTTTTAGTCATTCTACAAGAATAATCAACTCCACTCTCTAAAGCAGATGGGCTGTGGATCTGACGTCCAGAAAGAAAACGGGGTACACCTATCGTTAGTAGCCTTGCAGCTGCATCAGTTTACACAAGGAGAGCAACGACTTCTCTTCTTGGTTTCATCCACCCCGCAACGAAGTTCGATTGTCTTAATTAAATGAGTAAATGCGAAACTTCTTGAGGAAGTCAAATGTAAGCAGATAGGTGGCACAGTTCGCGCAGTTCTCATACTTACTCTAACAGCGATGAGTAATAGAGCACTACACCTTTCTCTTTCGTAACAACCCGGTAAGTACTTTTGCCCAGTAAAAGTTCTGGGTTACATCTTTACGGTTTACCACAAATATTTCTCGTAATGACTGTCTAGATTGGTGTTAAACATTAATGCTTCCAATTTAGCGAGCTTCTGCACAAAAAATAACTGCCTAATTTCAGGTAATTTGACTAGCGAGCAAGTGTTTCCTACATACTATTTACTATATGCTAATTGAAGTGTAATTAAATGAACTAACGTGCAATCTTCTAGAAGTGAACAAGGCCTTTGCCGTGTCAGCCACTAGCGCGGCGTTGTAACGACCTTACGAAGGGAGAAAGGGACATACTTAAGCCGGAGGAGAACGACGTCGTCTCGGCCCGTGGCAACTCTCCTCAACGTTTCTCACAGCAGGGTAGACTTCGGAGTGCTGCATTCCGGCCCAGAGAAGTATTCGCGGAAGCTGTTGACTGACAGGCAACAGGCCGTAAATTGGTCGTTTAGCCTACCGCTCTGAAATTCCTCGCGGCCAGGTAGCCGTCTCTCTCTTCTAAACTCTCTGATTATAATAATTTCTGTAGCATGCTCGTCCAGAGCACGTAATGTAAACGTGAGAAAGTGCTCCCTAAAAGGTTGTGTCTGTGTGGGAGAGAGAGGACCCACACAGCGGCTCCGCACGAAACCTCGTGGCCCGCGGCCATCCGGCCGGCAGCGCGTGCGAAGCCGTATGCAGGACCAATCATTCCCGCGTACACACGATGCGTGGTGGAGCATACGCTCTACCACTACTAATCACTTCCCTTCTTCTTCCACTCGCAAATAGAGCGAGGGAAAAACGACTATCTGTATGCCTCCGCTCGATCCCTAATTTCTCGGCCGGCAGCGGTAGCCGAGCGGTTCTAGGCGCTTCAGTCCGGAACGACGCGGCTGCTACGGTCGCAGGTTCGAATCCTGCCTCGGGCATCGATGTGTGTGATGTTCTTAGGTTAGTTAGGTTTAATTAGTTTCTAAGTCTAGGGGACTGATGACCTTACATGTTAAGTCTCATAGTGCTTAGAGCCATTTGAACCCTAATTTCTCGCGTTTATTTTCGTGGTCATTAGGCGATATAAACATTGGTGGGAGTGAACTTGTTCTGCAGTCGGCCTCAAATGCTGGTTCTCTAAATTTCCGCAATAGTGCACCGTGAAAGAAACGTCGTCTTCATTACAGGGTTTCCCATTTCAGTTCACGCTGTATCTCCAAAATACTTGAGCGCTGATTGATGTTAGCGGTAACAAATCTAGCAGCACGCCTCTAAACTGCCTCACTGTTTTCCTTTAGTCCGACTTGGTGGTGATCCCAAAGACTCGAACAGCACTCAAGAATGAATCCTTTTGGATGAGCTACACTTTCGCAAAATTCTCCCACTAAAACAAAGTCGGGCATTCGCCTTCCCGACTATCAACCTGACATGTTCATTCCATTTCATATTGCTTTTCAACGTTCGCCTAAATATTTAATCGAGGTGACCATGTCAACAGAACCCTACTAATGCTGTATTTGAACGCTGCAGGACTGTTTTTTCTATTCATACAAATTAACTTACATTTTTTCTACTTTTAGAGCAAGCTGTCATTCATCACACCAATTAGGAATTCTAAGTCATCTTGTATACTCCTAGAGTCTATCAGCGACGACAGAGTCCATCACCAAACAGCCGTAAATTGCCGCTCGCCCTGTCTGGCAGATCACTTTGTATACAGGGTCGTCAGAAACAGTCTGAAAAGCTTGTAAGGATGTTGCAGGGTAGGTTGTACTGAGAAATAAACGTTAAGAAAAAATTCGATATATTGCGCCGTATCCAAATTAATCAGCACTGAACTTAGCGAGTCAGGCCGCCGCGCGCGCAAATTCAAGCGGCCTGCCAGAGACGGTGCCACCAACGTGTTCTTCGTTTGGTTTCCTAAAACCGAACCAGAGAGTGATACAAAAACTGGACATGGTACGATAATGAGGATCGAATACGAGCCAGTGTGTGAAATGTGTGTGAAATCTTATGGGACTTAACTGCTAAGGTCATCAGTCCCTAAGCTTACACACTACTTAACCTAAATTATCCTAAATACAAACACACACACCCATGCCCGTGGGAGGACTCGAACCTCCACCGGGATCAGCCGCACAGTCCATGACTGCAGCGCCTTAGAACCACGAGCCAGTCTGAGTAGTCACATGCGTCATTATGTACTCAATGAGAGCAAGTGACACCTATTTTATATGGCAGGTCGCTTAAATTTGGGCGCACAACAACCTGATCGGCTAATTAAATCGGAAATGGCATAAATTTCGAATTTTTTTCTTAACAATTATTTCTCAGCACAACTCCCCTTAAAAGATTTTCAGACTGTTTCCGACCATTGTGGTGTCACCGCCAGACACCACACGTACTAGGTGGTAGCTTTAAATCGGCCGCGGTCCATTTAGTACATGTCGGACCCGCGTGTCGCCACTGTGTGATGGCAGACCGAGCGCCACCAGAAGGCAGGTCTCGAGATACGGGCTAGCACTCGCCCCAGTTGTACGACGACTTTGCTAGCGACTACACTTACGAAGCCTTTCTCTCATTTGCCGAGAGACAGTTAGAATAGCCTTCAGCTAAGTCCATGGCTACGACCTAGCAAGGCGCCATTAGCCTTACATAGTTTGATAGTTATCGTATGACATGTCTCATCAAGAACGTTGTAAACCAATGACGGGTTAAAAGTTAAGTATTCCCAAAGCAACGTACTTTTCTTTATAGCAATTCATTGAGCGTCCTGTTTCAGACTTCAAGATATTCTGCGTGAGCTTATAGCGTGCCTATCGGCCCCCTCAAAATAACACTGTGTCGGCACTTCTGTCGACACATCAACCATACTGTGGAGAGAATAAGAGCGGTCCTATCACTCGTCCCTGGGGCACTCCTGACGATACCCTTATGTCTGATGAACACTCACCGTCGAAGACAACGTACTGGGTTCCATTACTCAAAAAAACCTTCGGGCCACTTACGTAACAGTGTAACTAAATCCTATGCGCCGATTTTCACCAACTGTCTGCAATGGAGCACTGTGTCAAACGCTTTCCGAAAATCTAGGAATATGGTATCTGCCTGCCTGTTGCTTTAAATCAGATTCTGGTGTGTGGCGGAGGGTACTCTGTGTACCACTTTTATCCCACTCCCTTCTTTCCTGTTCCAGTTCCAAATGGCGCAGAGGGAAGAACAATTGTTGTTAGGCCTCCATGTGAGCTCCAATCTCTATAATTTTAACCTCATGATCTTTTCGCAAGATATATGTAGAAGGAAGCAACATATTTGTTGAAGAAGCATCGTATTGGTTGACACTTCTAAGAACGTATGCTTTCGAAACTTTAACCGTAAAGCCACATCGTGACGATCAATGCCTCACCTATAGCATCTGTTGCTGACGTTCGATGAGCAAGGTCGTGACGCTTTCATGCTTACTACACTAACCTGTGACCGAACGCGCCACTCTTTTGGAACTCGTTTATTTCTTCTACCGCATTGTATGTGTTAAGGGTCCTAGACTGACGATAAATCCTTTCAAACGAGGATTTTGCAAGCACACTCCCAGATATTTGATGGATGAGACTGATTCCAGTGACTGTTCAACAAGCGTTTTATCATACTACAACGGGCATTTCCACCAGTTTATGCGTAATACGTTACATTTGTTTATATTGAGGGTTAAATGTCAATTCCTACGTCAATCATTAATGAGCTGTTGGTCTCGCTGCCTCTCTACAAAATTTTATAGCGATACTACCTACCTGTATGCAACAGCATCATCATCTGCGAACGGTATTACGGAGCTTCCGACGTTTGCCGTCAGGTCATTTGTAAATCGATATTACTGCAATTTTTATCGGATAACATTTGATCATTAATAACTGCATCAGCTGCAAAAGGTCTCAAATTGCAACTACTGAATCCTTAATGTATTACATAAACAGAAACGACCCTAACGTATTCCTCTGCTGCACACTAAATATTGCTTCAGTGTATATAAATATCTCTCCATTAACGATAGCGCTGTGTCCTGCCTGAAAGAACAAACCACATCTAATTGCAAATCTGATTAGAAATCTCATTGGAATGCATTTTCCTGCGAAGGTGACGATCGTGTGTTGTGTCACAAAGTTTTGGAATGTCTAGAAACGCCTAACAAACGTTCTTTTCCTTTAACTGTGGAACTGAGAATATCATGTTTGAAAAGACATAATGTCCCCACTACGACTTTTTTCTAGGATTCGACCCTAATTAATCAATGAGATTAATGAGTGCTATAGGACGGCTCTTTAGAACAGTTCTAGTCTTATTGTTGTAACCTGCGTTCGTTTATAATCATGGGTAACATATCGCCAGGGGATCGACTGTAAATTATAGCCGAAGGAAGAGTTAATTTATTCGCAAATTCTGTACAGAATTTGACAGGAGCTTCATTAGATCTTGGGACCTTACTGAGTTTTAGCTGACTGTAAGAACTAGAGGTGATTTTTATATCACTCATCTTAACTGTTGTACAGCTGTTAAACAAGGGCAAGATTTCTTACCTTTTCTTTGCGAAGAAATGTTCATTGGTAGAACTTAACACTACCGCTTCGGTTTTCTTCTTTTCGTTTCTGCTTCCGTCTCGTGTGCGAGTTTCTGGACACTGATTTTTGTCGTTTATCCAGTTTAATGAGGGCGTGAGATCTCACGGATAACAAAGGTAATGCAAAATACACATCTTCTTTTTGCCGGAAAATGCTATTCGCTGAGTTCACAGAAAGTAGTACATGTCGCATCTGAAAGCCTATTACATTACTTCTGCTTTACTTGCAGGAAACTAAGAGATTATGTAAAAACTTACACTTAAAATATAGCCTAATGATTTCGCATAGTTTGCTTTCAGATCTCTTTCTGGAATAATCGTTCATGTCCTTTTGTTTTTCATTCGCCTTTTGGGTGACGATGGTTCTCGTTTTCCTGAGAGTTGACATGTCAGTACAGAGGAACTCCAGTGACAGGTAGTATCATTTCAGGGTCTCAGTGAGCATGATAACGGGTACTCTGCACACCCAGTCTTATTTCTTGTCCTCTACCGAACACTCTTTGTTCACAATATTCACGTAGCTCAACTAGTCAAATCCAGATTTTCGTCATCATCATCTTCACAACCAGAAATTTGTATCTTAAACGAAAACTTATCTTTTAATCACACTGATCAACCATAATATTTAGACCATCGACCTACTGTCGATATAAACCCGCCACGGCGATATCAGCGTCATCTGGTGAGGAATGAGTGCTAGTCAGAAACGATCACAGTGCACGTAGTTTCAGTGTGCGCGTTGTCCATGCGTGGAATCGGGAAGGTACGCGATCTATCTGTGTTTGAACGAGGGCAGATTGTGATGGCACGGTGGCTAGGCACGAGCATTTCGGAAACTGCATGATTTGTCGGGTGTTCCAGGAGTGCCGTGTGAGTGTCTTCAACACGGGGCGAAGCCAAGGCGAAATCACGTCCAGAACTCGAGGGGTTCGGTGGCCACACCTCTTACTGATGTAGGACGTTGTGCGCTGGGCAGATTGGTAAAACAGGAGAGGCGGCGAACTGTGGTTGGAACTAACATCAGACTTTAATGCTGTGCATAGTTAAAGAGTGCCTGAACACAAAGTGCACCAGCCGGCCGAAGTGGCCGTGCGGTTAAAGGCGCTGCAGTCTGGAACCGCAAGACCGCTACGGTCGCAGGTTCGAATCCTGCCTCGGGCATGGATGTTTGTGATGTCCTTAGGTTAGTTAGGTTTAACTAGTTCTAAGTTCTAGGGGACTAATAACCTCAGCAGTTGAGTCCCATAGTGCTCAGAGCCATTTTTTTGAACGAAGTGCAACGAACAGTCTTAAACGATGGGCCTCCGCAGTCGACGACCCATTCATACGCCAATGTTAACACCACGACATAGGCAACTACGATTGAAAAGGGCGCGTGACCGTCGGCACTGCACGATGGCGCAATGGCAGAGCGTTGCATGGTCTGATGAAGCCCGATATCTTATTTATCACGTCGATATGTGGGCGCGAATCCGTCTTCTTCCAGGGAAACAGCTCCTTGACACCTGTACTACAGAACGGAGACAAACTGGCGGGGGATCCAGTATGCTTTGGGGAACATTCACGTCGGCATACATGGGTCCAGTGGAGCTCGTGCAAGGCATCATGACGTTCATGATGATAGTGTTTTCTGACGGCAGTGTCATTTTTCAACAAGATAATGCGCCATGTCACAAGACGAGGAGTGTGATGGAGTGGTTTCTACCAACACAGTGGCGAGTTCCAGTCGATGTGCTGGCCCCAAAATACGCCAGATCTGAACCCGACTGAACAGATATGGGATGTGATTGAACGTGGCGTCAAAGCTTATAGCCGTTTCCCCGGAATTTAAGGGAATTAGATGACTCGTGTGTGCAAATGTGGCGCCAACTTGCTCCAGCGACCTACCAAGGCCTCATTGTCTCCATGCCACAACGCGTCGCCACTGTTGTCAGTGCCAAAGGTAGACATACCGGCTATTAGGTAGGTGGTCATAATGTTCTGTCTGATCAGGGTATAAAATCAGACTACCAAGCGGCTACCATCAGCGTCTCCTCATTGTCCGTTCGGTGAACGTTGCTGCGTATTGGCATCCGCAGCAGGTGCCTGATTCATGCACAAATGATGACTACTATTCATCGGAGACGAAAGCTGGAATCTGAACGTCAGTACCGCAGCTGGATCCTCCCTTACTTGGCGACAGGTGGACTTTTCAAATGAATCACATTTTGTGCTCCATCCGACAGGTGCTCACTGGCGTGTAAGGCGTGAAATGTCCGAAAGCAAACACCCTGCACCTATCGTCGGAAGGGTCCAGAGCTGAGGGCGCTCCCTGGGTAATCTTGTCATTCTGGAAGGTACAATGGATCAACACAAGTATGCATATATCCTTGAAGATTGTGTTCATCCTTATACGTACACTGGTGTCCACAATTAAAGCAACAGACAGAAATTTTGCAAATTTGCGTTTATTCTTTTATAAACAGGTGATAGCAAAGTAAAAACAATGTAAAGAACATAGAACGTAAACAACTGCAACATGCATAACAGTAGTCGAATAGGTTCTTTGTTTCTTTTAAACTTAACAGATTTGCTCTCGCATACTGACAACTAGTTAATGAGCACACTATGGGGTGTGACCAACTCTGGTACTAATACAGGTTCAAAATGGTTCAAATGGCTCTGAGCACTATGGGACTTAACATCTGAGGTCATCAGTCCCATAGAACTTAGAACTACTTAAACCTAACTAACCTAAGGACACCACACACATCCATGCCCGAGGCAGGATTCGAACCTGCGACCGTAGCGGTCGCGCGGTTCCAGACTGAAGCGACTAGACCCGCTTGGTCACTGCGGCCGGCACTAATACAGGCCTGACAACGACAGAGCATGCTGTGAATAACGTTATCATTGTCATGTTGAGGCAATAACACCCATTCTTTCTGTGGAGATGCTCGTAAGTACTGGAGAGTGGTTGGTGGAGGCTGACGTGATTCAATCCGTCTTCCTAGTGCATTGCAGACATGCTCTATGGGATTCAAATCGGGAGAGGGGGCAGGTCAGGCCATGCGTGCAGTATCTTCCGTATCCAAGAAACATTAACCATTAATGCTCTATGAGGTCGAGCATAATCGTCAATCAGTACGAAGTCTGGGTGCACAAAACCCCATAACAACCGTACATGAGGTCCAAAGACCTCGTTGCGGTACCTGACAGCAGTTAAACCTTTCTGATTCACCCGTACAATTTCATGAAGAGACGCTCGAGTGGTCAACGTAACCCCTGCCCACACAGTTAGCGATCCTCCTCAATATCGGTCTCCTTCAACAATGTTCGGGTCTCGAAATCGTGTTCTGCATTCCCTTCACATGCGAATCCGTCGAGAATCACTCTCCAGACCAAATCGGGAATCATTTGTGAAACGAACATTGGCCTACTGTTCGACTGTCCTTGTTCTGTGTTGACGACACCACTCTATACGTTTCCTTATGTTTAGAAGCGTCATAGGCGCACATAAAGAATATCTCCGACAATAAAGGCCACTCTGTCGAAGCTTTCTCTACTCCGTTTGCGTAGATACAACACGTCCAGTGGATGCTGCGAGGTCATTTGCCAATTGCTTCGCAGTACTAAGATAGTACCGTTGTGCCCGTACAGCTAAAAGACGGACCTCTCTTTCTGATGTAACACGTGGTCGGCCCTGCCCTGGTCTTCAGGACACAATTTCGGTATCTATAAACTGTCGCCATATCCGAGAAATAGCAAAACGATTCAGGTTAAACCATCGGGCACATGAGTTTGCGATTGTCCTGCTTCCAGTCTTCCTACGGCCCTCCGACGCAGAGAGTCTGGTAGGAGTCTTCTCTCTGCCATACTGCACCGTCTCTGACTGTGTACACAGAGATTGTGGATGTGGGACTACCCGGCAAACACTACTCCCTTCGACAGATGCCCTGACGTCATCGTTTGCGTCGTTTCCGTTGATCGAAATGCTATCTCCCGTGCAGAACGCGGTCGTATGGACATCTGTTGACAGTGTGTATGATTATATAGTGTATTAGACAGTACGGTGAAACAGCGTTCTGTTGCTTTAATTTTGGGCACTAGTGTAGTTTGTTTCTCCTCGGTACGATGGCATCTACCAGCAGGACAGTACAATGTGTCACACAGTTTACCGTGTACATGCGTGGTTCGAGGAGTATCAGGGTGAGTTTACAGTACTTCTCTGGCCACCAAACTCCCCCGAACTCAAACCAACCGGGAATCTGGGACCACTTCACTTCGGGCTGTGTGAGCCACGCATCCTCAGCCGAGAAACATTACGCATTTGGTCACGGCAATGGAGTTCGCATGGTTCCACATTCCTGTCGGTACCTCCCAGAACCTCACTGACACTCTTCCTGCACGCCTCGCAGCGGTCCGCGCTGCAAAAGGTAGTCATTCACACTTTTGACACGTGGTCAAATTAATGCGACTGGACAGTGTATTAAATTGAAACGATAAGAGACAGTGGAATAAAGTAGTCACTCTGAAGTAAATTGAATTTTTACCAAACCATTGTTATTGGTAAAAGCTAGCCGCTTACATATTTTGAATCAACAAATTGTAAGTTAGTCATAGTCAATATTTACAAGTAAAAAAAATGTAATTTTTTTTCTAAAGCCTTTCGTGGTTAACTTTATTCCCACCCTAATGGGGTAAGTAGCGAGTGTTCACACACATCTACCGAAGATGGTCAACAACTCTCTTTTGACTTAAGCGAAGCTTTAAATGAAAGTACTTTACTTTCTTGACTGAACTGTCCACGGTTTCATTCACATTATAAATGTGATGCGGGAGATGAATTTTTTTGCTTTCTTTTTGTTTCAGCATATCAGAAACCTGTCTACGTCGATCTTGTTAAAAGTTTGTCCTCCAGCCATCGAGGTAGGCTTAATGAGATTGGTATTTGGGTGCTGCCTTGGCCTGCCATCTCCTACAGTTCGTTAAAACGATGTGGTTTATTGTTTCACGCTGTCATCTCGAATGCTGATCTCCACACGAATTCACTGTAAATCCATAATTCACTTTTCAGTTTCAAAATCGTAATCAAGGATTTCTTGTTCTTGTTCTTTACTGAACGTACTCCATACACTTTCCATAATCTTTTTATCACCTACTGCATCTCTGTACTTTCCTACAATTGTTTTTCCGACATATCACGTACTACATGAAATTGATTTGCTGCTGCAGAAGAAGACATCTTCTCCTTTCTTACTAAGTCAATCGCATTTTCCATCGCAGCAGTATCCCACGTTTGTTGCTCTGATTTTTGGACGTATTTTCTAGGCATCTTAATGTTCTAGTATATGACAGAATATCAAGCTCTGCAGTAGACCGTTTTGAATCGTATTTTTGTATTAAGCCAAATATAACAGTACTAAGATCGTTTTAAATAACGTTAGTTAATGAATTCAAAATTATTACAGAGGGATAGAATGACGGATGACAGCTTTGTATGTAAGTGATTTACAAGTCACTGTGTAGTATCAGGTGTGATACATGAAAGTAACTAACTCTTACTGTGGCAAATAGATTAAAAACGAACTGCCGGCCGGAGTGGCCGAGCGGTTCTAGGCGCTACAGTCTGGAACCGCGCGACCGCTACGGTCGCAGGTTCGAATCCTGCCTCGGGCATGGATGTGTGTGATGTCCTTATGTTAGTTAGGTTTAAGTAGTTCCAAGTTCTAGGGGACTGATGACCTCAGATGTTAAGTCCCATAGTGCTCAGAGCCATTTGAACCATTTGGAAAACGAACTACAGGGCTACTGGGAAAAGTGGCCAAGTTCGCCACGTTTTCGATCTTGGCCACTTTTCCCGACGATTAGATTTCCTATTGGACGCCATGTCGGCATTAGTGATTAACAGATGAAACTGTCACACCTAAAGAAACAACAAGGCACTACATTTGCAAGCCAAAAATTGTTTCTTTAAATGCTGATATTGCAAAAATGTATTACTCTACGTTTAAGTGAGGTAACAAGAGTAATACAGCGTAAATGACTTACCTAACGTCAGACGACAGAAAATCAGAAAAGTTTTTATTAAAGATTAACGAAACAAGTTTCCTTTGTTAAATACATCTGAGAACAATGAGTAAAGTAAAGTCATGTGACATGATTTCCTGGGAGACTCCGAGGAGCGGCTTCAGCCACCGGAATTGGAAGGTTTTTTTCTATACTTCGCAATCGTAGGCGGCTTTCTTTCGGTAACTGTAAGCATTATGTTTTGTTTAAGTGTGGGCGACTGTATGGGTTGTGTGCGTGTGTATGTGCAGTGCGGTGTCACATATGTGTTGGATGATGAGAGAGCAGGCATAGTGTGAAACCTGGTGCCGACACACAGCCTACCACTCTGCAACACCAACAAGAAAGCCTCACGGCTTAACGTTACCATCAGACGGACACATTACCATCAACAGTGACGCATACACTCACTTCACGAGACACTGCGGAGAGGTTTGGAATTTAATCTAGGACACTGGTGCAAAGACTGGAGATCCTGGGCTTTACGCTACCAACCGTTCTGTTCCCTCTGCCATAAACGTAAAGGAACAGTTGTCGAGAGCGCGCGGCCTATCCTGATGGTCACCCATGCAACTATTGGCCACGCAGGAGAGTACCAAACTTCGGTGATCTGTCAGGAACCGGTGTATCCACCGCGGCACGGCCGCTGACTCTAACAAGAATCATGGTTATTGTGTATTAGAATTAATTTGGCCACTTCTCGGCAGGTAGCTGCACTGTTCACGGAAAAAGTTGTGCAATGACCACTTTTCCCGCCCTGGCCACTTTACCCCACCTTCGCGTATATCTTTTGATCTTTTGAATTTGAATTTTCAGAGAAAATAGTTACTTACAACTGTAACTACTTGTCATGTTTACAATACGTTACTACTTTTCACGCAGTTTTACAATGACTACTGCTAGATACCTTGCAGCTAACAGAACCGTTAAATACCTGAATCTAGGTAAACAATTTTTAGAACGAGTCTGGAATGAGGTATGTTTTTATTGTTTTTGATTGTCAAAGATCCCAAATTTCTTACCTTATGTTAGATGGAAGTTTTTTTAGTGCTTCTGCGCCAGAGATCATAGCTCCACTGTGAATGCTAGACGAGGTGTGGAAAATTTAAACCGAAATTATAGTTATTTTGCAGATCATAATTCGGCTGAAATTGATTTCACTTCACCACTAGCAAAAATATTTACGGAATAAATGTACTGAGAAGTAAGTGCAATAATTTCAAATTCCTTAAAAAGGTCACTGCAAAATTTGCAGTATCTACTTTACACTGTATTGTTACTGCTCGCTTCTTCTGGAGAAACTCTTGTGTTGATACACTGAATAAAATACGTACATTTGAAATTCCTACGAGGAATGATCAATAAAGACGCACTCAGTTACTTAAAACTTCACTCCAGAAGTTTACAAATTCAGTCTTTCGCTATCTTCAACATACTCTCCACACAATATGATGCTCTTGGGTCATATTCGGTGGCACTCCTAGAATGTGTGCTGAAGGTTATTCCTTGTCGTGCATTTGAAAATAGCCTCTAGACGTTCGCTATCAGTGTTTCAATATCAAACCAAGGCCCCTAAGGTCAGCTGTAGCACTAGGGAGCAAGGAAAATTCGTACAGTAAAGGTTTGGACTGTAAGGAGAATGGGTTACCGAGGATATGCTTTTTCTACTCAAAAACCATCACAACTCGTGCTAGGTGAGACCTGGCATTTTCCTGCTGCAGTTGCCACCGCCAGACAGGTTGTTTCCTCTTCTTTGGAATGTGAACCTTCACCAGCTGGCTCAGGACTTGTCTGCAGTTTGCTGTAGTGACAGTAGTGCTTCTCGGAACAATGTGAGTGTACATCATCCCTTTTTAATCGAATGGTTTCTATTCGAGTGATTTTTTTATTGGTTTAGCATTCTAAGGACCACACGAAACAACTTTTTTTTTTCTTTGGGAGAAAGGGGTTGGGGTGGAGTTGGCCATTTTGCACCCACTCTGTGGTATTTGATTTCTAGGTTATAACAACACAAACACGTTAAATATGTGGTGATGATGTGTTGCCACAATGCGTCACCCTCATCTTCAACAAAGTGATTCCAATAGCAGCACGCATCAACACGATACTGCTTTTGCTCTGGTGCAGATAACGGCAGTATCGTGGGTGCTCACGCTGTAGACATGGGAAAATGTTCGTTTAGAAGAGTGTGAACACTTCCAATTGATACCTACGGTATACATGATAGTTGTCTGATAATGATACATAGATCACTGTGAATAATGACAGTCCTTCTATTGACTGTTCGTCAAGGGAACAACAGGCATGCCATCTCCTCCTTAAACTCTGCAACTTTCTCGACCATCCTGAAATGCCATGTGAGAACAAAACCAGACTCGGCAGGACATAGCAAGCTTATTAAATCCGTCATAGGCCACATATGCTCTTTTGTTCAGGAGAACACAAGATTTTATTGAATAGCTCTGTTCAAGAAACTCAGACATGTTCAAACCTTACAGGCATGGCCACTTCATTCACTTCATTCCGCAACACGTCTGACAAGGAACCCCTTGAGTGCGAGGTCACAAGTTATATCTTTAGCAAGGCTCATTTAAATGTGTTGAGTTAACAATTACGACAGGAAAAGTGTTACCTGCTAGTGACTCATCAAGTGCATCAGGAGGGTGACAGGAAACTAGTGTCCGGGAGGTGCACAGATCAACCTTCTGGGGGAGGTATGTGTTACACTTGACAAAATGGACAATTTCGACTTTCAAGAAGTGTTCAGAACAAACCATTAACTTGCACCATGTATACCGAATGAAAAATGACGCACCACAGTGGTCACATAGATTCGCACCATCAAGATCGAAGACGATCTACTTGGGAGATACAAACCGTGCAGGACGTTCAGCTAACACTCTTAAAGAATGCATATACAGGGTGGAGAAAAATTATGTAACAAAATTTTAACCATGGATATCAGATGCCAGTAGGAACCAAAATTACTAATGTTGTGTAGCTCGACAACGCACAATTTTTAAACTACGAGAACTTGGCACCACGCGCTACGATTGGCTGTGGGATTACTCTGTTGCCGAATGCTCTGGACAACGCATGACCGCGAATTCTTTGCCTGCCAGAGATCATGATGTATCCAAGGCGGCCCGCACGCTCGTTGGTAGCGCGCCAGCCTTCCACTCTCGGGGTCTGGGGGTGAATCCGCCGGGGTCCCGACACATCCATTGTAGTTTCATGATTAGACGTACCGGGAGCAAACCCGTCAACAGCTGTTAGTTCGCGTACAGAAAGTCTTTTACAAATTGTAGCTAGGACATTGTTTATTTAAAGCAGGTGCTCGAATTGGCGACCCTCTGACGCGACACAAGCTTGGTAACGTCGAACGGTGTTTGCCCAACTCTTTCAAAGATTCCTGGCATTGCCCTGATGTGACTGGCGGCATGTTGAACGCGATCCATTAATTCCACTTCGTTTCTAGGTGGTTCTCGTCCGGGTGGGTGAACTAGAACCTTGAAGAATCCCCACAGGAAGCAGTCTGGTGGCGTGAGATCTGGTGATCGCGGGAGCCATGTCCTACGAGCACCTCTGCAAATTACCTGGTCGTCGAAGAGTTCATTTAAATATCCGCGCACAGCACGGCTGTTATGTGCAGGCGCCCCACCATGCTGTAATCACATGTATAGCCGTATGTCCATGGGAACATCTTCCAGCAGACCCGATATAGTTTCTTGAAAAAAGTGAAGGTAATTTTCCCTGGTAAGTCGAGGAGTTAGACGAACCGGCCTAATGAGATGGTCACTCGCAATGCCTGCCCAAATATTAAGCGAAACTCGTTCCTGGTGTCCGTGGACGTACGTGACGTGAGGATTTCCCCTTGCCCAGTAATGAACGTTTCGAGTGTCAGTAAAATGCGCAGTGGCGGAGAAGTCGGGATCTCGTGCAACACATCGCAGAAACAACCGCCAAACATCTAGCCTGTGTTCATAGACCGCCACAGGATTTAGGTCCTGGACAGGGTGGAAACTAAATGGATACTGCCCGTCATCCCTCAAAACCTCCTAGACTACCCGATGAGTGAAGCCCACGTCGTGTCCAACTGCTCGAGTGCTTGTCGTAGGTGCTTCCTCGAAGCGCTCGAGAACAGTCTCTTCAAATGCAGCATCCCGTCGAGTTCGAGGTCATCAGCATCACCATGATATCCCGCTAACGAGACTGTTTCGCCAAGTCACCGGTGAATTGCTGTAAATGTTTGCGAGTGTGGGTGGCGTCTTGCTGGGTACCGTTCCACATACAACCGTCGAGCTTAATGCGCATTACCTTCTGCTAGTCTATAAACAAAAACCATATCTCGTTGTTCTTCAAACGAATACTGTGCCGCCATGCTTACTACATAACAAAATCGCAGTTGACGTGTGTGTGCTCTGAAGCGAAGCTTACGTGTGAATGCCTCTGACGTGAGGTGGAGACAAACAGCAAGACGTATTCGACACGTGTGCGTATCGCGTTGGGGCAGTGATGGGGCTAGGGACGTTTTTATGTGTGAACCGACAACCATGGCGCCCCCCGTCAACCGACGAACGTCGGCATGGCAATCTCACAGCCAATCGGAGCGAGTGGCGCCAAGTTTCCGTAGTTTAACACAACATTAGTAATTTCGGTTCGTGACTCAATTTTTCTCCACTCTGTAGAAACAAAGTGGTGTAATGGGGTGATGAGAACTGATTGAATATGATGGCATGCTACCAAATGTGCAACAGCTGTCGTGGAACTTATAGTGAAACTCGGTATCCTTTAAGGCATAGCTGCAGGTAGTGGAATAATATATTTTATAAGCACGGAAGAAAACATTGTCCAATGGTTCCAGGTGGTATGAATTGCAATGTCACACACATTTCAGGAGGAATATTTTGCTCTTAAGAAGTATGATTTTTATACGTAGACTAGGAATCAAGCAAAAGCAAGTTTTTTTGACCAGCTATTGCCCAAAAGCAGTACTCATACTGTAGTTGTCCTCTTACGCCCATTTCTCCACTCTTGTTTGCTGTGATGTAAATATTCCCTGCTGTCCTTTCATGATCACGCACACGAGAAAGAACCGTAAGGGATAGAGCACCTCCAGCTCTTCATAGCACAATAAATAACTTTCCAGCCAGGTTACCATCCAGATTATCAGTTGGCATAATTTTACACGAATGCGTTAATGCATTGATGTTTATTAATCTTGATACAACTCTCTTAGCACTTCCCATTTCCAGGGTTCCTTTCATATGCCATTCCTCTTCAAATCCTGATTGGCCATAGGTAAATACAAATTCGTTACTCAAAGATCAGATAAGATTTTTATCCCATCTACAAATGTTCAGGCCGATTCGGCAGTCTGCTTTGCATTGTCAAGTTGACACTTTGTTTTAAATTTCGTTACCTTATGCCTCTCAATTCTGTAGCACTATTTGAAGTTAAGGAATCATCCAATGCTTCCTTTGAAATCTCTGTAATCTATGTCGTTCGCATTTGGTGTGCGCAACCTAGTAGGTCCCTATCATGCGCATCTGTTAATTCTATCAAGCATCTATCAAACGCGCAATCACCTGATTTCGTAACAAGTGTGCCTTGTTCTGCCTAGAATATCCGTAGTTTTCCTTACGCACTACACAGTCATGTTGCTACGGACTTACTTGAAATCTCTTCATAATTGTTGCTCATGGTCTTCCATATACGAAATGACGTTTAGTATCTGATCCTTGGACAACCATTGTGCTTTACTACGCGTCACTGGAGACGAGAATGTGGCTCCCTGTCCGACAAGGATGATGAACTACACCGCTCGACATCTGTTTCAACATCACTTTCACTTGTTAAACACGCATCGTCATCCCTGTATTCCTCATGAACATTGTCCGCACAACGTATACAACACCACACGCTCCATTGAATCATCTTGCAGTAACGGTGATATTTCATCTGCCACTTCTTTCTCTGCGAAATTCCTTTGGATCCTTTCTGCCGAAATGTCGATTTCGACAATTATTACTGTAGATATATATTGCAATGTTTACTTTGTTTACCGTTGTCAATGCTCTGCTTTGTATCAACACCACTAGCACTGTAGCGCTGTTGTTACTCGTTGACTAAGCACTTCAACTACGCTCCGTAGTCTCATGCTGTGCTCACCATTGCATACCTCCAATCCCGACCCCTGTTGTCAATAGCAGTCAATATTGTGGTTGCATGGTAGACAGTATGTGGGACGACGAACACCGTAAACATTATTGGCCTTTCACAGCATCGCACTTAGGCGTTCCTTGTGAGAGGGCGGGATGAATGATTCTGCAGGTGTCTGTAGGGTCTAGCATTTTAGTTTCCTCTGACGGCGATAGATGGCTCCCCTACTCACTTTCCACTAGAGAGCCTGTATATAGGGAGAGAGTGGCCAACCGGACGATACGGCAGCCATTTTTCTGCCAAACTGCGGGCGGGACTTTTGAATGGCCAGTAGTGGAGTAGTGGAACACATTCACCGAATCAAAAGCACAAGACAATATGGCAAAATCATACGTTAAATGCCTTTCTTTACAGCTATAATATACACATAGTAGCCTACTACGTACAGCACAGGAAAATTTGATACAGTGGCTGTAAAAATTATTCGTTACTTGCATTTATCTCCTTTAAAGTTCGTTGACTAGACATATTGCAATGAAAGTAACGTAAATAAAAAAAATAGTGTATAGCATTTGTTTTGTATCGGAAGTGCATAACGCTAAAGATTTAACGTACCTGTATTACGTTAGATGAATGAAAGTCGTAAGCAGTTGTTTACTTGTGACATGCAGAAAGTGTGAGACGTATTAGTACTTCTTGTCACGTCTTCAAACTTTTTTGCATGTCACAAGTAAACAACTGCTTACGACTTTACAACCAAATATAACAAGAAAACTACCGTATCCCTTCTACCCCACAGTAAGTAGGCCTATTAAAAACTGTCTTCAAGAGTACTTACAATTATTTACTACGAATAATGTTTCAGCAACCACAACTGCGGAAAACGTGCTAACAACCTGCCTGCGTCAACAGTCAGGCAATAACACTGAAACCAAAATAATGCCTACTGTTCTGATTCGGAACGAAGTTTGACGCTATAAAGTCGAATGAGCATGGCACAACAATTACAGATGTCAAAAACAATACTGTACAATTACTAGCGTATTTACTTCAAACATGTAGGCCTACCGACTTCATCACAAAACGCTTCATTATTTCAACTCGTATTTCATATCGCAAACGCTAATTACGTACTAAAAACCATATACAATTAAATCGAACATCCATGCACAACGCATAGCAAGTCTCTCAATAATTCAGATACCTTTTAATCGTTTCCAAAAGTCCTCTGAACTTCAATTCAACTCAAAAGCACGGCGAACATAGGAAGCGCGAGTGACGTTTGGCAGAAAAATGGCGCCAAAGCTAATCAACCAATCACGGGCAACTTCAGCTATGGCCACTCTCTCCGTATACAGGCTCTCTACTTTCCACAATTAGAAATGTTACTGACAATCTTTATTGAACATCCCTCGTACTGACTTTACAGGAAGGAAGGAGGAAAGGAAAGAACATTAGGTTTTAACGTCGCATCGACATCGACGGGACTTTACGTGTGAAGAATACGTAGGGAACTCGTAGATACTGATAGGGTTCCATGTGCCCTTCCAGCCTGTACAATGGTGAGGCAAAATAGCTTGGTTCTCCACCGTTCGATTGCAATAAAAAATAAATAAAAAAATACTAAACATCCTTGTTTAACTTACTCTTTCCTTCAACCTGGGTCATCACGAGTTCATTCATTATTTCTTATTTGTTTTCTTTTATCACGTTTTTCCTCCAGAACTACAGCTAACTGTTCTGTCAACAGGACTTGGTGAGATACAAAAATTACACATCACACTCTGATCAAATGGTTAAAATGGCTCTGAGCGTTATGGGACTTAACATCTGAGGTCATCAGTCCCCTAGAACTTAGAACGACGTAAACCTAACTAACCTAAGGACATCACACACATCCATGCCCGAGGCAGGATTCGAACCAGCGACCGTAGCGGTAGCGCGGTTCCAGGCTGTAGCGCCTAGAACCGCTCGGTCACTGCGGCCGGCTTATCGCAGTACAGCAGCATTTTCTGTGACATGCTTTGATAGGTTTCCAGAGGTATGTGGCACTAACTGTCTACGCACAGGTGATGCAACTACCGTAAACTACGCATCCACTAGCGTCCCACGCGTGTTCCATCGGTTTCGTACCAGGCAAATTTTGAACGTTGACATGACTCGACTATAATGCTCCTCAAATCACTGTAGACGAATTGTGGCTTTGTGACATGGAGATTATTCTTACTGGAGAATGCCGTCACCATCGGAGAGACATTAAGCATGCATGGATCCAGGTTGCCCGAAATAATGTTTACTAACCCCACAGCTATCACTGAAACTTCAGTTACTACCAGTGTTATCATGGGAGCAGCGGTGAATATCCACCATAGCAAAACATAGCCTCCTGCGGATTGTGTTCTTAACTCGGTACATGTCTCGAGTAGCCGTTCGTCCAGATAACAGATGACAGCGTATCCGGGCACGATCGTCGACTTGGTGTAACAACAAACATGATTTATCCGATCAGGCGACACGTTTCCATTGATCCGCGGTTCAATCTTGACGATCGCACCAGCATAGCACTCTGTCATCAGATCGTCAACAGATCGAGGCCTGTCCTGCTTTACAAATCAGGCAATCCTCCGATGTCGAAATTCTGTGATGAGGCAGTACATCCAACACATCTTTACTTACTCGTGCATTCACCGTCCTTCAAATACACTAGTGCCCATTAAAACTGCTACACCAAGAAGAAATGCAGATGATAAACGGGTATTCATTGGACAAATATATTATACTAGAACTGACATGTGATTACATTTTCACGAAATTTGGGTGCATAAATCCTGAGAAATCAGTACCCAGGACAACCACCTCTGGCCGTAATAACGGCCTTGATACGCCTGGGCATTGAATCAAGCAGAGCTTGGATGGCGTGTATAGGTACAGCTGCCCATGCAGCTTCAACTCGATACCACAGTTCATAAATAGTAGTAACTGGCGTATTGTGACGAGCCAGTTGCTCGGCCACCATTGACCAGACGTTTTCAGTTGGGGAGAGATCTGGGGAATGTGCTGGCCTGGGCAGCAGTCGAACATTTTCTGTATCCAGAAAGGCCCGTACAGGACCTGCAACATGCGGTCGTGCATTATCCTGCTGAAATGTAGGGTTTCCCGTGGATCGAATGAAGGGTAGAGCCACGGATCGTAACACATCTGAAATGTAACGTCTACTGTTCAAAGTGCCGTCAATGCGAACAAGAGATGACCGAGACGTGTAACCAATGACACCCCATACCATCACGCCGGGTGATACGCCAGGATGGCGATGACGAATACACGCTTCCAATGTGCGTTCACCGCGATGTCGCCAAACACGGATGCGACCATCATGATGCTGTAAATAGAACCTGGATTCATCCGAAAAACCGACGTTTTCCCATTCGTGCACCCAGGTTCGTCGTTGAGTAGACCATCGCAGGCGCTCCTGTCTGTGATGCAGTTTCAAGGGTAACCGCAGCCATAGTCTCCGGGCTGATAGTCCATTCTGCTTCCCACGCCCGGGTTCCCGGGTTCGATTCCCGGCGGGGTCAGGGATTTTCTCTGCCTCGTGATGGCTGGGTGTTGTGTGATGTCCTTAGGTTAGTTAGGTTTAAGTAGTTCTAAGTTCTAGGGGACTGATGACCATAGATGTTAAGTCCCATAGTGCTCAGAGCCATTTGAACCAAGCCATTTTCCATTCTGCTGGAAAGGTCGTCGAACTGTTCGTGCAGATGGTTGTTGTCTTGGAAACGTCCTCATCTGTTGACTCTGGGATCGGGACGTGGCTGCACGATCCGTCACAGCCATGCGGATAAGATGCCTGTCATCTCGACTGCTAGTAATACGAGGCCGTTGGGCACCAACACGGCGTTCCGTATTATCCTCCTGAACCCACCGATTCCATATTCTGCTAACAGTCATTGGATCTCGAACAACGCGAGCAGCAATGTCGCGATACGATAAACCGCAATCGTTATAGGCTACAATCTGACCATTATCAAAGTCGGAAACGTGATGGGACGCATTTGTCCTCCTTACACGAGGCATCACAACAACGTTTCACCAGGCAACGCCGGTCAACTGCTGTTTGTGTATGAGAAATCGGTTGGAAACTTTCCTCATGTCAGCACGTTGTATGTTTCGCCACCAACGCCAACCTTGTGTGAATGCTCTGAAAAGCTAATCATTTGCATATCAGAGCATTTTCTTCCTGTCGGTTAAATTTCGCGTCTGTAGCACGTCATCTTCGTGGTGTAGCAATTTCAATGGCCAGTAGTGCAGATATCATAAGTGCTCAAGACAGTAGTACGCTAATTGCCGACCATCTTCGCCGTTTACGAGATACCGGTTTCCAGGCACCGAGCCGTGGCAATCTGCCGTTAATCAAAGTCTCTTATGTCCCCATTTGCGACCCGTATCGTCACTAGAGTGTTTCTCCATTCGTCTCTGCTCCGTTTACACACAGGGTCACAATGATTTAACTATATGAAATAAAATCGTCATGGCAGCACGGTTTGCATTAGGACGTTCAAACTGCGCAGTTGTACACGTGACATGATGGGAATTAGTATGCACATGCATGGTTTGGTTGAGCGACGAAACGCACTTTCATATGGATGGATTCATCAATAAGCCAAATTGGCGCATTTGGGGGACTGCGAATCCACATTTCGTGATCGAGAAGTCTCTTTACCCTCAATGGATCACTGTGTCATGTGTAATGTCCAGTTACAGAATAAAAGGTACTATATTCCTTGATGGCGCGGTGATTACCGAACGGTACGCGAAGGTTTTTGTTCTGGCATAACCACAACCGCCGGAACGAAGATGAAGAATCGAAGACAAGAGAAGGTGGTGAGGAAATGTCAGGACCGTGCCGCGTCAGGAGCTCCCTCTGCAGGAAGTGAATATAAGCGCCGCTCCTGCCAGCGTCGGTCGCTCAGATCGGCACAATATTGCGGACGTTAGTTATCAGCGACGTGTGTCAGCTTGCAGGTATTTTGTCTATAGCGCTGAATGTTACTGTCTGCATGTTGCTTGCGACACCTTTGTAAATATAAGTTTAGTACTCTCAATTTGCATTATAGAAATAAAATTACTAATCTTATTTATTTGAATTGTATAGCATTTCGAGAACGCAGCATCCTTTAGGCACACTATAAGCGACATGTGGGCAAGATCCAACAGTTCTGGAAGATGATTTCATCCTAATTATACAGAGTGACTCTGATTTCGACAACATGTGGTTCATCCAAGACGGAGCTCGACCCCATCGAAGCAGGAGAATGTTTAATGTCCTGGAGGAGCACTTTGGGGTGCGTATTCTGGCTCTGGGGTACCCAGAGGCCGCTGGCACGGACACCTATTGGCCGATATGGTTCAAATGGCACTGAGCACTATGCGACTTAACTTCTGAGGTCATCAGTCGCCTAGAACTTAGAACTAATTAAACCTAACTAACCTAAGGACATCACACACATCCATGCCCGAGGCAGGATTCGAGCCTGCGACCGTAGCGGTCACGTGGTTCTAGACTGAAGCGCCTTTAACCGCACGGCCACACCGGCCGGCTATTGGCCGCTATATTCTCCGTATCTGAACACATCCGACTCCTTTTTGTGGGGCTATATTAAAGACAAGGTGTACAGCAATTACCCAAAAATCAATGCCGAACTGAAAACAGCAATTCAGGTGGACAAAGATAGCATCGATATTCCTACAGTTCAGCGGGTCATGCAGAGTTTCGCCATTCGTCTGCGCCACATGTTAGCCAATGATGGCAGGCATATCGCACGTCTCATAACCTAAATCCTAGTATCTGTAGTGACATTTACATGTTGAATAAACTGTGTGTACGCCGTAGTTTGTAACTAACTTACGTCTTTTTTTTCAAATAGTTCAATATTTGTCACCCTGCACTTTCATTACCGCGACTGGCCCGCAACGCCCTCAAACTTCATTCAGTATTGCGGTAAGCAACAGTCATAATTTTTTGGCTCATCAGTGTACGTACTGTAGACAGGAATAGGAAAAGCACTGAATAAGCAAAACTTTTTATTTAACTGTCGTGTAACGGCTTCCAAGGTGAAGTGACGCCGATCCAGAATTAAAGTGCTATCCATTTCACGACTGTATGGGTTATTTGAGTGTAAACATTGAATTTCTAGTACAGCATTATGTTTATATTACAATCACGAAAAAGAATGTCATAACTAAGGAAGGCTAAAATTAGGCAGCAGGAGATACCCCTCTCGCGTCAAGTTAACTGACGAGTTCAACACCACTATGAAGCATCTCTTCAGAGAACTTTAGGAGTTTTTCCAGTGTAGCAGATCTTACCAAATGTCGACCGGCATTATAACCCCGTAGTTGTGACTGATTTCTCAAGCAAGGTAGCGATTTAATGGCATAACCACAAAAGTATTCAGTCTAATCCCAAGCGTATTCTACACGGCCCACTCACATTAATGTGATCACCAACTAGTTTTGGCACTAACGTGTAATAACCAGTCACAGACTGCAGGTGGAAACACCAGTAGTGGAGGGTATATAAAGTGTGTCCGACTGCGCAGAAAAATGGTGCTGTCGTTGCCGTAAAGCGGAAGCGGGGCAATTTCTCTAGCGTCCGAAAGGGAATGGTCATTGGCTTTCGGGTCAAGGGTATGAACATTTCCGAAACGGCTAAGTTTGTAAACTGTTCGCGTGATGCAATGTTAATGTACACTATGTCATCAACAGCATCCGGACACGACCAAAACATACGTTTTTCATATCAGGTGCATTCTACTGCCATCTACTGCCAGGTACTCCATATCAGCGACCTCAGTAGTCATTAGACATCGTGAGAGAGCAGAATGGGACGCTCCGCGGAACTCACAAACTTCGAACGTAATCAGGTTCAAATGGCTCTGAGCACTATGGGACTTAACCTCTGAGGTCATCAGTCCCCTAGAACTTAGAACTACTTAAACCTAACTAAACTAAGGACATCACACACATCCATGCCCGAGGCAGGATTCGAACATGCGACCGTAGTGGTCGCGCGGTTCCAACCTGTAGCGCCTAGAACCGCTCGGCCACATAGGCCGGTCGTAATCAGGTGACTGGGTGTTACTCGTGTCATACGTCTGTACGCGAGATTTTCACACCCCTAAACATCCCTAGTTCTGCTGTTTTCGATGTGATAGTGAAGTGGATACGTGAAGGGACACGTATAGTAAAAAAGCATACCGGCCGACCTCGTCTGTTGACTGACAGAGACCGCCGACAATTGAAGAGGGTCGTAATGTGTAATAGGGAGACATCTATCATTGAACATCACACTGGAATTCCAAACTGCATCCGAATCCGCTGTAAGTATTATGATAGTTGGGCGGGAGGTGAGAAAACTTGGATTTCATGTTCGAGTGGCTGCTCATAAGACACACATCACGCTGGTAAATGTCAAGCGACGCTTCGCGTAAACATTGGACGATTGAACAGTGGAGAAACGTTGCGTGGAGTGACGAATCACGGTACACAATGTAGCGATCCGATGGCAGGGTGTGGGTATGGCGGTCCAGACTGTAGCGCCTAGAACCGCTTGGCCACTCCATCCGGCTGTGACCATGAAGCAGCATTGATTACTAAAATAAAAAGGGCAGCGAAAACAAGTAGAAAGATTATAATTATGTTTAGTAAGTTAGATAAGGGGCAGTAGTAACACATCTCAAAGAGAAACTCACGTGTCTTCAAATCCAAAGCGCTTACAAATTATGTGGTCAGTAATTAAATGGAGGGTAGGTGTTTGAATGCTAGGTAGCGAGTCCTCAGAAATATAATTCCTCTGAGAGCACAGACATATAAGGTATGGTTTCCATTGACGACGAAGTGGAAACCCTAAGTTGCACTCTATCCTCATCAGCCACCAATATGCAGTATACTATTGGAGAAGTAAGTATATGCAAGTTTATTAATAAAGGATATTTTATTTTGAATAGTGGTAACAAACATTAGTCTCACTATAGATAATCGATACCACTATGAAAACCATGATTAATTGTAAAACATACAAAAAGCAGATATTGTATTAGTCTGATTAACTTTATTTTACAAAACTCCTTTGAAAAGAATGTTAGCATTTACAATCAGATCATCGTTTTCTTTTTGGCTGTATGTGTTTCAGAGCAAACATAAATATCACTTAATGTGCGAACTCGTGAAAAATCCGCGTATAACTCTCCATGCGAGAAAACAGTTTCTGGTAAATACAATACGGCCCCGTATTAATGGTCAAAGCGAAAGCTACTTTTATTGGGAATTGTTGTCTTATGACTTGGAAAGGCATGATAGGATCAAAAGGTGTCAGGTTACAGTGGGGTATGAGCACGGTTTTATCGGAGTCAATGAATTTGGCAGTAACGATGTATTCGCCCGTGTGAGTTACCTTTAATCTTGCAACAATAATTAATGCCGGATTAGCGTTTCAAATTAACATAATAATAGCATTTTTGTTTAAAAGCTATTAACGAGGCGATAAACAGGATGGACTTAAAGTGTTAAAAAATTCTACGGGGTACAATGGAACGTTGTATATTTCTTCATGTTGGGCAAAATCGGAACGGAGGTGAACCATTGTCTCTTCAGGTAACACACTGGAAATGGCATATTCATTAACTGTCCCATGACCATCCTTTATTGGACATAGAATCGCCCGTGAATAGGAATGCAAAACAATTTGTTCATTGACTTCTGTGGCACTGGATATGGTGGTAATAAAACCGTCATTGTTACAGAAATAGTGTTTAGGAATTTTCTTACGGATTAATGGTATGTAGTTTAGAAGAAGTGTACCGTAACGTTGCAAGCGATGAAAAGTAATGACGAATCAAAAGTTAAATGAATTAAGTTACAAAAGCAAACGCTACTTATCTATGATGATGAACGTTGACGTAATTCAGTTTATTTACCCAGTACGGAGCGCTTGCTTAAAGAAAGTAAACAACTCCAAGCGCAGTTGTGCTTAATAGTAAAATCAGATTGTCGATAGATGGCACCTCCCAAATTCTTTACTTCAACCTGTATGACCGAAATCGTGGGATAGACTACGCTTACATAAAGAATCTAGAAAATTGCAAGAGCTGTCGTGCATGTTAGCTAAACAGTTTCTCAATAGATGACACCTTCTTCGTTGGCTTCATAAAAATGTTTTCAAACCAATGTTTTTTAACGAAAACTATAACCTTAAACTAATTGTGTATTTTTCGTGACTAGTGGTAAACGAAAACTTTAACATTATGTCTTAGTTATTAATTTTGATTAATAAATACGGGAGATATGGCGTACCGACAAAGAACACGATTGAGACATGATATATATGATTCCACTTTAGGTCTCCCTAGCTAAGCCCCATTTTACGGTAGTTACTGTTTGCAGTAGTTTGTCACTAATAGTGTAATAGTAAAGTAGCGAGTTTCTTCGCCTATTTATGCACATAAAGTGACATTTATTTACATTCAGTGTCAACAGTCAGTCCCTGTAGCAACCATCGACCTCTGCAGTCTGCAATCTGGCGTTACTGCTTCCTTGTAGATAACTGCAACATCTGCGAACGGCTTCAGAACCTGTGATCACTCGGACAACAGAGTGACAGTTGATCAACAGCGGAATGGCAGGAAGACCACGAAGAACGCAAATTCGGGGTGTTGAACGTCAGCTGTATGTATGTTGCCGGGAAATTGGAAAAAAATTAATATGATTACACGGTTTACACCTACATATACATGGATACTCTGCAAATCACATTTAAGTGCCTGGCAGAGGGTTCATCGAACCACCTTCACAATTCTCTATTATTCCACTTTCGTATAGCACGCGGAAAGAACGAACACCTATATCTTTCCGTACGAGCTCTTATTTCCCTTATTTTATTGTGGTGATTGTTCCTCCCTATGTAAGTCGATGTCAACAAAATATTTTCGCATTCGGAGAAGAAAGTTGGTGATTGGAATTTCGTGAGAAAATTCCGTCGCAACGAAAAATGCCATTCTTTTAATGACTTCCAGCCCAAATCCTGTATAATTTCTGTGACACTCTCTCCCATATTTCGCGATAATACAAAACTTGCTGCCTTTCTTTGAACTTTTTTGATGTACTCCGTCAGTCATATCTTATAAGGATCCCACACCGCGCAGCAGTATTCTAAAAGAGGACGGACAAGCGTAGTGTAGGCCGTCTCCTTAGGAGGTCTGTTACATTTTCTAAGTGTCCTGCCAATAAAACGCAGTCTTTGGTTAGCCTTCCCCACAACATTTTCTATGTGTTCCTTCCAATTTATGTTCAAAATGGTTCTGAGCAAATGTTCAAATGTGTGTGAAATCCTATTGTACTTAACTACTAAGGTTATCAGTCTCTAAGCTTACACACTATTTAATCTAAATTATCCTAAGGACAAACACACACACCCATGCCCGAGAGAGGACTCGAACCTCCGCCGGGACCAGCCGCACAGTCCATGACCGCTCTGCTGATCCCACGCGGCGGGCTCTGAGCACTATGGGACTTAACAGCGGAGGTCATCAGTCCCCTAGAACTTAGAACTACTTAAACCTAACCAACCTAAGGAATTCACACACATCCATGCCCGAGGAAGGGTTCCAACCTGCGACCGTAGCGGTCGAGCGGTTCCAGACTGAAGCGCCTAGAACCGCTCGGCCACTCCGGCCGGCGCAATTTAAGTTGTTCGTAATTGTAATACCCAGGTATTTAGTTGAATTTACTGCTTTTAGATTAGACTGATTTATCGTGTAACCGAAGTTTCAAGAGTTCCTTTTAGCACTCATGTGGATCACACCACACTTTTCGTTATTTAGGGTCAATTGCCACTTTTCCCACCATTCAGATGTCTTTTATAAATCGTTTTGCAGTTTGTTTTGATCTTCTGATGACTTTATTAGTCGATAAACGACAGCATCATCTGCAAACAACAGAAGACGGCTGCTCAGATTGTCTTCCAAATCGTTTATATAGATAAGGAACAGCAAAGGGCCCATAACACTACCTTGGGAAACGCCAGAAATCACTTCTGTTTTACTCGATGACTTTCCGTCAATTACTACTGAAACGTCCCCTTTGAACAATTTTAAACATAAACAGCCTACTTACACTACGAACTGTGACCTCTCTGACAAGAATCACAAATCCAGTCACTTAACTGAGACGATATTCCATAAACACGCAATTTCACTAAGCTATAGTTAACATGAATTAGGGAACTGAAATGGAAATACGAAATATTTTTGATGAGGTGTCAATAGGTCAATAACAACATCTAGGCAACAAAGTGGTTCTCTAACAACAACAACAGCGTATTCGGCTGGGAAGTCACGAAGAATGGGTTAAACAAATGGAGGGAAAAGTTTTCTTTCTTTACACGTTTTAGTACTATACGTTTTGAGAAGTAGGCGAGGAATATTTTTAAATGTTAAAGTTTAATTTTGAGGAAGAGGTCGAATGCGTGAAAAGTGTAAAATTGTAATGATGTATTTGCTGAGAAACCTCGAAGGATGCGTTCAGCTACTTCTTTTACGCGTTTTAAAACTATTTACTTTCAATAGTAAGAGAGGAATATCTTTAAATGTAAGTGTTTAAGTTTGAGGAACAGGACGACTGTGTTAAGGCTATAGTGTTATGATCTATAAAATGGCTCTGAGCACTATGCGACTTAACTTCTGAGGTCATCAGTCGCCTAGAACTTAGAACTAACTAAACCTAACTAACCTAAGGACATCACACACATCCATGCCCGAGGCAGGATTCGAACCTGCGACCGTAGCGGTCACGCGGTTCCAGACTGAAGCGCCTTTAACCGCATGGCCACACCGGCCGGCTACGATCTATATTTGATAACTGTAAATGTAGGTTAATGGGTGAAATGTGCTGCTGACACAGCTTACTTCTGTTAATTAGCACATAAGTAAATCGCTGAGCGTGGTGTGGCAGTGGGAAGGGGGTGGGGCGATGTAAATTTCATCTCCACAGACGACGGTCGGATGACCACTGACAGTATCGCATACCCTCTCTCAGTGAAAGAAAGCGGAGAAATTTGTGATTTATCTCTGTAAACAGAAGGATAGTCTGGTGAGATGAGACTGTAAGTCATTCACTCTCATCTCTTGTGAGCCAACATTCAGGAGGCAAGTGGCGTGAAATGGGACAAATACCTAACAATCTTCCTTCATTAGTGTGGTGTAGTAGTGAAGGGAAAGAATAGTACTAGATAAGGAAATAAATCACAGGGGCGAAAAGTATCCAGAGTTCTCAGTTAGGTATGTCTTATTGTAGGGAGCTTATTCCTAAAATGTAGCAAGTGGAGATAGGAACTTGGTAAACATTAGGCGAGTCAGAGAGATATGTACTACATCACGGCCACATAATGATTTAGCATCCAAATACTGAATCGCAAAATAAACACAAATGCAGATATGTATTAGGATCGTGCTTAGTGATAATGAAGAGTAGGCTGAGATTAAGAATATTAATGAAGAAGGGGGAAATTATGAGCAATTGGGATATTGATAAATTAAGTAAGAATGAAACAGTGACCACGCCGTAAGTGAAAGTGTTGTGTAGGATTCAGTAGAGAAAAATTCAATGTAAAAAACTAAAACATTGTTAACGCCAGATGTTCAATATACGTGCAATGAAAACAGAGACGATAAAGTTGTATATAATCCACAAAATAGTACAGTTTTTCGTTAAAAGAAGGAATAGTAAGGATACAAAAATTCGAAGGAAGCTAGTATGATACGCGGTTTAGAAATGTAATCTGCAGAAAGACAAGGAACGAAATTCCGAATGAATGAAAGCACCATGAACAGAAAATTTTAAAACAGGGTAATTTTAAGCTAAAAAAGCAACTAGCAACGAACGTTTAAGTTGATTATTTCTCCATTAGCTAGTTTTCAAGTTTCAGTAGCGACAACTGAAGATGAGCTTGCCGAGGTTCCAAAGCTAGCTAATGCGATAATAAACGGTCAAGAAAATTCGTGACTGGCTGCTGTCTACTCTGTAGTTATCCTCAGTTTACGCTACACAAGTAGCTTTCATCATCTAAAATGGACAAAAGTAATTTCAAACAGATAGGATCGCAGGAAAACTCACACTGCCTACCGATGATTAAACATAATTTCGAGGAAATAAAAAGTAAACCTGTTAACACAGAATGTGTAGCTTAGTAACCATAGCTAAGTACGGCAGAAATGGAGAAATAAACCGCGTACTGTATGAAAAGCCTATACGACGAAGGTGTCCGGAGCGCGATGATGAAACAGAAGGAGCTTGACGGGCCAGCAGTACGCAATGTAAGAATGTGATCAGAGCACTCTGTTCTTCGAGCTCAGTAAGTCAGCAAGAGTAAATGAGAAGAATCTTAGAATAAAAGAAATCATTGGAGGGTATAGCATCTAGAAGATTACCCAGAATATTTGAAACAAGGGAGACAACATGAGACTGTCAGAAAAGCATTGTCATTACAGTGCTGACAACAGTACGATAGGGAAAATACAAGGACTATTGGACCATCTGTCTGAAATCTCACGCATTTAAGCTACTCACTGTAATAATATAAATATGTACGGAAGAGAATATTAAAGACGTGACGAAGATGAGATAGCCGTTATAAAAGGTAGGAGAATATGAGGGACAATTTTTCCTTGAGGTTGGTAATGAAAGGAAGAATAAAGTGAAGCTAAGGTACCTTCGCGACATTTGTGGATATATAGAACGTCTTGAATAATGTAAGGTGGAATAATGTGTTCGAAAACGCGAAGGAAATGGGGAAAGTGGGGAATGAAGAAAGTAACCTAGTAATGAGAACTGTGAAAAGAGATTGTATGTCGGTAAAGCAGTGAACGAAATGAACGAAAATTTGAAAGCAGAAATAAAAGTGTAGCTTTTCTGGATGACAAATATCTTCTAAACGAAACTAAGGGAGCCATAGATAAACGTTTTCTTAAGTAACAAAACAGTTTACGATAAACAAAACAAAGACGATGATTTACTGAAGATTAGAACTTGATGACAATGAGCAAGCAGGACTGGACAAGACGGCGATGTAAAGGAAGTAATAGAAGCATACTGAGTCGACACTGAAGTAATCCTGCATTGCCGAAAGACCATCACTAATAGCAGAGGGAAGATGATATTCCTCATGCTGTCATATTGTGTGTAAGTCATACACTGATCAGCCAGAACTTTATGAACACCTACCTAACTAACGGCATGTCCACCTTTGCACGGATAACAGCGGAGACGCGTTGTAGCATGGAAGCAATGGTTCCTTGGTAGATCGCTGGAGGGAGCTGGAACCACATCTGCACACATACGTCGCCTGATTCCCTTAAATTCTGAGGAGACGGGCGATGAACTTTGATGCCACGTTCAATCACACTCCTGATAAGTTCGGTCGGGATCAAATCTGATGCTTTTGGGGACCAGCACATCAATTGGAACTCGCCACTGTGTTCCTCGAACCAGTCCATCACACTTCTGGCTTTGTGACGTGGCGCTTTATCTCGTTTAAAAATGCCACTGCAGTCAGAAAACATTATCATCATGAATGTGGACTGCAAGTAGTGTATGATGCTTCTTGGCCGTCATGGTGCCTTGCACGAGCTCCACTAAACTCATGGGTGCCCACATGAACTTTCACCAGAGCATAAAAAAAACCGCCGCTAGACGACGGATACGCGCCCTCCCATCGGCATGGTGAAGAAGGTATCGGATTCATCGGACCACGCAACGCTCTGCCACTGCGGAAATATCAAGTGCCGACGGTCACGAACAAATTTCAGTCGTAGTTGCAGATGTAGTGGTGTTAACATTGGCACATGCATGGGTCGCCGGCTGCGAAGGTCCATCGTTAAGAGTGTTCCTTGCACTGTGCGTTCAGACAGACTCCACCGCCTGTCCTGTTTTACCGGACTACTCAGTCTACGACGTCCGACATCTGTAATGAGGGATGACCGCCCACTCCCAAGACGTCTGTACGTGGTTACACCTTGGTTTCGCAACGTGTTGAAGACACTCGCCACAGCACTCCTCGAACACCTGACAATTCGTGCAGTTTCCAAAACGCTCGTGCCGAGCCTCCGGGCCGTCACACTCTGCCCTCTGTCAAATTCAGTCAGATCGTGTGCTCTCCCCATACTATACATGGACAGCATCGTCACTGATACTGTATGCACCCTTGCGTGTGTCTGACTAGTAGTCATTCCTCATTAGGTGACGCCGCTATCGCCTGGACGGGTTTATATCGATAGTAGGCCGGTTGTCATAAAGTACTGGCTGATCAGTCTACGTGGGTCCTGCGAAATCCGAAGCAATAGAAGTTGGAAGCATTTGAAATTCCGTTAAAAATCAAGTGAATGAAAGTACTGTGAAACTTGCAAGTACTAGAATGAGGTATGTGGACTACTCATAAGAGAAAAAAGAGGAAGTTAGATGCACATGAATGCACACAAGTATAGTAAATGACATAATTACAAGGTACTGACTGCACGAAGTGACATCTGTGTTTAAGGATGGGCTTTGATCCGTTAGAAGAGGCTTTAACGCCCTTCCAGAAGTCTCGACATTAGCGCCACTTGAAAGCGGGTAAGGAGCTGATTTATCTCATTTAGATTTTGTATGACTCTTCATTCAGAAAATTACTAATTTGCGATTTATAAAGAAAATTCTGTATTTTTTTGAGTTTGTATGTCATAGCAGTAGTGATGTCTCGTATTTTATATAAAAAACAGTTTATATCAATATAACTTTGATATCAAATTGAGGTGATATCTTTTATTTTCACATATTACACACTGCTTTGCTACAGTACTGAGGAAAGGACGTGTCTTGTCATAAGCATGTATTTTCATTTGTCATAACAGAGGTAACGGCTATCTGTCTTTGTACAAACGTCATTCCTGAAGGAGGCCGGACGGGTGAGGACGGATGGGGATATTGATATTTCATGGCAAGTAAATTTATAAAAATTTGAAACTGATTATAGTGTAGGTACCCTGTTTATAGTACGTTGACCAAAATGAGAAGCTTTACACAAGATAGGAAGAAATGGAGAATTACATTAGGGGTGGAAAGACATCAAACTTGCCGACTTGTAGCAGGACATTTTTATTTTCACTGTCCTTACTTTTACAAATAAGTTCATAAAAAAATGGTTTAAATGGCTCTGAGCACTATGGGACTTAACTTCTGAGGTCATAAGTCCCCTAGAACTTAGAACTACTTAAACCTAACCAACCTAAGGACATCACACACATCCATGCCCGAGGCAGGATTCGAACCTGCGACCGTAGCGATCGCGTAGTTCCAGACTGTAGCGCCTAGAACCGCTCGGCCACTCCGGCCGGCTAAGTTCATAAAACGTGGTCAGCAGGACCAGGAAGGATTCAGGATTCACACTCATAGCAGTGGAATTTCAAAAACATAAGAAAATAATACTTTCATTACATGTGAAATTTCATTATTTTTTCACTTACTGTTGGCTGCATTTGTTGCTACAGGTACACTTTTATTCATAAGTAAGACAGATTCTTCGATGAATTTTGCACAGCATACAAACCATGTTTACTGGTGTATGAAGCTCTAGAATTTTCCAAATCTATTAAAAACTGTGGTAAACATTAAGATAATTAACTATAAAATTAGTGTTTTTCTTTAAACATGACGTTTAATATGTAACAGCTCATTCATTTTTCATAAATTAAGTAAATGCTAGAGTTCCATACACCTGTTGGTATTGTTTGTGTGCTGTGCAAAATTCATCGTAGGATCTCTCTTACTTATGAAGAAAAGTGTACCTATAGCTACGGTTGCAGGTTCGAATCCTGCCTCGGGCATGGATGTGTGTGATGTCCTTAGGTTAGTTAGGTTTAAGTAGTTCTAGGTTCTAGGGGACTGATGACTTCAGATGTTAAGTCTAATAGTGCTCAGAGACATTTGAACCATTTATTCATTCATCTCAGTATTTATTTTTGTGTTACTCATTCGAGCCGTCTGTTATTCGTTAGTGTGCTTACGTCGTTCATCGAAGTCTAAGGAGCGTGTTCACATTTCGCGGCGTGCAGTTGCAGTTCCAGCTATAGCGGTTCTAAAACTAAGTAGTGACAAAGTTGTTTGAGCCTTGTTACTCGTATTAAATTTTAAGTTTTCAACGGTGTCCAAGCTGTTTCTGGTGAAATAAGTATTTAATAAATTTTGGGAAACTTTCACTCACTGTTTTTTTAAAGTCATTTGTGCGTTGAAGTCATTCATTCAATTTAGTGCGGAAGCTTCCAGTCGGCATATCTCACTGTTTCTAGTGAAATATTTCAGTAAAATCTTTCGATCACTGCGTTTTATATTGTTGAGGGTTCTACTGAATGCTTTAATTTTTGGTTTCAGATAAATTGTATGAAGCTTTTGTGGTATTGCTGTTGTTGTGGTTTAGTAGTATTAATAGTAATTGCTTTCTTAGTAGAGAGCGAAATCTGAGATCACTATAGTTACTTCTTTAAACCGTTCCAATGTAGTAACTGGACTTAGAAACGTAGACGTTTAGTTTTTTCAAGAATTGTTAATATTTTACCATGAGTGAGAAGTGTGGGCTTTCTCGTAGATTTGTGAGTAGTGGGTTACGGTGTGAGATTTGTTCGAAGTATTTTCATTCATGGGAATGCAGTGGGGAAGCCAGTGGGTATTCTAGCGGGATTCTCTCCTGAAAATGCAGAATTTGTGGCAGAAATAAGTTAATAGAGGAGTAGCAGAGGAAGATCTGTACCCTTCAGGTATTTTCTAGAGACAGAAAACGCATACGTAATTATTTAGTGGTAAAACAATAAGTCGAGAAACATGACATGACGTTAAAACTACAGCAGAAGTCGTTTTTCAAAATCCTATCTATGTACAACATCACGTACAAGACAAAATAATCGCTTAGTAACATTTATTGACAAATGCTTGTATAACAGAAGCCTTGTAGACGATGAGATTGCACGGTATGGACATTCTAAAGGTGCCCCACGGGAGTTTGGTAGGGTTGTTTGGGGAAGGAGACCAGACAGCGAGGTCATCGGTCTCATCGGATTAGGGTAGGACGGGGAAGGAAGTCGGCCGTGCCCTTTCAAAGGAACCATCCTGGCATTTGCCTGGAGCGATTTAGGGAAATCACGGAAAACCTAAATCAGGATGGCCGGACGCGGGATTGAACCGTCGTCCTCCCGAATGCGAGTCCAGTGTGCTAACCACTGCGCGACCTCGCTCGGTCGCACGGTATGGAGTTCTTATTAGCTCATTGTGCACGTGACGAAGAAGCTATCCATCTTTAAGTAAATTCAACACCAGTGTCTTCGGTATACAAGGTGAACATTAATAAAAGTCAAAAACTGCAGGGGACGGAATCTTGACTGGAATTGAAGAAAAAAAGGTCCTATGAACATACGTCCGGAAATGGAAGGTTGTCGTGCGACGGCAACAAATCGTCTCGGAACACATACAGAGCTGCATCGCATCCACGTCACAACAGATTTTCAAAGTGATTTTCCAGGGGATGCAATGCTCGTGGTTCTCGTGCAGGATACACATAATCGTACTTTGGCTTACACCATGTTGGCGGGCCAGTTTCCTACAGCTTGTACTGGAGTTCGTGTCAATGTGCTGTAGAACCTGGTCCTTCAAATCTGATGCACGCAGAGTCTGACGCCTCCCTACACCTTCGTCTGACTGAAAGGACCCATAATCACACAAACGCCAAAAAGGGCTTGAAATGTTGTGTGATGAGGTTCGTGTCTGTACTTGTTCTGGTATAGCCACTCTGTCTCTTGATCGTTTCCACCTGCTTGACCGTACACAAACACCATCTCAGCTTGTTCCTAACATGAATACCGGACCATTCTGCTGTTTACAGCACGCTGCGTCAATTACACAGCCTGCAATACACAAGAAAACACGGAATGTGGTCAGAGGAACTTTCATTCGTCAGCGCCATCTACCGTGGCAACGATGCGTTGCCGGACACATGTTCATACGACATTTTACCTTTATTTTCATTTAGGAATCCGTCCCTGCTGTTTGTCGGTTTTGTTAATGTTCACGCAGTATAATCATAACGATGAACGGATATCTCCGAACGAACAGACACCATTCCCATATAAGTATATAGCTCTGGCAATACCGGCCATGACCTTCTTCTTTGCGGATGCACACATATTTCCCGAACTCTTACGGGACTTGGTAAGTATGCCTTCCATAAGTAATGAGTGTGTTGGAGTGGGACACTACGAATGTAGTGTGTGGACATACAAGGTGAGACTGTTGGTCTCGCGGGAGGCGTGCGCGAGATTGTCCCTGCAGTGGCACTCTCCTCTGTCACATCGGTGGCTCTGATGGATAGAACATCTGCCATGTGAGCGGGAGATCCCGGGTTCATGTCCCGGTCGGGGCGCACATTTTCACCTTCAGCAGCTGAAGGTATTAATATAATTCTAATTTCTTACCACAAATTTCCAAAAACATTCTCCAAAAGTGATATAAAGTAACCACAGAAACCATAGTTAGTGTACCTGAATGGGAATATGCATTACATTCTTCCGAAACGTAACTCCAGTCAGTTCTGCATGTACATCTATGCTCTGCAAGCCACTTTATAGTGTGTGGCGAGAGACACTTTGTGCACCATTGTCACTCCCTTTTCCTGTCACACCCTTTCCCTGTCACTCCCTTTTCCTGTTCCAATCACGAATAACTCGCGGGAAGAACCATCGCCGGTAAGCCTCCGTGTGTGAGCTAATCTGTATAATTCTAACTTCTTGGTCTTTTCGCGAGATATACGTGGGAGAATGCAATAGATTGGTTGACTCTTCTAGGAACGCATGTTCCCGAAAAGTAAATGGTAAACCAAACCACACCGTGGTGCAGAACGCAACTCTAGCAACGTCTGCCATTGGGGATAGCCGAGCATTTCCGTGACGCTTTCATGCTTACTTCACTCTTCCGATCATTCCGATTCCTCTATCAATCCTGTCTGGTACGGATCCCTGGCTGACGAGAAGTATTCAAGTACAGGTCGAACGAGGGTATTCTAAGCTTTGTAGGTGATCTACACTTCCTGAGCGTTCTTCCAATGAATCTCACTCAGGCAGATCCCTTTCCTGCGACTAGTTTTATGTGCCTGTTCCATTTTAAATCGGTCTATACACATATTCCTTGATTTTTATAGGTGTGACTGCTTCCAGTGATCGTTCTACTATCGTGTAATCATACTGTGTTGGGTCTTTCTGCCTGTTTATACGCAATACTCTGCATTTGTCTGTGCTGAGTGTCAATTGCCAGCCCTGCACTAAGCGTCGATCCACCAAAGGTCTTTCTGCATTTCCCTGCAATTTTCCAGCGTTGCAACTTTTCTGTGTACAACAGCATCATCCACGAAAAGCTTCAAGGAATTTCTCAAGTTATTCACTAGTTTGTTTATATATATTTTGAAAGGTAATAGTCGTATAACTTTCTCTTTGGACTTACACAAAGTTACTTTTACGTCTGAAGTTCTCTCTCCGTTAAATATGGCCTGCTGTGTTTTGTTTGCAAGAAATTCTTCAGTCCAATCACGCAACTGGTCTGATATTCCGTACGCTCGTATCTTGTTCATTAGGTGGCGGTGCAGAACTGTAGCGAATGTTTTCCTAAAGTTAATGAACACGGTATCAACCTGGGAGCCGATGTCTACTGCTTTCTGGGTCTCGTGGACGAATAGAACGACACGGCTTCCACACAATCATTGTTTTCAGAGCCCATGTTGATTGTTACAGAGGAGAGTCTCGGTCTTCAGAAATGACATAATACGCAGCCAAGGAACATACTCCAAAATTCTACAACAGACTATCCTCATTTAGATAAAAGCCTATAGTTTCGCGTACCTGTTCGACGATATTTACTGAAAACGGAAACGACCTGCTCTTTTTACCAATCATAGGCTGAGCGCGTAGTTTTTCCGTAGAAAATGCTTCTGTCTTAACGCTATATGGCAAAGACCGGTGTCGTTACGAAACAGCCGGTTCTCTGGTCGCTACAATGTAATGTTTACTTTTCTGCAGTGCCTCACGCTCTCGCTTTAGTATTTGCAAGCAATAAGAATTTTCCTGTATTTGATTTCTTTGGTCGCTGTGATGAAGCAGTCCTCCACGGGCTTGACTATTATTTAGTTTGTGGGTCATACCCATAATACAATGCCTAGTTCTCTGTAACGTCTTTTGACAAAAACATTACTCCGGAATAGTTCCACCTGCAAAATTGCCGAACACGTGAAAAACGCTAATGGTAACAAGAAGAGCTCTGAATGCCTTAGGCCGAAACAATTCGCCTGGAGTCGATAACATTCCCGCAGAATTATTGAGATAGTTACGGGAGGCAGTAATGACAAAGATGTTCCACCTTGCATAGGGAATATATCAGAAATGCGATATAACCTTAGATTTCTAGAAGATCGTAAGAATTCAAATTCCAAGGAATGCAGGTGCTAAGAAGTCTGACTATTACAGAACTATCAGTTTAACACGTCTTGATTACAAAATACTGACTTGAATTATTTGCAGAGGAGTTGAAAAACTGAAATAAACCGGTCTCGTGGAAGATCAGCTGGGCGCCAAAGAAATGTGCAAATACGTGAGGCATTACTGATGCTACGACTTACTTTAAGAGGTACGTAAAATAAAGGCAAACCTACAGTGTAGCATTTGTACACTCAGGGGAAGAGTTTGGTAGTGTGGAATGGTAAACGCAGTTTGAAATTCTGTAGGTAGCAAGGGTAAAATATAGGGAGCAAAATCTTTTCTACAACTTGTACAGAAAGCACAGTGCAGTAATAGGACTTAAAGAACATGAAATAGAAGCAGTAATGTGAAGTTCTTCCCAACATTACTCAATCTGGACATTGATCAAAAAGTGGAGGAGGCCAAGTAAACGTTTGGGAAGGGCTTTAAGGTTCGGGGAGAAGAAATAAAACATGCGAGGCTTGTCGATGACCTTGAAGTTCTATCAGAAACGGCAAATGAATCGGATGTGCAGCTGAACGGAATGTTAGTGACTTGAAAAGAGGCTACAAGATGAGTATCAGCGAAAGTAAACCAAGGGCAATGGGATGTTCTCGAATTAAATCAAGTGATACTTGTAGAATTAGAAAAGGCAGCGAGAGATTGAAAGTACTATATGAGCAAAATAACTGGCCATGCTCGAAGTAGGGAGGATATTGAATGGAGACTGGCAATGACAAGAAAATCGTTTATGAAAAGAGAGCTTTTTTAAGTTCTGATATAAATTTATGTGTTAGAAATTCTTATAAGAGGGCATTTGTTTGGAGTATAGCCTTGCACAGAAGTGAAACGCCGACGATAGGTATTTTAGACAAGGATCGAACATCACACTTTTGAAAAGCACCACTACCGAAGAACGCAGATGATTTGATGGGTAGAGCGAGTAACTAAAGAGGGGACACTAAATCGAATTCTTGATTAAAAGAAGGAATACTGTTAGGCTATTTTTACTCCCAACTCAGGGGAACTTTATTTGTTCTAAACGTGCTTAACACAATGTTCATAAGCCTGACATTACTGTAATATCTATTTTCGTTACTTTAACTATTTCCGTTAGTATTATTACTATTATTATTTTACAATAATTGTTCTTATGTAGAGCTCCTGACCTATATGCATTGAAAAAAAAATGCAAATAGACTTTCTAAGAATAACTCATTAGACACAGGAGATTGACTCAAGTGCATAGTTTTCTAGGGAAAAGATCGGCATAAATAAATAAGTAAACGTATTGTGTGGGAAATCACCTGAAAATCACACCTGCACAGGTTGGTGTGTAACTAATCAAGTGCACAGCTTCGATTCAAGTCTGGCTCAACCACGTATCTCACAAGCAAAGACTCTTACCGTTGCGAAAGATTAGATGCGATTCACTTTAAGAAGTGGAAATTTGTGCGGTTTATTCTGAATTACTTTCCTGAAAATCATTTCCGATACTTTCCTAGTCAAGAGACTACACCGAACGCTGTAAGAGTTTGCTGTTCACTATATATATATATATATATATCTTCCGTAGCTTTTGTAGTGGCAGGTAATATTAGTGCCCCCTAAGAGCCCAGAGGCTCGTGAAGAAGAAGGATTTGGGCGTTGGTGTGTGTTGGTGGATGGGGGAGGGAGGAGGTGGGGGGGGGGGGGGGGGCTCAGCGCATCGGCGGTTCTCACGGAAGGCGGCACGCGAGGCGAGCGCATTCCACGCTAATTGTAGCCTCCGTGACAAATGCGCTACTCCTACGTATGCCCCAAGGCTTTCGCTTTGCCATCACCGTCAGCTTTCAATCCTCCTGTTGGCTGATTCGAATTTTAACTACATGCATCCACCCGTTTTCAACCAACTACTTAAATGTCCCACCCGCAACATGTTACGCTTATCTCCCAACATAGGCGTCGGGATAAGATTCTGCAATGTCTGTCACCTTTAGCTAGTCTCGACGGAGGAACGTGGAGCAGCTTTTGCATGTATATCTACATAAACAGAATGAGGCAGCTAAGACAGGTCATCCAAAATATGTCCAGAATAAATAAATATATCGAGATGCGTTTTCGCCAAGTTATAGCGGATAATATGGCAAATTTGACGTTCGCAAGTTATTTTTTTCGTTTATAGTCGCCGAATAACGACACCGACATGTTTTTCTTTTCTTCAGAGGAATAATATACTTTCTTCCGTGGCATTTGAAAGAGGCTTGTAAGAGAATTTCAACGACGTAATATGTATGGGACTTAATCAAATAATATCAAGATGACAGCGCCATAAAGCAGTGTCCCGCCGTCGGGAGAAGAGCTTCCGCAAGCATGTGCCCTGTTCTAACAAATGTAAGTAGACATATAACTCAGGTAACATGTTGTGTTTACTTATGCACTTAAATACTATCACTCTGTGTTCGTTGTTGTAGTAGTCTGATAACTTGCTCATAAAACTACTAAGACATTCACAATGTATACGAGAGACGCAAAAGCGACTAGCGTTTGTGGTAAATATTGCTAAACTAAAAACATCAAAAAAAAAGTTTTGCATCACCCCGGTTCCGAGAGTTTCGGAACCTGTACAGAAAATTGAAATAGACATCAAATTAAAAATCATTTCCGCCCTTTTTATTGCTCATGAAAACCACTCATTGCATGTTGTACCGCCATACAGCGAGACCTTCAGAGGTGGTGGTCCAGATTGCTGTACACACCGGAACCTCTAATACCCAGTAACACGTCCTCTTGCATTAATGCATGGCTGTATTCGCCGCGGCATACTATCCACTAGTTCATCAAGGCACTGTTGGTCCAGATTGTCCCACTCGTTAACGGCTATTCGGCGTAGAGCCCTCAGAATGATTGGTGGGTCGCATCGTCCATAAACAGCCCTTTTCAATCTATCCCAGGCATTATTGAACATGATGGTGTTGCTGTCAGGGTTCCTCCGAGCCATAATCCGCAGGCATCGGTCATCCATTGCAGTAGTAGCCCTCGGGCGGCCTGAGCTAGGTAGGTCATCGACAGTTCCTGTCTCTCTGTAACTCCTCCATGTCCGAACATCGCTTTGGCTCACTCCGAGGGGCCTAGACGCTTCCCTTGTTGAGAGCCCTTCCTGGCACAAAGTAACAATGCAGACGCGATTGAACCGGGATATTGATCATCTAGGCATGGCTGAACTACAAACAACACGAGCTGTGTACCTCCTTCCTGGTGGAATGACTGGAACTGATCGGCTGTCGGATCTCCTCCCTGCTCATGCATGTTTCTTTACATCTTCGGGATGGTTTAGTGACATCTCTGAACAGTCAAAGACACTGTGTCTGTGATACAATGACCACAGTCAACGTCTATCTTCTGGAATTCTGGGAACTGGAGTGATGCAAAACTTTCTTTGGTGTGTGTACAAGAGCAGCGGTGCGGTTGTACGTTGAAGAGTATCCAGATCGTACCGAGCACTCACGATCTGTCTTTGCAAACATAATAAAAAGTGTTCTAGAAAGTGGAAGTGTACAAAAAAATACGCAACTGAAAAAGAACAACAATTGATGAAAGAAATGAAACAAACGTTTCAGAAGCAGTAACACACAATGTAAATGTCAGTAAGAGCCGTCTCGGCAGTACGAGAGGGATAAGCCAAACAAGTGTTCTGCGGACACTACATTCCATCGCATACCACCCTTCTCACATTTTCGCTGCATCTACAGCTTCATGACAGTAACTTCCAAATTTGGTTCCAGTTCTCCGAATGTTATCTACGAAAAGTGCGAAATAATGTGACATACCTATGCAAAATATTGTTCAAGGAAGGAGCATTGTTTACAAACCATGGACACTTCAGTCTTCGCAACATGCAGTAATTGTCAGCTGAAAATCCACTCTGACTCAAAGATGTAGATGAAAAAAATGCTCTTGGTCTAGTAAAATCTTGTGCGAGTTTTTCAAGAGCCACATCATTGCTCCCCATTTTACTCACGGGAATCTAAATACACTAGAGTGTCTCGAGTTCTTAAGACATGCTGCTGTCGCAGTTATTGAAGGACCTTCCATTGGACATATTCAGTGTCATACCAACATCACGAACGCCCATTCCATTCCGCACATGTAATTACAGACCCTCTTCAGAGAATTTGGAGAGCATGAGAAGAGTCATTCTGGAAACGCTGAGCCGGCCGCGGTGGTCTAGCGGTTCTAGGCGCGCAGTCCCGAACTGCGCGACTGCTACGGTCGCAGGTTCGAATCCTGCCTCGGGCATGGATGTGTGTGATGTCCTTAGGTTAGTTAGGTTTAAGTAGTTCTAAGTTCTAGGGGACTGATGACCACAGATGTTAAGTCCCATAGTGCTCAGAGCCATTTGAACCATTTTCTTTGGAAACGCTGAACGATCTGCACACTCACCAAACTTAACACGTCTATACTTTTACCTATCGCGAAAATTACAATACGAGGTCTACTAGGAAATATCACACCTGAAGGCGTGAAATTCCTTATAACACGGGCCTGTGCTGCCGTTATATCCAGAGGAAATTCAACGTGCACTAATGTTTCCACAGAATCACTTTACAGCGTGTAGCAATGCTCAAAGTCAACATCTGCAGCACTTGGTATGACACCCGTAATCATAAACACACTAACAGTACCTGAGGAATGCGTTTTCTTACATTTGGTGTGGCAGACGTTCGTGGAAGTTCTTCTCCTGACGGCGGGACAGTCGTTTGCGGCGCTGCTATCTCGAACTAGTTGACCAAGTCCCGTATATGTTACGTCGTCAAAATTGTTGAAGTTCTCTTACAAGCTCTTTTCAAGCGCCACAGGAAAAGGCATATGCTTCCATTTAAAACAGTTTCATAATTCAGCGACTATAAACGATAAAACATACTTGCCAACCGTCGTCAAGATTGTTGAAGTTCTCTTACAAGCTCTTTTCAAGCGCCACAGGAAAAGGCATATGGTTCCATTTAAAACAGTTTCATAATTCAGCGACTATAAACGATAAAACATACTTGCCAACCTCACGAAATTTGCCATATTGTCCTCTATAGCTTGGCGAAAACCACACCTCCGTATACTTATTCATTCTGCATATACAGGATGATACAGTTGCACCCAGTTACCACACTTCATGAAAATCATACTTTATGTATGCAATTGACGATTAAATGAATGCACAAGTGACCTCTAGCGGCAGTACATGTCAACATGTTCCTTAATAGCTCTCGCCAAGTTTCAGTTGAGCGGCGTTCCTATGTCAGTGATGTGTATTGAGGTGACAAAAGTCACGGACACCTCCTAATATCGTGTCGGACCTCCTTTTGCCAGACATAGTGCAGCAACTCGACGTGACATGGACTCAACAAGTCGTTGGAAGTATCCTGCAGAAATTTTGAGCCGTGTTGCATCTACAGTCCTCCACAACTGCGAAAGTGTTGCCCGTGGAGGATTTTGTGCACGAACAGAACTCTCGATTATGTCCCATGAATGTTCGATGGGACTCGTGTCGAGTGACTTGGGTACCCATATCGTTCGTTCGAATTGTCCAGAATGTTCTTCAAACCAATCGCGAACAGCTGTAGCCTGGAAGACCACGAATGGCTGCAAATGGTCTCCAAGTAGCCGAACGTAACTATTTCTCACCAGCGATCGGTTCAGTTCCGTGTAAACACAGCCCACATCATCATGGATCCACCACCAAGTTGCACAGTGCATTGTTTACAACCTGGAACCATGGATTCGGGGGTCTGAGCCACACTGGAACCCTACCATCAACTCTTATCAACTGAAATCGGGACTCATCTGACCAGGCCATGGTTTTCCAGTCGTCTAGACCCGAGGAGCGGTGCTGTAGGCGATGTCTGACTGCGCGAGCTACAACTGTATGTTGCGTCAGGTGTCCCAAACAACAGCGACCGACTCTGCAGACGCGATCTGCAGAAAGCTTGCTGCAAGTATTTTCAGGCAGACTGTTGTTATTTCCTCACGCTCTTTGAAATTATTTTTTAAATAAATTAATAAATAAATTGGCACTGGCACTCTACCTAAACGCGAAAGTCGAGTGAACAGTGTTTACCAGGACTAAGACTGTTTTTCGCTTACATTAGCTCCAGATTTCGGGAGCTGGCTGTCGCTTACCAAGTACCGCCCGGTGTCGGCTCCCTCTACCCCACTTTGTGAAAGATTTAGAGCACGTGCATATCGGGCTCTTGCGAGGTGGTGGGGCTAGCAGTGTATTTAACACTAAATTCTTCTCGAGTCTTCATATGGAAATGATGCTCTAAGCCCCCCCCCCTTTTTCTAACTCCGACTTTTGCTGTTGCACATGGATTAAGAAGAAACGCGAACTGACTGCAATCGACCCTGCAAGTGGAGTAGAAAAGAGTTTGGCACATGCAATAATTTAATTGGATAGAAATTAATTAGATAAAGGAAAGTTTCATTAACGTAATGAAGTTCTATCCAAAATAACAATTTGATTTATTATGACTAAACTCAAAATAATAAACAAAACACATGAAACATTTACAATACATCAAATTGGATACTCAAATAAATGCTGTGAAGGTGAAGTTGTCCATAAACTAGATTGTGACATTTATGACCAAGTGGTATGTGGAGCCAATTCCTTGCAACTCAAATCTTAAGATAAACACCCAGCCAACCCAGCATTAAGTGCTGCTACAGTAGTGATAACTCAGACAAGGAACACCCAAGACAGAGCAAAGTTAGAAAAGACGAACAGGCGCGCTCTGCTGAGCTCTGATTATCACCTAGCAAAATTCCCTGATTTGCCGGTGCTGCGGACGTACATTACTAAGCTGTCTCCTTAAGTGCAAGGACACGATCTGACATACCGGAGGCGATGGCTGGTTGCTTCGACGTCCCGTCGTGGTGATGATAATGTCGTGAGTATAACCCGAAACAAATTCTCCTGGTCTGGTTGTTCCAGACTAAAGACTTCCTAGCAACACAAATACGCCTCCGAGGGAGACGAAGAAGGCTCGCCACACAATCACTGACGGTACAGTGAGTGATTTTAACAAGTGAAGTCACACAGTAGCTCCGGTACAGTCAACTTTAGCCAAAACTGCTCAAGACGGACAACATAGGCTGCTTGTACGCAGAACGCTCAATTGCCAACTGTAAATGGTTGCGAAAACACACTTGACCTCTTAGCCACAAACAATCCAGAGCTAACAGAGAGCATCATGACTGATACAGGGATTAGTGATCACAAGGGCGTTGTAGCTAGGCTCAATACCGTTTCTTCCAAATCCACCAGAAACAAACGCAAAATAATTTTATTTAAAAAAGCGGATAAAGTGTCACTAGAAGCCTTCCTAAGAACAATCTCCATTCCTTCCGAACTGACTATGCAAATGTAGACGAGATGTGGCTCAAATTCAAAGATATAGTAGCAACAGCAATTGAGAGATTCATACCTCATAAATTGGTAAGAGATGGAATTGATCCCCCGTGGTACACAAAACAGGTCCGAACGCTGTTGCAGAGGCAACGGAAAAAGTATGCGAAGTTCAGAAGAACGCGAAATCCTGAGGATTGGCTAAAATTTACAGACGTGCAAAATTTGGCACGGACTTCAGTGCGAGATGCCTTTAATAGGTTCCACAACGAAACATTTTCTCGAAATTTAGTAGAAAATCCGAAGAAATTCTGGTCGTATGTAAAGTACACAAGCGGCAAGACGCAGTCAATACCTTCGCTGCGCAGTGCCGATGGTACTATTACCGACGACTGTGCCGCTAAAGCGGAGTTATTGAACGCTGTTTTCCGAAATTCCTTCGCCAGGGAAGACGAATGGAATATTCCAGAATTTGAAACACGAACAGCTGCTAGCATGAGTTTCTTAGAAGTACATACCTTAGGGGTTACGAAGCAACTCAAATCGCTTGATACGGGCAAGTCTTCAGGTCCAGATTGTATACCGATTAGGTTCCTTTCAGATTACGCTGATACAATAGCTCCCTATTTACCAATCATATACACCGCTCACTCACCGATAGATCTGTACCTACAGATTGGAAAATTGCGCAGGTCGCACCAGTGTTTAAGAAGGGTAGTAGGAGTAATCCATCGAACTATAGACCTATATCATTGACGTGGGTTTGCAGTAGGGTTTTGGAGCATATACTGTATTCAAACAATATGAATCACCTCGAAGGGAACGATCTATTGATACGTAATCAGCATGGTTTCAGAAAACATCGTTCTTGTGCAACGGAGATAGCTCTTTATTCGCACGAATTAATGGCCGCTATCGACAGGGGATCTCAAGTTGATTCCGTATTTCTAGATTTCCGGAAAGCGTTTGACACCATTCCTCACATGCGACTTCTAATCAAGCTGTGGGCCTATGGGGTATCGTCTCAGTTGTGCGACTGGATTCGTAATTTCCTGTCAGGAAGGTCGCAGTTCGTAGTAATAGACGGCAAATCATCGAGTAAAACTGAAGTGATATCAGGTGATCCCCAGGGAAGCGTCCTGGGACCTCTGCTGTTCCTGATCTATATAAATGACCCGGGGAGACAATCTGAGCAGTTCTCTTACGTTGTTCGCAGATGATGCTGTAATTTACCGTCTAGTAAGGTCATCCGAAGACCAGTATCAGTTGCAAAGCGATTTAGAAAAGATTGCTGTATGGTGTGGCAGGTGGCAGTTGACGCTAAATAACTAAAACTGTGAGGTGATCCACATAGGTTCCAAAAGAAATCCGTTGGAATTCGATTACTCGATAAATAGTACAATTCTCAAGGCTGTCAATTCAACTAAGTACCTGGGTGTAAAAATTACGAACAACTTCAGTTGGAAAGACCAAATAGATAATATTGTGGGGAAGGCGAGCCAAAGGTTGTGTTTCATTGGCAGGACACTTAGAAGATGCAACAAGTCCACTAAAGAGACAGCTTACACTACATTCGTTCGTCCTCTGTTAGACTATTGCTGCATGGTGTGGGATCCTTACCAGGTGGGATTGACGGAGGACATCGAAAGGGTGCAAAAAAGGGCAGCTCGTTTTGTATTATCACGTAATAGGGGAGAGAGTATGGCAGATATGATATGCGAGTTGGGATGAAAGTCATTAAAGCAAAGACGTTTTTTCGTCGCGGCGAGATCTATTTACGAAATTTCAGTCACCAACTTTCTCTTCCGAATACGAATATATTTTGTTGAGCCCAACCTACATAGGTAGGAATGATCATCAAAATAAAATAAGAGAAATCAGAGCTCGAACAGAAAGGTTTAGGTGTTCGTTTTTCACGCACGCTGTTCGGGAGTGGAATGGTAGAGAGATAGTATGATTGTGGTTCGATGAACCCTCTGCCAAACACTTAAATGTGAATTGCAGAGTAATGATGTAGATGTAGATGTACTCGGAAAGTTAGTTGAAGTCGAAACTTCAGCAACTTCGTCAAACAGTTAAAATTAAAGAAAGTATATTAGACAGCCAACGGAAGGCAGGCTGTCCACAGCAGCAAGAGCTCAGTCTTATAACCTACTCCGACTGAAAGCCGAGAGCCGACTCCCTCAAGAGCACGTGTACAAGCTGAACACACAACATTCGCCCCCACGACAGTGGTCGTGGTTAAACGTTCCAATCAGCAACTCGAAAATCGGCGGAAAATTCCCCTCTATTGCCGACGCAGTACTATTCCACCAATGGAGATACTTGGCGCCAATTGCTGCGCCGATTTTGCTACGTCACGGAGCTATTCCCTGGGCAAGCCAATCACAGTTATGATTTTTCAGAAAACGCGGGAATTTGCCCACCAAGACAGCCTGGGAACACAAGTCATTCCCACGCCTCGCAGGTAGCCAGCCAGAAAGTGTTTTCACGAAGTTTCTGCGAAGTAACGGAATCTCTAGCCCAACCGCTCCGTCAGACCCCTGTAGGCGTGTCGCGTCTGCTCTTATGACAATGTCGGCGTCTGAAAAGCATCCACTCGACTCCCTCACACCCGTCAGCTTAACCTTTTCAAAATCAGCATTACCCGCCTGTCACCGGACCACCCGGGTGACGAGAGACGCTGTGTGGGAAGTACGCGTGTGAAGGAATAGCGACTTTACACCGCATGCAATTAGAGAGGAAAGTCGAATTACTCAGAGTAAGATAGAAATATGAGAGGGTGCTCATGCCACCTCTCACTCTAGCTCAACTCCGCTCAAACACGCGGACTCTGGAGCAAACATCGTGGGACAAGCTGGCATCGGTTGCATCAGACAACGGTGAAGGCGACCAGGCGCCGAAATTAAGCATTACAGTAACATCAGTAGGAAATGGGAATGACAACATACCAACACGAGAGCAAGAAGTGACCTGACGAACAAGTTCAATGGGGGTTGTAACAACCAGACGTACAAACATGGAATAAAAACTGATAGCAGCTGTAGATGGAATTCTCACCGATTTTTCTATTAGAACCAAAGCACCACAATTACTGAACCAGTCAGAAACAAAACATAGGCATTAGTACTCGGTCAAATCAGACTTCATGAACAAAATGATGAACTACGAACTGAAAACGAAAGATTGCGTAGGGAATTACCTGCAGCAAGTGTCCCTGACGCAACAGACAGAATTCAAAAATGGAGATGGCAGCCCTAAAGGAAGAAAATCAAAAATTACGCATTGAAACGAGACCAACGCAATTGACTTTTGCTGCACTCTTGGCAGGTGACCCAGTTGCTAAGCCGAAAAACAGGGTTGAAGAACAAATCGAATTAGCAAAAGGTAAACAGGTAAATGTCTTCTTTTTTAAATCAGAGAGCAACCAGGATGTTAAAGCCGTAAGGGAAGCCTTAACTAAAGCAATAAACCCTAGACATGATAACATAAAAATTAAGGAATACAGCAAACACAGTAATTCTTGCAACTGAGACACAAGCAGACAAGAGGAAGGTAGCTGAAAAAAAGCCATCAAACTTAAACGAGATTCGCTGCGAAGAACCCAGAAAACAAAGACCACTACTGTCAGTACGTAGCGTTCCAACAGCACTTGAAGATCAAAACTTTCTAGACGAACTTTTTGAAATAAATCTCAGCGACCACATTATCAAAGAGAAATTTTAAGACGAAGTCAAAATACGATTCAAATCAGGTCCGAAAGGGAAAGATCGGTAAATAATATTCTAAAAGTGGCACCAAGGGTCAGATTACTGCTATTACAGAGGGATCGGGGTGACATAAAATTTGAATCTTTACGTCTTAGGGACTATGTGTCAGTACAAAAGTACTTCAACTCCTGGGATTCCGGCTATTCGTCGAAAAGTTGTAATAGGGAAGCTATCTGCGGAAAATGTGCGAAACCTGGTCATACAAAATTCGAAAGTTGTCATGAAGAGACAGCTGTTGGCTGTATTCCTTGCAAGAACAGGTAAATAACATGTAACAAAGCTGGGCGATTAGAATGCCCTTCTTCAAAAGAATTCCACAAAAGGCAAATAGGAGAAACAGAGTACGATGTCCCGGACTGCGCGGCCCCTCCCGTCGGAGGTTCGAGTCTTCCCTCGGGCACGGGTGTGTGCGTTGTTCTTAGCATAAGTTAGTTTAAGTAGTGTGTAAGTCTAGGGACCGATGACCTAAGCAGTTTGGTCCCTTAGGAATTCACACACATTTGAACATTTGAAGTACGATGTCGCCAACAATGTCAGCTAGCACACATCAAAACAAAAGCAATGAGACAACAACACTCTTTGGAAAATTAGGTAGGGATATTTATACAAAATATCAACAATGGAAATGAACAGACGTCCTCTCAACGGAACACAGATACGAACACCAGCATCCCACGATGCAGAAGCAAACAAAAATTACCAGCAAACAAAACAAGAGCACGGCGACGCGCAGTAGTCTGGAGGCAACAACTTGGGCTGCTGCTGATCGCAGACTTTCCAGCGGACATGAATCCCCTCAATAGTTGCGAGTTTGTGCAAGAAAAATATTTTAGCTTAGCGGATTACATCGACGATGAGTGACTCTACGGTGCCATGGACTACAATATCAAACACGAACTTTTCCGGAGGGCAACACTCGTAACCGCGATCTTTCTTGGAATAGAACAACTGTAAGAGGAAGCCATTACTAAAGAAGATTTTAAAAACAACTCGCAGCACTCAGCGGAAGTACATAAAAATGACGAGAGATATCCGACACACATTCACGCCCACCAAAACAGGATCATGACACAGACGAAACACCATTACATCTGCACAAACGGTAATAACATCAACGTAAATTTATTCCTTCCTCAGCAGAGGACGGGTTACCGTGTAATGAAATGACAACTTCAGAAAAATATGAATAAGACAGATCAAAATGTAAACCATACATGCAAACTGTACATTTTGTCTACGGTGGAAATACGCACGAATAGACAAATTAGATGCAAGAAAAAATTATCAGTGAGAAACAAACTCAAACAGAAAACTTCAAACAACGAAAGGTGACCACAAGCCGTATGGATACTAAAGAATAACACGAACACACAAAAAGTTCACATTGAAAAATTGCAACAATCTCCAACTGACCAGACATCACATCACCCAAAGTCGGAAACTACATCAAGAGGTAAACTAACTATTGCCACCTAGAATAACCCCGAAAGTATGAAAGTAGATGAAAAGTTTGTGGGACAAAAAATAATGCATGGAACAACGGGGGCCATAATATGACGTTGGTTTTTTGTTGCTAGGTGAGTTCGCTTCAGAGATCTGAGGGACAGCTTTGTTTTTTAAATAGGATGCTATAGTTTGGTACTTATTTTCTGATAGCGTCTACCGAGACGAATCCAATGATGTGTAACAGTAAGGTCAAAGAAGATCAAAAAGATGGAATGAACGTCCATTTACAGAAGGTGTTCGAAATAATGACCATTGGTATCATTGCAGTGCTGCAGTCTTCTTATCATGGATATTCGTTATCACTTCGGCACTTATCGAAGCAGATGCTCTGACAATTCTGTCTCGTATATCGTGCAAATAGTGAATATTCACCGAATACGGCATATCCATCTAACGTGCCATTTACGCGTAAACACCATTCGACGGTTTCGCAGTACAACATTAATAGGAACGGTAAGACTAGTGTCGTCGAATCAAGCGAATGTGAATTATGTGTTCCTTCGAGGAACAAGTCGATATGCTTCTCATTTACGGGGAATGCCAACGAAATTCAGTGAGAGCTAGAGACATATACGCTGAAAGATATCCTCAACGTACCCACTCTACACGTCGTACATTTAAATATGTGTATGACAAATTGAGAACAACTGGATCTTTAACTCATTGGAAACATATCAGGCTAAGGAAAGTTACTAACGAGGAAACGGAAATTTGTACTCTTGCCACTGTGTTTCGAGATCCTTGTAATAGTTCGCGTCAAACCGCACGGGAATCTGCCATGACTCAGAGCAGTGTTGTTCGTGTTCTGCATGGCCATAAATATCATACTTACCATATCAGTCTTCGCCAACAATTACCTGGTACGGATTGCATGCGTCGCACTGAAATCTGCCGATGGGCTCAACTTTAGATTCAGGGGGATGACACATTTATTAATTTTATTTTATTTACTGACGAACCATGGAAATGTTAATTTGCATAACATGCATTATAAGGCAACTGAAAACCCATGTTGTCTGCGGCAAGTTGCACACCAAAAACCGTGGCCGGTGAATGTATGTTGTGGCATTCTGGAGGACATAATTATAGGCCCCTATGTCATCGAAGGAAATCTTAATGGTAGGAAGTACACCACATTACTGCAAGAAACATTAGTCTGTTATTGGAAGAAATACCTTTAGGAGCAAGAAACAGAATGTGGTATCAACACGATGGATGTCTGGCACTTTTTCGCTGATGGCTAGAAATGAGTTGTAGAGACAATTCCCAAATCGTTGGCTTGGATGCGGAAGAGATGTGTCGTGGCTGGCTCGTTCGCCAGTCTTGATGCCTCTGGATTTTTTCCTGTAGGGATTCGTAAAAGACATTCTTTATAAAAACGTTCCAACTACACCTGAAGATATGCGAGAGAGAATTGTCAGAGCATGTTCTTTGATAAGTGTCGATGTGATAAGGAATACTACTCAGTCCGTGATAACAAGACTACATTGATAGCAATGGTCATCACTTTCGAACATCTTTTGTAAATGGATTTTCATGTCATCTTTCTGACCTTCGTTGACCTTCAAAAACCTTACTGTTACACTTCATTGAATTCGTCTCGATAGCCGCTATCAGAAAATAAGTACCAAACTATAGCATCCCGTTAAAAAAAAATGACCTTCATATCTCTGACGCGACCCCACCTAGTAACAAAAAACCAACGTCGTATTATGACCGCCGTTGTCCCATGCAACTTTTGTCCTACAAACTTTTCAGCTCCTATCATACTTTCGGAGTTATTCTTGGTGGCAATGGTTAGTGACTCACCCTGTATACACTAAAACAAACACAGAGACATCATAACATCAAAGGCTCCTACTACCAAAGCAAACCGGCTAAAATTGAGGCACGTGATTGAAGAGTTTCCTCTGTGTGTCATACAAGGGAGCATAGATTACAGAGCTCACGTTCTTACGGCCGTCTTACATAGAGCGCAAGCTACAGCAATACCTGCAGCACGCGTCGCATCAAAACAAAGGGCATCATGGTCAGCACTATTATCAAAGCTAAAAAAGACACTCGTAATAAACAACGATATTATCAAAACTCAAATACAGCCCATGGAATAGAAATTAGATTTTAACATTACCGCGACGCTGAAACACTATTCAAGAACTACCTACATAAGACCAGGACACAATGTGGTAGGAAAAAATTGCAAAGCAACATCCAGGAGAAACCGTTTAAAATGCAGGCTGAACGTATCAAGACGCCTAAAATATTATCAACACTGAAGAAACCAGATGATACTATCAAAGGAGGCTCCTTCCTGACGATGACCACACTCAGGACAACCAGCTTCATACCACCCTTCACAGACCACTTCAGGACAAACATGAAAACGAAGGTGTCACCATCCCCTCTGCTCACGAGAAAGTTGCATTGGCAGTACATAAAATAAAGAATAAAAGGGCTCCAGGCCGTGATGGCATCCCTCCCGTAAGCATCAAACGAGCTCCTCCACTTATCATACCATAACTGACAGGCTTACTGAATGATGCTCTACTAGGACGACGAATGCCGAATATATGGAAGACGGCAAATACGGTTATAACCAAGAAAGCGAAGGACAAAGACCCGACAGACCCTAGACATACAGACCAATATGACTCATTGACATTCTGGCAAAGGTACAGAAAGGATTGCTGTGCGGCAGACTTCAGTCGCAAAAAAAGAGGTAACGAGGGGCTTTCCTCAATTATCCATATGCGGATCGCTTTTCTGTGGCAGGCACTAGAAGACAACGACACGGCAAATAGGGTGGTTACGTACGCTGATGACCATAGGGTCACTGTCTCTGCAAACTCCAGATCCCAATTAGAGAGTAAGGCCACGCGGCTCCGGGCGTTCTCCGGTGAATGGTGCACGAACAACAAACTCACAATAGCAACTAACAAAACTGTTTACCTACTTTTAAGAGACAAGCTGAAAAGAAATCCAATTATAAAGTTAAACAATATATCTATAGAAAGTAAAGCTATGACAAGATACTTCGGCATAGTATATCGACGAACATTTACATATTAACGAACGTGGAAGGCTAGCAATTGACAAAGCGACAAAAGTCATGCAGAAACTTGCAAGACTGAACACTGTAAGATACAGATTACACCTACAGACAATGAGAACATATTACACAGCACTCTTTGAGTATGGTGGCCGAGCGGTTCTACGCGCTACAGTCTGGAACCGCGCGACCGCTACGGACGCAGGTTCGAATCATGCCTCGGGCATGGATGTGTGTGATGTCCTTAGGTTTGTTAGGTTTAAGTAGTTCTAAGTTCTAGGGGACTGATGACCTTAGAAGTTAAGTCCCATAGTGCTCAGAGCCATTTGAACCATTTTGAACTCTTCGAGTCAATAACTTGTTTTGCGGGTAGTGCTTCGGCATATCGATTATGCTTAGGACGCATAAATCCATTGTGAGGCGCGGCCAGAGGAGTGTTCTACTCAGAATCTCGGGGGATTTAGGCGCGACTTCGGTTGAGTACTGTGTCTGGTACTGGGAGTTTTCACTATAGATATTGCAGTTCGCTAACAGAGAAGCGGCCTACTGTTTGAAGAGGGGAAGACGCGACAAAATAAGAGAAATAACTGGACAAGACATAACGGACAAATGGAAATGAAACAAGTGGAGAATTGATACATGGCAGATGACTAGAACCCTATAAAAACATCGCAGACGAAGTATGGCGAGCACTACATGTGGAGTACAAACGGGAGAGATCATACGCTAGAATAATACGTGCCTGAAATCTGACAGATCAACAGTACATAGTAAACGGCACTGATGCAAACACAGACACAGACACTGACTCGCATGCTATATCATACGTAGGAAGTGAAGATGAGATAGACACACAAACATAGCAAAAGTAAGTTAAGGTACTTCAAGACTAAATCGAATCATTCTGAAAATGTAATTCTCTATATAGTTGGTTGTTATGCAATATCATAGCATGTAACACTCTCTGAAGATGTGACTTTTCTTCTTATTTTGCTGCATCAGGTGTAACTAGCTCGAAGTTTTACCGAGCCCTCGCATCAAACGCAGCTGACTATGACGTATTAAATCAACTTCAAATCTTCAATGTTACCTTGAATTCGGAAACACAACGTAACATAATTAATCAATAAATTATTAATTAAGTTTTATCACAGTCAAGACAACATATGTAAGGGATGTAGCCATTTACATAGAAGGCGTAAAGCGAAGAACTGCCACATGATACCTAAGTTAAACTGCCATCTTTTGTTTCATTCATTAAACACGCTTTTAATTTTAATTTAAAATACATTCGCAATATATTATGTTGCTTATTTAGTATCATCATCTAAGTTAGCAACAAGTTTAAACAAAATTGTATATATGCATTTGTACTCTTTATGATTTTTATTTTCTCCTTTTCTAAAATTCTCAAAAAATGTCAAGTAATAAAACTGAATTTGTGTTATATAACATCTAAAATCACAAAGTGTACGATCTGCTGCCCTTTTATACCTTGTGTACACGATACCACTACCATCTGTATATGTGCATGTCAGTATCATAAGTTCTGTCACCTCAGGGAACTGTGTGACTTGTAATATGCCCTTGGCGGAGCATATTGTAAATACTGGTTTTAAATTTGACATGCCAGTGCATCTTACGTCACCTATTCAGCTCATTAAGGTACGTAGTACTTCTTTACCTCTAATAATTGGGTATTTTCATTAACCTTTACCGAGGTATGTTTAATAATAATTCACTCTATGTATTATACTACGACATTGTATACTATTTTTTCTTCTTTAATATTTTACATTTTATGTGTACTGTTCACTGATTAGACCGTTTTACCGAAACTACTAATCGGTAATAAAGGTTTTACAAATTCGATCTTGGCTGAGAATTTGTCTCCCATCAAGTTGTTAATGAAGAATATACGCAGCATTCATCATTCTTGCTGTGTTCACAAATTCTTTTTCATGGCTAGCTCAGTTAACAGAATGTGTACCACTCTCTCTACCCATTTTATATTTCTGAAAACGATTCACGAATGCAATACTGCTGTCGCATATTTCAAGTAGCATCAATCCTATGGGCTTTGATCCAGAGAATTTCTGTGAATACTTTCAATGAATCTGTGGTTTCCCTTTTTTATTAATGGCCGAAAAGCATTATACTGGCGACCATATTTTGTTCAGTTATTTGAACGAGCCAAGCAGACACATTCTGTCGAAGTTACCAATGATCCATGGTCTATTAATTTATTAAAGGTTAAGACCGACGGTTGGAGGAAGGGAGGGGGTTGCTACCACACACGACCCATCCTTTCTTTCAGTCTTCTTCACCGTCCTTCAACCACCTTCCACAGAACCTCACGTGAGTATCGGGCAAACAGCCGACCGGACCAGCTCCATAATATCTGAGCTGCTCGTTCCTAAACGCAGAGCCCAAAACATCTGTCGTTCGTTAAAGTTGATTAAGTAAGAATTTTCCAGTTTGCGGCCCGTATAGTCGCTAGAATAATTCTCAGTTCGTATGTGTTCTACTTATATACTTTCTTTACTGCATCACGTGCTCGCAAAGCCACGAGGTAGCATTCAGCCTCGTGGTGGGCAGTGGTCATAATGTTTTAGCTCATCAGTGTTTGTTAACGAACATGTAGGGGATAGTGTCGTACTGTGACGATAGTGTACCTAGGAACACATGATGTTCCCTGGTCGATGATTCGATCCAGTGACTAATTTCAGAATCACTTAAAGGAATGAGTACTAGAGGCCGCCATAAGCAGATTCCGGCATTTTCTACTGTTTTTGTTCTTGTGAGAAATGAGGTTGTGTTTTGTGCAGCATCTGTAAATAATATGAGATCTACACATTCACACTCTGTATAATATATTAAACCTATTTGGCAGGTATTGCTAATTCTTCACTTACTGAATTTTATGGTGAGTCAAATTCTACATATTTTTAAAATTAGGTATCTAACGTGTGGGCGGTTAAGCTATACCACGTCGGTCGTGCATCATCCTGTACCTTTAATCGAGAGAAGGTTTTCTGGCATGGACCATATGTTATTTGTAAATGAACTGAGGTTTTCAATGTCTTAACAATTTTGCCGGCCTTCAAAATTAAAACTGGTGTTAGTTTTCAATAGCTGTTATTTAAAAATGTGTTCAACTTGTAACTGATTTTTCATAATACTTCAACTAATTGATTTCACTCACTGATTATTGCTATGTAGTAGAGTAATACTGTAACAGGTAGACTCTTAAATACGCTATAGACCAGATTTTTGTCGATTGCATCACGTTTCAGTTTCAGTACGATATTTGTTCCTAGGTACATGACTTTGTTGACTTGCATATCTGATTTCGAAATCTCTGTATGACAAAGATGTAATATATCAGGAATCTTCCTGTGTTTCCACGCCTTTTCTCAGTACACCTCTTCCTCTTGTGATTTTCAAACGTTTTATTCGCTATTACTGAATAAAATTTATTGCAGAGTTCAATTATTTATTTGCCACTCTTGTCATGTTAACAAACAAATATTCTCCCATATCCCTCTCTTGTAATCCTTTCCTTATTGCCCCAGTCGAATCCACCATGATTATTAGAATAGCATTTCCCTTTAAATACTGAATATATCGTTCATTATACTCTTATACTTTCTCTGTCACATAATCTTCAGCTTGTAATGTCAGCATGTACACCTGACCTATTGTTGTTGGCCTTATTTGCTGTAGTGATAGGTGGACGTATATAGGTGGACTGGACATTTATTTGCGGCTTGTTTCAGAATGAGTGGAAATTTCATGTTACGAGAGCGAAAGAGTAGCATGTGACATCCGTGGAATAGTCGACAGTTACAGTAGTATCTCTGAACTTGTTTATCTTTGGCTCAGTTCTAGAGCGGAGAGTAGTTGAGTGTCGGACATAGAGTAATCTGGAAGAACTTTTAGTGTAGTACATATTGGAGGAGGATTTTGCTGAAGAAAATTGTTGGGAATTATTAATAACACATAGACGCAGTATTTAGGTAACAGAGAGAATGAATTTACATTATGTATATGTTTTAAGGTAATAATTTTTGCTGGCGCGTACTGATAATGTTAGCGATTCTTTCAATAGAACAGTCCCCCCCCCCCCCCCCCCAACCTCAGTTTAGGTCATTTCAGATTAATTCTTTTTAATTTGCATAAACGTTAAGGCATTTCCTTGTAAGACTTTGGTAAGGAAAGTAAAGTTTTTGGTTTTCTTTGAGTTCGATGTTCTTGGGAAATTAGAGTTTAAAATACAGCATTGTCATTATAATGAAGGGTTTAGTATTTTCATTTCAAGTAAGAAGTTTGTTCCGATGTGAGAAAATCATCCCAACATTCTCCCAATAGTTTAGTTTTACTCTAGCATATTGAAACTGGCGCTAGTTCTTCATGCTGTGCAGCTGCTGCTGGTTCTGCTGTAATTTTGCAGATGAGATTCTTTTCGCATTTTATTGGTTCTTTCGTTTCTCGCCTCATGCTTCCATTGCGCAAATTCTGAGCATTTTCTTTGTAATTCAGATTTTTAATGGTCCAGTGAACTGTGTGTTTCATACTGATGCTACGTAATTTCACTGTTTCAATTTTTTGGGCAATGCCAAGTTTGATTTTGGTAGTGGTTTTTGGGTAACAGTTTTAATTTCCTGCACAGTGAATGAGATTCATGTCTTTATGTAAATGTGTACACTGAGATACGCTGTTAGCAATAGTTATTTCAGTTCAACCATTTTATAACAGAGGACAATAAATTCAGTTTTGAATCATAATCAGGCAAACATTTTAATGTTCATAAACGAACGAACGATCGAATCAGAGCAAATAACTTTCAGTAGATCCTGATGAAAACAGTCCTATCACTGAACTGTTCACATTAACTGATTCTCTGGCCTACATACCTATTCATGACGATTCTTTTTATACTTTTACCATTTTCTGCTGATGCTAATATAGCTCTATATTCGTCCAACCATAAATCCTGATCTTCCATCCATTTCACTTCACTGATCCCCACTATATCTACTCTGAATCTTTGCATTCTGCTTCTGACACTTTTCTAGCTCCCATATCACATTCGATCTTCTGTCATTCCACGCACATACTCGTAGAATCTAATCTTTTAGTTGCATATTCAGTTTTTATCTCGTGGTTACCTCCACTTTCACAGTCCACTCTCGGAGGTCCGAATGGGAGAATAATTTGGAAACTTTTGCCACTGGAGCGATCATCGTGACACTTTTTCAATTAAAAATTCATTTACCATTTTCAAATGGTTCACTTCCAAAGGTAGCTTGGTCCTTTATCTGTTTGAAATATAACTTTTTTCTGTGAAATTGGTGGTGTTGGTGAATATCTTTAGTGGTTAAGACATCTTGCTGTTCGCCAAGAGCTGCTTGTAATGTATTAAATTTCCCGACCGATGTCTGGGCATAGTCCATTATCAATGGCATATCTTATGTACTTCTATATGTTGTAATGTCTTGTCGTCATTCCTATTTCTAGCAAAGTATAGTTAAAGAAGCCAATTGCTACATCTATGTTATTTGCAGACACAGAGCCTGTAGATCGTTTGGAAGAGTGTTCTGAACAAGATCCTTATAGGCAGCACCAGTAGGATGTGCTGGAAAAATGCAGGACCGGACAATAAAGTTACCCATACATTAGGTGTGTACTGCTGATGTTACCAAGAACATCATTATCCAGCTGTAAATTTTGTAGGGCTTCTTGTTTGTGTAGAAGCAAGCAGATAAGATTTTGATATTTGTTATGGGATTCTGACTTGAGAACTTGTGAAATATTTCACTAATAACAGAAATACAGAGAATTTACGTAGGTGTCTTTATCTGTAGGATTTATTTTAGTTTAGGTATTACGAAACCGCTTTAACAGTTTGTGAAACTGTTTCTGACACACTCTAAGTACAGCTTGCGTCATTACGTTCTTCAAACAAGGTTAATATTTCACTCTAGCTGAATTAATTTATAGAACAAAGCTGTTGTAACCTTTGATAATAATATTTTCTAATTAAACAACATACTTTCAGTATTTCACTACTGAACTTTAAAAATCAGCAAAACATTGGAACCACTGTTTCTCTTTTACGCCTACAGATAACATCACATAAACGAACCCACGACAGTTGCTAAACAAAATACCGGCTTGCTTTTGTCGCTCGTATCCTTGTACACAGTCGTTATTGTAACAGTTTTCGTGCCGTACCACGCAGGAACATCTCACGGGCCGTAAAAAAAAGGCTCGCTGCAATGGAACATCGTGGGAGGATCATTTCATGTAATCAGGCTTTCGGAAAAACAAACAATCGTTGCTAATTCAAAGGCAAGTACCTCGGACTCAGTCCCAGAGTCGTATCGTTTCGCGAACATTCCCATGGCATTGAAAATTAATCCGTCGCTCCACACAGGTAAGATTCTGTCAACGTTCCGCGTTTACAGCGGATATGTCAATCTGCGTAGCAATCAATACAGCATCTATTTAAGTAGGGCCTCTCGTAATCATAGTTGTTACATTTTCGTGTGGACGGAAATAAAACCTCCCAAGCACAGAGCAAGAATGATAATCATAGCTCAGGTCACTTATACATAGTGGTGCACCTCCTACGACGTACAATTTAAATTGTAAATTACAGAGGCAAGCGACGTCGGCTGTCTGGGTCACTGCCATGGGAACCACCTGACCTCCGCAGCATTCCTTGATCTAGGGAACAATTCAGCCCGCTGTCCTACTTACTCTCGGACAAAATGAACAGGCAGTGCGACCGGGCCGTCGGTACGCAAAATAACGAATCCTGTAACGCATAATATCGCCAGCATTACCATTTCAAATAAAGGTGCGCTGCGATCACCGAGAGAAAAGTGCTCGCTTGTTTCGTCCGCCGATTTTACGCAAGTATTAGGCAGCTGAGACGCTAGGCAAAAAACGCCGATAATCTGCAGCACTTCTAACTGATGTGCGCAAAGTTTATACAAGTACACTACTGAGCGTTTTTTTTTTCATATCTTCGAACGACTTACAGACAAAGACAATAGGTACTCTAAGTGTTTTGCCTTCCAATTCTTATTCCATAGAAAAATGTGAAAGTGACTCAATTCCCAACCCTCCACAATACTGGTAGCTACTATGCGATGTACTAAACGGCAAAACTATAATGCACACTCAACTAAACCAACAGGGACAAAATGAAAGCTTCAATAATTTATCACTTACCACCTTATTTACTTTTCTTTTCGCAGGTATACTTAATGTGAACAATTAAATTCAAAGATGTGGCATACCAGCAAAATGTTTTTGTATGAATACCCCTGCCAACAAATCATGTAAAGAAATTTACAAATTTCGAATTTTCTGGAGTAACCCGATAATTATACAAATTCGCCCATAGAATTTTGAAGTTAAAATAGTTATCTTTGGGAATTAAATCCATAAACCAGTGTTATTTAATGATGTTAGACAATCAAGGCAGCTGGTGCAAATTTTTGTTGTAGAAAAAAATGTCACCAGCCGGCAACGGAGTGAAATATGTCGGCGTACATTTCCTGCTCACCAGTCTGCCTGCCAGTGCCCTCGGCTAATTTCCAAACATAACTATAGCGCTTTATATAGTGAAGGTATATCGGTGCCTTGAGAAAACAGACGTACTGAAAAGACGTGGCTCTGGAACCATTATATTTTAAACTCATCACAAACGGATTCAGATTTCAAAATCACCTTCAAAAAGCTGTTTCAGGGATGGTTGCTTTGATTTATTATGTGATGCTGGAACAAATCTTCTGAGTATCCGTCATAGCGTGTGATGTAGCACAAATGAATATTATGCTAATTCCACTATTTCTAAGTAGATTTCGAAGACACAGCCTCGTCAACAAGCACCAAACTACTTTCTGGGAAGCTGTATTCGTAATATACAACGATGATATCAGCCACTAACACACGCAATTCTGTCACACTATTATTAAAGCACACTATTAGAACTCAACAAAAATACCTCTGGCAGCCATATGAAGATTTATTTTTAAATCCTAAATCGGTTATGGTGTTTTTTGAGTAAATATTTTACGCTTTGCTTGTGTTTAGTGGTTCTTTAAAATAGATTATCCTAACAGTTTCTTTACAATTATCACTGCTAGTACTTTTATTATTATTATTACTACTCGCCGTCCACCTTGGCGTTTCTCGGGATGAAAGTAGTACATGGCTTTATTCGATTTTATTTTGTTTCCCTTTCTCATTCTAAACAATTTCAAAATACGGCAGAATACTTCGCGTTTAGTAGGCAGTCAGCACCGTTCTCCATATAATACTGTAAGATGTTTCCCAATAGCACTGAGTCCCTACCCGGAATAACGGGAAACTTCTTTCATTGAGTGGTTGACACCGGACTGCAAACAGAAGTTTGTAATAATTCAGTACGATATCGGACAACGGCTGTAAGTGAGTGAAGCATACGATATACATTACGGAGGGGACTAGCATGAATATCAAAATATTTCTAAATTTCTTCCTAATGAGCATGATAAACAAATACTAAAAATAATGTAGATAAACTCATAGTTCTCATCAAACGTGTCACTGCGCTTAATAACTTCCATACGTTATCGTAAATAAATATACTAAACGTACATTAGAAGTTACAATGAGATTCTATAGCACAGAATGGATGAACAACCCACATAATATGGTACAGGTCAACACTTGGCATTAAAAAAAATGTACAAAGAGAAACATAAATGCATCTTTACAGGTAAAGAAAGTGAAACTGTCACAATTTTTTCATACCAAATTACAAAAAATAGCACTAGGAGTAAATGACACATTTTTGTGTTATGAATTCGCATTATTTCTTAAATTAAAACATAACTGATACATGATAATGATAAAATGATTACTATTACAGCTTACAGAAAAATATGTAAATATTAGGGTTTAACGTCTCGTCGACACAGATGGCGTTTGGAGTTGACATCCTACAGATTTTTCAGTTTATTGTTAAGGTGATTAACAACAATTTTACAAAAGGTGAATATCCTTAGTAAACCAAACCGAGGACACTGATTGTGGTAGGTAGTATTTCATACGCATCAGCATCTTCAAATATTACTACCATACAAAGTTAGGTTTGACTCACGTAACAAGATGGGGTTCACATCAGCTTCCAACTTAGTCAGTCACATGCACGAGAATCGTAAATGTTGATTCCATGTGGCCGCAGAGGAAACGTGGCGTGATTAACTCCGAGTCGTACGACGGTGGAAATAGTTGATCGGACCATGGTAATTGTTTTCGTTGGTGCTTGTACAGATAAGGCCTCTGCTTTTTATTCACAAGTTTACGAGAATTCTGACGTCAACAGATCTGTCACGAGTGTTCCTTTTATACACGTCCCTTCGTAATTTTTTCGTTGGCAATGTATTCTCTAGGTGTTCATTAATTTCAGTATCCACTTCCTGGTGGGTGATGTCTCTTACTAAATGTAGCACCTGTGGTTAATATCCTTCTGTATGTATCTGCAGGTTTAGTATTTTTCCACAACTGAATTTGGCATACGATGTTCACATGTGGACTCTGAACACTGTCATGGCACTACTTACTGATGATTTAGACGTTCCTGGCACATCTTCTGCTGTTGTTACAAATGCAGTAATGAACAAGGTACTGTAAATTTGCTATTATCAGAATTCTGCAAAGAATTATATGACGACAGCCAAACTACTACAACTATCATACATATTCTAGCGGTTCAGAAGATTTCCACTGAACACTTTTGGCGCAAAAGGAAAACGAAAAACTACAACAGTGAGTTACAGATAAGTTAGAAAACAATCTCCGGAATTGACATAATGTATCTAGAATGTTTTCTAAAAAAGTGAACAGAAAATTTCAAGATACTTCCACATTGGGTCATAACTACCAGTTCCAATATGAATAACAGCCTGTAGACACTGTCGTGTGACACAGTTCTTAACAAATGGGTCCGCAGCTCGTGGTCGTGCGGTAGCGTTCTCGCTTCCCGCGCCCGGGTTCCCGGGTTCGATTCCCGGTGGGGTCAGGGATTTTCTCTGCCTCGTGATGACTGGGTGTTGTGTGATGTCCTTAGGTTAGTTAGGTTTAAGTAGTTCTAAGTTCTAGGGGACTGATGACCATAGATGTTAAGTCCCATAGTGCTCAGAGCCATTTGAACCATTTTTTAACAAATGGACTCTATATCGAAGGACAAGCTATCGTACACTTGTGCCGACTAACTGATGTAAGTATTCCTACTATTGTTGTCTTACATCACCGCAGGGAAGACTCGAGTGATACCTTCAGTCGCCATGTACAAGCGCGAGGAGAGAAGGAGAAGTTGTTGGATCCCGCTTCTGGGAACAATGTACAGGAGGTCGAGCAGTCAGGATTTACCACTTGGGCTTCCGGTGCTGACGTTAAATGATGCAACAGGAAATTTGGTCAAAGAAAGAGAATATATTTTAGTGTACGGGATACAAACGCGCTCCTAGGGTAGGATGTTACCAGGTGAAGGTCAGTCTAGGAGTCGCGCAAAATAATTAAAATGGACAACGGAAGGGAAGGCGATTCTGTCTGTAGCCGCTCTTTGGGCACAGAGCCAGAGGCTCTGCACCCCCGAGATAGACGTCTGTTCTACTTGAGGCTTAGATCACAGGAGGAAGAGAAGCAACTGTGTTATGGTTTTCAGAAACATCCAGAGTCCACATAAGTAATCTGCCTCCAGCAAGCATCTTTGGTTAAACCGATGGCGTGAATTTGGTAACAAATTTCAACAGCAGATTGAGTTCATCCCTTGTAAGCAACTAGATTTCTCCTAGGCCTATTATTTCAAATAACTTCACTGTCACACTCAAATTCGATCTCGAAAGAGACATTATTTTTAATCAGCTGCAATAAACACTAACTCTCCTACGACGCCTAATCTGTCTTTTCGACATACGTTCCATGAATCGCTAAATGGTTCAAATGGCTCTGAGCACTATGGGACTTAACATCTGTGGTCATCAGTCCCTTAGAACTACTTAAACCTAACTAACCTAAGGACATCACACAACACCCAGTCATCACGACTTCGGGTTTCAGCCAGTTCTCTGTCCCAAGAATAATTCGAGTGAGAGAACTTTCCTGGGGGACAGTAAATTCGGAAACTTTCTTTCGAATACTACGACAATTTACTGCTAAAATGTTGACGGACGAAACGACTGACCAGTGTTCATGAGAGTACCTCAAACTACCTTCTAGCCTAAAAAAAAACCTCATATGCACTCAAAAAGTACGCTGCTACCCGAGTAGCTGTTTTTCTTGTGTAGAACACCCCTGACCTATCAAGTGGAATCTTAAGAATCCCTACCCTATAACGTAGGTCTATAAGTCTACAGTCAAGACCGCCACAGAGTCGACGAAGCCTTTGGTTGAGTCCCTCCAATCGGCTCGAAAGCAAAGGACCCCGATCAATTCTAGGCAAAAAGCTGCAGACTGCGAGCTTTGCTTGCACCCTGCTCGACTCCAATAGCCTTCACCACCTTCGCTAGCTGCCCGTATGAGCTGACCACGACTAACACTTGAAACAATTGAGGACATCACTCCTGTCAAACTACAACAAGGCAACTTGCTGGCTTGGTTACTATCTGCTTTTATATTCAAGCATTCATATTTTCCATATTTTTCATATTTCCCATAATTTTGTCCGACGCCTGTATATTTTTTCTACTGCAGTCGCCTTACGGCGTGTAGTGGAGAATACTTCTGGTTTCAAAATCTTTCTCCCATTTCCGAAATGCGGGTGGGAAGAACGACTGTCGATAAACCTCGGTATGAGCTATAATTTCTTTCTCGTCGTGGTCATTTCACGAAATGTACGTGGCAGGAAGAAATTTGTTGTGCTTGTTCTTCCGGAACGTACGTTCTCGGAATTTCAGCAGTAAACACCTCAACGCCTCTCTTGAAGCGCCTGCCACTGGAGTTTGTTGAACTTCCTCGTATCGCTGTCTCGCCGCCTAGACGATCGATTCTGTGACTAAACTCGCTGCTCTTCGTTGGATCTTCTGCGCCTCTTCCGTTAATTCATCTGGTAAGGGTAACAGAGGGACGAACAATACTCAAGAATCTCTCTTAACATGTTTTATGAGCCAATTCTTTCGTAGATGAATTTTATTTGCTTCAGATTCGCCTAGTGAATCTCAGCCTAGCATCTCCTTCCCCACAGCTTTTTTTAATGTAGCCACTGGAATGTGGATCGATCAGGATGGTTATTCTCACATATTTTTCGGTAGTTACTTTTCCCATTATTTATTGTCAACAGTGTGACAGAACTGTAGTGGATTTCTCTGCCTATTTATGCGAAACACGTTATTTATGTTCAGGTTCTGTTTCCTCTCCCTGTAACAATCATCCTTCTTCCTGCATTTCGCTGCAGTCTTCTGGTGTTGTTGAGAATCAAATGAGGGCAGATAATTTAGCTGTTGTTAAGCGATCTCGAGGAAATACTAACAGAAGGACCTGGAACAAGAAGCTATCATCAACCTCATAACTCGGAGATACAAGACGACGTTATTCACACAGTCTGTATATTTGATCAAAGGATCTTGGAAAATGGACTAGAAATATCTGATGGACTAGAAATATCTAATATTTTCCCCTGGAAGATTGGAATCAGCGAATAACTCTATTCGGCGACTGCCAGTTTCAAGTAATTTTTTGGTCATTGTTATTGATTAGCGATCGAATTTCACTCCTCACTTAAACAGCCAAACTGAAGAAGACGCACACAGTTGAAAAGTTTAACGATCCCTAAGACAGAGATAGTAGACATACGACCTCTTACTTGTCTTGGTTAGTTGCAGACGTTCTAGATTAGATTATGGTTGTGTATTCTACCAGGGAGGCAGTGATCCCATCAACCAATAACCTATCGTTGAAAGTGACAGATATGTCAAAAATGTGTGATACTACTCACCCTTCTGCCGTACCAGCAACTGGAAGGTCTGTAAGCATCTTATCACTTCAACCATTCATTCATCCTTCGCAAGAAGACGTGAAGCTGTTCATCAAACAGATCGAAAACTGAAGATATTTGCGTCATGCGACACAAAGGTAGAATAAAAATTTAAAACAACACTAGCTTTAAGGAAGACGTCAAAGTATCATAACGAATTAACTTGCTTACAACAGCAGAAGCTAAAATTTTTGCAGTTCTCTATTAGAATCATTCCTGTGATCCTCAAGAAATACTAATATTAATCGGGTATTTCAGTCAGTGATAGACTATACAGTCAACCTCCGCGATTTTTTGTAAGATTATACAAAACAATGAAACGTATTCTTTTCGCGATCTGCAGTAAAACTAAACATTTTTTGGTTCCAGGAGAAGCGCAGTCTGAGTTACAAAAATGTTCATCCTCCAGGAGATCTACTTGTTATTGCAAAAGCTATGTTATTAAAGACGGTTGAGTAATAGCAGTCCTAGAATAAGTTGTTGCAGAAAACAACTCTGCAATCAAGCAGAAAGAGTTTACTAATCAATAATGTCGCTACGTGATCTGATCTAATACGAAGTAAATGACAACAAATACCGATGTCACTAAAGTAGCTTCCGTCACAATGTGGGGTTTCAGACTATCCTGACACCCGACCTGGAACGGTTTGTGTGTCTAAGTACTCTCTCCACTCGAGGTGCAACATGCACCAATTAATCGACAAGTAGCTCCGTTTAATAGCAACTACCGAACCTATAATGAGGCACGCTAGTCCGTTGAACATAGTAAACTAAACAGAATTGTCATAACGTTGCATCCACTGAGCTACATGTTTGTATACCGGGTGTATAGCATCTACACTGCCTAGTCAGTGTCACCATCTTCCAACTCAGAACACCACCAAAAAAGTACTGTTTTGTACTAGTAAATAAGCAACCTACGCATCTGACACAGAAAATTACCAGGAATCAGTTACCTTACCAGCACATTGGGAGTGCGAACAGGCAAACGATTTCTTTAAACTTTGGTGTAATACACGTGACAATATAACTACAGGCAACTTGGTGTTGTATTGTCTTTATTATACATCTAAGAAGACGTGTAAGTAGTAGGGCATTGGGGTTATGAGCAAAGTTTTCATATCAAATTGATATGAAAATTAAATAGGTCAATTAATCACTTCCACCTCCTCCCCCGACGACACACACCCCGGATGACGTCACGTGTTTTTCCCAGCTGCAAGTGTGCCCCAGCCCTCCTTTCCCACCCTGCTCCCTCCCCCCTGCCGCCAACCTACCCTACTGGCTGGAATTTCCAGTTTTGGTGGGAATTTCTTTATCACAGGGCTGTGCTGACATCCCTCCCCACGCCTACCAGGAAAATTAAAAACTGGCAGTACCCTTTCCAAAACTCGAACCCTGGTCCTCCTGGGTGGAAAGGCCAAGTGCACCACCCCTAACCCATTTAAACCACCAGACGCGTTTTGAATTGATGCGAAATTATAAATGATGGTGCAGTTTCAGTGGCTTGAACCCTGCTACTCCTGGACAGAAAGCCCAAGTGCACCCCCAACACATGGAAACTGTCTAGGTGCACGAGAGGAAGGTTTGGTTAGTGTATTTTATTTATTTTGGTCGGGATACTGACACAAAGATCGATTCTAATTACGTAATTAAACACAAAGATCGGTCCGAATTACACAACTATATGCATAGCGCTACACAAGGACAGCAAAAAGCGCAATATACTGCAAAAACTGACGATACCATACAACTGGTGTTATCCTACCAGGAAAAAATTTCGCAGTACCACACGAAACCAGCGACAGAAACTCTCACTCTACCCTACACCTACAAGCTGCCGGGAAAAGGCTGGGGTGTAAGGTACTATCTTTATTCTTTTTGGTGGGAAATATGTTCAACTGATTAGATGCTAGTGTTTGACAGAGAGGAGTTTAAAAAGTGTATTACCTGCAAGCATACAGTATCTATCGCTGTTTGACATCAGAGTTCGCTACAGACGCCTACTAAAAATCACCCTACAGCCCATGTAATCGAAGTCAATACACGCTATCACAGCTGATGGAATAAAATGCGTCACAATACTAATTACACTTCGAAATTGTCGTGAAAGCCAGCACTCGTATTGAACGGGTCATAATGCACCACATGTATTGGGGAAAATCGTCGTCCTAAAAGACTGCACAGGAGGTGGTAGTTGAACTTGCGTTCTCCTCGATGTACAATCACAAACTGCCAAAAATCTAGGCCGTCTCCCCTTACTCCACCACAGGGTGGATGGACAGAGGGAGGGAACTACTCCACCAGCAGCCTCACGGCATGTGATGGTCACTGTCTGATTTGAGACGATGGTTCTTCAACAACGCGTATAGTCAACTAAACAATAGGAGGTAAAAGGGCAGCTGTCTCAAATGCATCTTGTTCGTCTTAAGTATAGTGACACAGCCGCCTCTAATGATTAGGTTGGTTGGTTTTGGGGAAGGAGACCAGACAGCGTGGTCATCGGTCTCATCGGATTAGGGAAGGATTGGGAAGGAAGTCGGCCGTGCCCTTTCAGAGGAACCATCCCGGCATTTGCCTGGAGCAATTTAGGGAAATCACGGAAAACCTAAATCAGGATGGCCGGACGCGGGATTGAACCGTCGTCCTCCCGAATGCGAGTCCAGTGTCCTAATGATTAGGGGGCGCACCTGTTGGAACAGACTAGACAGGCCCCCCAACACCTTCAATAAGCCTCTCGTTCTGCAATGGAAAACACTTCTGCTTAACGTCAAGAACTCTTTCTTGCAATCTGTTAAAAGTATCTCTCTGAATGACAGGAGCCCTTTGGAACAACGAAATTCCGGAGAACGCTCCAGCTGGGAGCGAGGGAAAGCCACGGTCTCGTAGGGAACTCGCCCGCCGTTCTGCACTGGACTATTTAACATCAACTCTACTCCTGTTATTTTGTGACGTCTAGCACAGTGTAAAAAAAGAGAAAAAACAACATTGGCAACGATAATAAATGTCCTCTTTCCATGAAAATGGACCTGAGTCCATTTTCATTTAGTTTTATGAGCAAAATAGGTATAGTTTTTTACGTTCGACTGCACTCGCATCTCATTATTTTGTGACGTCTAGCACAGTGTACCGCCACCGATCACAAATGATCAGCAGAGACATACCCACCCTGCTTAAAATCATGATAAAAAACTTCCACTAGTTTGATGTGAAAACTATCAATCATCGCAGAATGTCCTCGTTATTCCGAAATTAAATTGATCATGCGAGTCACTTTGCATGGCGAGTAGTTTTTGGTTTTTTTCTGTAGTCGGATTACAGTCACCAGGTAGGTCAAATGGGAATCCGTGGAGGGAACACGATGTTCTTTTAGAGGAACACTATTGACAAATGACATTTGAAGCTGACCACAGAGGGATTCTACAGCCCACAACATACATTTCGCGTAAGGACTGTGCTATTAAAAACACTATCGTCGCTACTACGTTACCGTCACCCTGCATAAAAAGCGGTTTTGAGTCTACTGACCTGTACGGAAGTCGGAGAGCACTATATCTAAGACCTTCTGCATCCTGTAGGGAAACAGGACGAGCTGAGTTAATGCAACAGGAGCGCATGGTGACCACTCAGTAGAAATGGGAACTTTATGTCATATCTCCACCAACCGTGTAGAGCGTGTAAGACTAGCGCCAAACGAAGCTTTCCCCCTGCAACACGAGGTAGTAGGAGAGATAGTACAAGCAGTTACGGTGATGTTTCTTGTTGAGAAAATTGGGAAGACTACACATCATACATTGTTTTTTTTTCTACCATGACTTAGAAACCCGTGTCAGCGCCTGCTAAACTGACATTAACACGCTTAATGCACACAGAATGAAACTAGTAGATTGGACGACTCTATTTCAACTTTCAACTTTCGAAGCTTACTCAACAACCTTAAACTTCAGATTAGATCGAAGACAGCAATTCAATTCACAATCCTCTTCAGGGGGAACTTACAGTTCGGGATCCGATACGCTATAGGCACAACTTGGTCAAGGCGTAGTACGCAACTTGACCCCCAAGACCCAATAATCAACTGCCTATGTGCCTCATATTAAACCGCCAAGGAACCAGCCTACAAACGTACCACGCTGCTTCCACCCGCAACAATAAAATTTTTCTTCTGAGAAACCTTCAGTGCCCTCGACCGTGGCCAGCTCTAGCGTTTAACGTGATCTTTGCCGTTGGTGGCTACGGCTGCAGGTGAGCGAGTCTTGTATTATCTCTGACCGCTCCCAGCACTGGCTTCAATGATCCCAGCACCGATACTACAACTGTTGCCCTGCTAAATTTTGCACTCTTATATTCCCCTGAATAACCTACAAATTTATTAATATACCCTACAAACACAATAAGCAAAATTTCATTTTTCGCTATCCTCCGTGCTGTTGCAGTTTTAACGGGAAGCATTGTATGCAGCCGTTTTCAAAAGATTGAACAGCCTAAAATGTTGGCTGCAGTGTGGCTGCTTCCACAGTTCGACAAGAGCTATCACTATGCTCTTCCGCCATACTTTTTATATACGGCACCTGCTCCCGCTATTTGCGAGGGCGTTCTGAAAAGTAAAGGCTCCGAATTTTCTATGTGAAAAATTTTAAAGCTTATTAAATAAACGTTATTAACATTCTACATCTTTATCCTTCGTGTCTACATATATATTTTTTAGCATAGGCACCCTGGCGACTAACACCTTTCTCCCAACGCCAGACCAGTTTGTTGATACCGTCACTGTAGTATGTTTGACTTTATTGACGGAACCACAACGTCTCTCTACTTGCACCACTTCATCACTATCAAAGTGACGACCTCGAATGTGTCCTTTAAGCTTTGGAAACAGATGAACTGTACTGCAAGGAGGATGATCGATAAGAGTGAACTCAAGAAGTCGTATTATTGCAGGTTTCGTAGCTCTCGTGTGTTGCCTAGCATTATCATAGTGAAAGGGAGGGTGCTCCATCTGTGGACGAACTCGTCGAGTTCGAAGCTAGATTACAGTGCACTGTTTCTCATGCACAGACATAGTTTCGTTACACACCGCCATGTTACACGCTGCAGTTCGGAGCCCTCTAGGGTCAGAATGCAGCAAATATGTAGACGTGAAGAATAAACATCTAGACTGTTAATAACGTTTGTTTTATTTAAAAATCTTTGAGTTTTCACATAAAAATTCAGAGCCAATACTTTACAGCTCGCACTCATACTTTAATTAATATAAGCAAGACTAAATCAGATATCGAAGTTAATTATCCAAAATCTCTTAGACAGAGTGACAATGTTTTTTTCCCAACGATCCCCTGGTGAGCACACGCACTGTAAGCATTTGGTCATGGGTAGCCATGAAACCGGCATGCCACCCACTATTCACCTGTCGCTGTAATGGAGCTGAAGCAGCTGCGTATATCTATCATCTACGTTCATTTTGACTCGATGTCCAGCTGGATTAGAGCCATCGTTACTGCTAGAGATCGAAACTCTGTCTATGAAATTGCGCATTCTGTTTACCTCCATATCTATAAATTAAATGATGTAGCCTTCCTACTGTACTGTACACGCACAATAAGTAAAATTTTGGGATTTTCTATTCTTCCTGGTGCCGCATATTTAATCGCGAGCAGTGTACGACTCATTAAGAATTGTTTCCTTGTTGATGAAAAGTGACTTTCTTCGCTGCAATCAGATCGATTCCATCAAATAGCAGACCTTACGAAATTGTGACGTATCGTTTACGATCCTGTTGTGAACAGGCTTTCGTAGTAGCGAATAATTCAGATTTTAGTTGGAGTAGTTGTTTTACATCCATTTGATGTTAGGCCATAGACCGTTATAGATCACACGGCCTGACAATTTCCTATTCCCCAAATATTGTTACGTATGTATATAAATATGTATGATAAGCTAAAAGTTTCGGACACGTTATATAATGGTCGTCTGCCTCCGTAGTAGGGTGGTCAGCGGAGCTGAAAGCCATGCGAGTGACCTGGGTTCGATTACCGATGCTGCTACGGATTTTTCCTTGTTGGTAGAACTGGGACAGGGTGCATCCAGCCTCGTGAGGCCAACTGACGAGATACTAGAGAGAGTTCTGGTTGTTTCCAAGGTCAAGATGCCGAACGACAGAGAGAGTAGTGTGCTGACGCCATGCCCCTCCATACCGCATCGATGATGCTGCTGGCCGAGGATGACACTGCGGTCGGTCAGACCCGATTCAGAACGCGGAAAATTACCTTATATAATAGTTATATACAAATTTCTAAATAAGATTTTAAACTAAAAATATTTCCAGGAACACATGTGGACGCTGATCATTAATTATGGGCTCTGAACTGCAAATTAAAACTCTAGAAATTGCCAAAAGGTAGGAAATTAAGGACCGGGGATATGAATAAGTTGAAGGAAACCGAGGTTGTTGATAATTTCAGAGGGAGCAATACCCAAAGTTGGACTAAAACAGGGAAAACGAATACAATAGAAGACGAATGGGTACCTTTGAGAGACTGAATACTGAAAGCTGTGGAGGATGAAATACGCAAAATCGCAAAGAAAGTACTGTGGAGACCTTCAGAAACATATAACATATTGAACTTACTCGAAGAAGGGAGAGCCGGCCGGTGTGGCCGTGCGGTTAGAAGCGCTTCAGTCTGGAACCGCGTGACCGCTACGGTCGCAGGTTCGAATCCTGTGTCGGGCATGGATGTGTGTGATGTCCTTAGGTTGGTTAGGTTTAAGTAGTTCTAAGTTCTAGGGGACTGATGACCTAAGATGTTAAGTCCCATAGTGCTCAGAGCCAAGAGGGGAGAAAACAGAAAAATGCAGGAAATGTAGTAGGCGAAAAGGAATGCAGCGTCTAAAATAGGAACTGACAAAGTGCAAAATGGCATACCAGGAATGGGTGGAGGAGAGATACAAAGTTGTAGAAATATGCAAGACTATGGGAAAGATAGATAGCGCCTATACGAAAATTAAAGACACATTTGGACGAAAGCGAGCAATATGGCAGACCTGTACTAAGCTAAGTAGGGAAAGCTGAAAGGTGTAAATGATATATAAAAGTCCGGAACCGCGTGACTGCTACGGCCGCAGGTTCGAATCCTGTCTCGGGCATGGATGTGTGTGATGTCCATAGTTTAGTTAGGTATAAGTAGTTATAAGTTCTAGGGGACTGATGACCACAGCTGTTCAGTCCCATAGTGCTCACAGCCATTTGAACCATTTGATATATAAAATGGCTGTTCGAAGGAAATGAAATTGGAGGAGATAAGATGGGTGGTATGAAATTGCGGGAAGAATTTGGTGAAGTACTGCAAGACCTAAGTCGGAACAAGGTCCCTGGAATTGACATTTCCTCTGAGTTACTGAGAGGCTTGGGAGCACCAATGTGCAAGATATGCGACAGGTGAAATACTCTCAGACTTTAAAAAGAATGTAATAACTCCAATTTCAAAGTACGTAGGCAGGAGCTGAACCATTTGTATAAGAAATAGTAGTTTAAAAAAATTACAAGAAGTGTTATTGCAGAATGGACAGACTGGTAGAAGCCGAGCACGGGGAGTTTCAGGTTGGATTTCTGATGAATGTAGGCACACGTGAGGCAATACTGCCCCCGTACATTTCTTAGTATATGGACAGAAGGAAATAGAACCTGTGTTTCTAGCATTTGTAGATTTAGAGAAAGCTTTTGACAATGGTGACTGGAACACACTCTTTAAAATTGTGAAGGTCCAAGGCGTTAAAAACGTAGCATCCACGGACGCTAGAAATCATTAACACCTTTTCACCACCACGTTGTCTTAGTTTCGACAGGATTCGCAAGGTCGAATCTGTGCCCTGTTGAAACAGGGTGCAGAAGAACCCGTTGCCATAACGCCCGGAGTGTGAAGCGCATAAGCATTGCAGCCGCGCGTCGGATATGCTAAAGCGTCAACTGGTGGCGACGCGCTGACGCCGAAGTGCGGCCGCGTGGCGATAAAAGTGGCCGTAACGTAACGAGTTATGTGAGGCGCGCGGCCCGTAACGACGGCTCGATAGCGCATCTCTGCGACGTGCGGGATTTACCTGCAGCCGGCGGGCCGCAATGAGCGCTGCGCGCCCAGCGCTGTGACGCGACGTCGCAGAGCGTGACGCAGCGTTCGTTAGCCGCGAGGAATGACGAGCGCCACTCGTTAGGCGGGTCGCCCTATCATAAACCACCATCGCGGCCAATAAAATCGCTTCATTTTATGCAGCATACTGCGAGCGCCGACCCAGTTCTCACGCCCACCCCGGCCGACGATATTTATAAAACAATTTCGACGCTAGTGCTGCACCTGATGAGCGCTTGCCTTTCACGGCAATGGGCATCACCTGACGTCTACCTTCTTCAATTCGTGCTCTCTGACACACCTGCAGTCAGAATTTTACGCAGAAATAAGCTCGACCGGTCTGGCCACAGACGAGTCAACTGGAACCGACCTACCGCCGTGCCATCCATCAGTCAATGACGTCATATGCGTGACGCTCGGGGCACAACGCAGTCCTGGCTGTTATCGTGTTAGCACAACTGATGCCTCTACAAATTCGGTCAAGTAGCTACTCAACTACGAGGGGGGTTCGGTAAGTAATGCAATACACTTTACAAAACTGTTTAGGCTTTCGTGGCCACTTGTTGACAAACTGCCTATTGGTTTCTGCCTCGGGTTCTTCGGCCGACGTTCATCTAATGATGAGCCTGAATAGCTGCATGGTACCTCTCTACTGGTCGACGTCGGAGATAGTGTCCTGCTGCGTCAATAAGCTTCTCATTATCAACGTACTGCTTCCGGTGGAATGCATCCTTCATTGGACCAAACAGATGGAAGGCGGAAGGTGCGAAATTCTGGTTGTAGGGTGGATGAGGAAGAACAGTTCAATAAAGTTTTGTGATCTTTCGGGTGTGCAGACTTCTGTGGAGCGAAATTCTGGTTGTAGGGTGGATGAGGAAGAACAGTTCAATAAAGTTTTGTGATCTTTCGGGTGTGCAGACTTCTGTGGAGCCTTGCGTTGTCATGGAGAAGGGGAAGTTCGATAGCATTTTTGTGGCTACGAACACGCTGAAGTCGTTTCTTTAATTTTCTGAGGGTAGCACAATACGCTCCACAGTTGATCGTTGCACCATGAGGGGGGCCATCGAACAGAACAACCCCATAAGAGTCCCAGAAGACCATGGTCATGACTTAACTGGCTGAACATGCGGCTTTGAACTTTTCTTTCGGAGGAGAGGTGGTGTGGCACTAATTCATAAAATGGTTCAAATGGCTCTGAGCACTATGCGACTTACCTTCGGAGGTCATCAGTCGCCTAGAACTTAGAACTAATTAAACCATACTAACCTAAAGACATCACATACATCCATGCCCGAGGCAGGATTCGAACCTGCGACCGTAGCGGTAGCTCGGCTCCAGACTGTAGAGCCTAGAACCACACGGCCACTCCGGCCGGCACTAATCCATAGATTGCCATTTTGTTTCCGGTTCAAAGTGACGAACCCATGTTTCATCGACTGTGACGATGTTCAACAAAAAATTGTCATGATCATCCTCGTAACGCGTAAGCAGTTACGCACAAATTGTCCTTCGTTGCTCTTTATCATCTTCTCTTAGCGGCGGGGAACCAAACGGGCACACACGTTTCACTACCCCAACTAATGGACGAGTGTGTCAGCACTACCAACAGAGACGTGCAGTAGTGCAGCGAGATGTTTGACTGTGATCCGTCGATCACATCGAGTAACAGCGTCCACACGTTCCAGCATTGTAGGAGCTGTGTGCGCAGGTTTGCGCGATCTTGTTGCGATGACGATAGACGCCTTGCCCAACGATTCACCGTGCATTTGGTAACTGCCAGGTCTCCGTAGACATTCTGCAAGCTCCTATGAATATCTGCAGTGCTCTGGTTTTCCGCCAAAAGAAATTCAATGGCTCTCTGCTTGGAACACTTTCATGTTAAAATCACATAGGGTGACGATTTATCAGCGGCACATCATCCAGGAACTGTAAGATGTCATATTGAGCGTGCGTTTTGTATACGAATCCTTTCATTTTATCGTAATGTTCGTAATGTGAACAATACCACCCCACTCACAGCGAGCTTGTGTTGATAGGTTCGACACATCAGTTCCTGTGGGATTTCGTCATCACACTTGTAACTATCCCTATTGTTGAAAAGTCCTCTCTTGAAAATGTGGCCTCCTCTCCTAACACGACAGCAGGAAAAATGTGGTTTTCTGCACATTTATGTAAGATCCATTGTACAAACTGCGCTCATCATGGGTAGTGATCTAGCTGCAATGACTAAAACTTCTGTGGACGGTGCGGGTGCAGTTGTTCGTGTAAGATTCTCAGAACAGTTCTTTGGCTTGACCACAGAGCTCGCGCTGCTCGTCGAATATTTATGGTATGATTATCGCCAATCACATTCTCTTTCAAGTCAGGTGCTCTGTCACACATCGCACAGGCAGTATCTTCCATTCTAAGACCGAAGGATATGGTTTCTTGTAGGCATTGTGGTTACAGTCGCTAAGAGAGCAACCCATCACAGAGTCCAGGGCCGCTCTCCCGTTCCATTGAGTGAACCCTTACACTAAGTGAACATCGGTCAACTCTTCATCAGTGAACTTACCCATACTGGTGTGTATCACTGCTACGTACAACTCACACTGTAGGTAAACACACACACCCCAGATAGAACCGAACAATACTGAGGGCAAACTTCGGGGCGGAGAGTCAAGAGGGCTTTATACTTGTCAACAGCGTATGGATCAAGTTTATTTCAAAACAAAGACACACAGTGCGTACCGTCGACATTGGCACCTTGTACAGGTCGTTTCAGTGTAATACAAATACAAACTTAAATGAGGATGGTAAATGAAATGAAGACCAATTACACTGATACGAGCCACTGGAGATCACCGACCCGCTATGCTCAGGTAATATCCCTGAATAACTTCCGAAATTTTGTTGATGTTCGGATTCATTCGGTAGTTTCAGAACCAGTGGCAAACTCACATTTGTAGAAGGAAATTGTCTAATCATTATTTTAATTCAATGAGTGTTAAATGCATTTGAAATGCTGGTCCTGATGCCGTTGCAGCATGGGTGTAATTCTCTTGTAACTGACGTGAGACTGTAGATAGTGTTCCATAGCCTTTTCGCAGAAGTACGTCTTATTTGTTCATGAATAAGAATGGCTGCCTTTGTCTGCACAGTCAGAAGACGCCTCTGATTTTCTGTATTCCGAGACTATTTTCTGCTCGGTAATAGACGCAGCACTAGTAGAATTGTTTTGCAGACATTTCTTTGGTTCAAATGGCTCTGACCACTATGGGACTTAACATCTCAGGCCGGCCAAACATTTTTTTATTGACCTAAAGTGTCATATCGTTTTTCATGACATAAATAGATACTTTTCTGAATTCAGACAGTACATAATAGCAATGAGATATTTTATCAGATAGCAATCCCAAACAGAAGTGGCAATTATCAGGAGCGAAACAGACTCAGTGGCAACGAGTATCACTGATCAAATTTCTGTTTCTCTTACCACAGAACATATCAGCTGAAAGGACCAACGTTAAAATTTTTTCTGAAGTTGCCCTAATTAGATATGCTTGGAATCATTCATAAATTTCTACTGAATGTAGTGTGTATGCTGGCATTGAGTGGAGGAATGGGGGAAAAATGACACTCAGCATCTCCCTCGTCGAGGACGAGATAATTCGGGTCGGCATTGTACCTTTTCAAAGACATCATCTCACCATTCCCCTTAACTGATTTAGAACAACCACTGCAAAACGGAAATCTAATTGGCCAGATGGGAATTTAAACCTTACTCTTCCTGAATGCCAGTCCAGTGTCTAAACCACTGCTTCACCAAATGTGTGTGTGTGTGTGTGTGTGTGTGTGTGTGTGTGTGTGTGTGTGTGTGTGTGTGTAAGGGAGAAGGGGATGACTGGGAAGTGTCATGGAGAGGTAATTCTTCTCCCAAAGCCGAGATATTATGATTTTTTTCTATGTTTGTAGTTACTTACAAGCGGCAGCCCTCTCTTCAGTTGTATAGCTAATAGCATACCGATAAAAGCTTTGCTCACAGGAATGAAATATGCCGTTTTTGTAAACAATCGGCGTTGTTTTTGTGAAATATTTATGCTTGTTTTTTTCTGAGAATATTTGACTTTTGTACATTCTATTAGAACGAGGCTTTTCTTTCCTACAGTCCAACAAAGGAACCACTCAAGTTGTTAATTAGACACTGTTAGTAGTGAGTAACATGTGGACCAGCGGTCTGATCCAACAATTTTTCTTTTCCTTTTTTTTCCCAATAGTAACACGACTCAAATCAGTGCCTTATGAGTTGTGGCTAATTTAGCTATCTCATGGGTAAAAGTGAAGATGACGATCGTTACTAAAACGTTTTCTCAAATTTAGGAGTACATAAATAGTTTATGGGCACGGTGATAAAACATTTTCCTTGGAACCTAGTGAATCAAAATTGCGTGTGTGCAGCCTGTCATTGTCAGAAAAGGAGACACCGGTCTTAACGCAATTTACTATAATATTTAAATCATTGTGCAAAAAACTTTTACTGCCTAGACCGCAATTTACAACAGACAATCAAAATATGACTAGTGCCGGTTTTGTACTACAACCATCGTCAGATTTTTTTGAACAGGTAGAAAAGGAAATCACCCCAAATAAATTCCTTACGAAGTAATACACAGTTTAAAAATGTTAAGGCCGGCAAAAAATATTAAGGAAAGCCTACTCCATTAATAAAATGAAAATACATTACAATCTACTTTAAAGCGTTGGGTGAATAATAATCTGCAGCGCGCAGTGGCCGCGCGGTTTCATGCGTCATGTCACGGACTGCGCGGCCCTCCCGCAGGAGGTTCGAGTCATCCCTTGGGCATGGGTGTGTGTGTTGTTCTTAGTATAAGATAGTATGTAGTGTGTAAGTCTAGGGACCGATGACATAGCAGTTCGGTCCATTAGGAATTCACACACATTTGAACTTTTGAACACAATAATAATTTACTGCTTTCAAAATAACCTACCGGTCACACCGTTAATGCAGGTGAATGCATATGAACAGTATCAGTAATGAACATCATGGAAACCCATGCGTTCGTATTACAAAAACGAGACGAAGACAATACTGATGTTAAAAGCGTCATCAAGACCGAGCCAGGACGTAAACCTGCTTAAATAAACAACTGACTTAGAAACTAAAACGTACATGAATCTACATAATCTTGAAACTTTAAAGTAACGGAAGGAGAACACAATTAAGACTGTGAATCTTACATACATAGTAAAATGACAACATTCCACGTATAAAAAACCCGTTCTAAGCAACTGTCAAATGACATGAACACATTAAAATTCCAGTGAAACACAAAAAATACACACATAACATAATCTTGTGAGACGCAGGTAAAGAAGGGAAGGGAAGCAGTTGCACTAGTAAGATTGTATCAGTCACCCATTAAATGCATTTTCAGAACAGGTAATATAGTGAGAAAGCTTTATGTGTAAGTAGGCTGTTTATGTTTTCTCTATGTAAGTAGGCTGTTTATGTTTTCTCTATGTAAGTAGGCTGTTTATGTTTTCTTATTGGCAACGTTACGTAGCGCTCAATATGAAAATCACTGGCTGTGCTGTGTGCAGTCTGTCGCTAGTTTGCATTGTTGTCTGCCATTGTAGTGTTGGGCAGCGGCAGCTGGATGTGAACAGCGCGTAGCGTTGCGCAGTTGGAGGTGAGCCGCCAGCAGTGGTGGATGTGGGGAGAGAGATGGCGGAGTTTTGAAATTTGTCATGAACTGCTATATTTATATATATTATGACTTTTGATGATACTAAGGTAAATACATTGTTTGTTCTCTATTAATATCTTTCATTTGCTAACTATCCCTATCAGTAGTTAGTGCCTTCCATAGTTTCAATCTTTTATTTAGCTGGCAGTAGTGGCGCTCGCTGTATTGCAGTAGCTTGAGCAGCGAAGATTTTTGTGAGGTAAGTGATTTGTGAAAGGTATAGTTTAATGTTAGTCAGGGCCATTCTTTTGTAGAGAATTCTGAAAGTCAGATTGCGTTGCGCTAAAAATATTGTATGTCAGTTTAAGGACAGTCGTGTATAAATTGTTCAAAAGGGGACGTTTCATATATGCAACGGCCACAAGAATTGATAACTGTTCCACACCTGTAAAAAAAATTGTCCTAACAGTACGTAGTAATATTCAGAGATGAACATATGTTAACAACATTCACAAAAATAAGGAGAAAACCATACCCTGGTTGACAAGGGAGTAATCCATCACAACAAATAAAATAGCCATCGTTACATTACATGTACTCGTTTATGACAGAAATAAAATGAAATCATTCAGCCAGACTAGCAGGTCGTTCCCATTCTGAGAACAACTGAACTGTGCAAGGACTCATATTGCCCGACAGAAATGACCAACACGAATGTCAGTTGGCGCACGAGTACGTGCATTTACATGGAGTGAATCGAACACATAATAAATTTTAACATACGTACAATGTTCGTATGAGGAAACATAATAGCTGATTACTAAAAATAAAGTCAGTTATTATTTTTTACTGTTAATATATCACAATGAATTAACATAAAAGCCGGCAGGTGTGGCCGTGCGGTTCTAGGCGCTTCAGTCTGGAACCGCGTGACCGCTACGGTCGCAGGTTCGAATCCTGCCTCGGGCATGGATGTGTGTGATGTCCTTAGGTTAGTTAGGTTTAAGTAGTTCTAAGTTCTAGGGGACTGATGACCCCACAGTGCTCAGAGCCATTTGAACCATTTAACATAAAAAAAACATGACTACTTACCGAATCCGTATCAAATAAAACGAAAACTACACATAAAAGTAAACCACCCACATGGGCTGTAGCTGCATGTAATAGAATTTCCAAGCATTACTCTTGAGATATATTCTATACTGAAACACGAAATTATTAGTCACTGCGAGAGAAGGCTAAATTTGCGTCTTTGGACATAGCCAATTTATACACCAACGTTTCCATTAAAGAGTCACTTAATTTTACAAATAGTAATTTACTGACGCATAAGAAAACTTCGTGTAGATTAAAAATCGAACTGCTAGATGTATCATTGGCCTACAAATATTTAGCATTTTATGGTAAAATTTATCATCAGAAATATGGTCTTGCAATTGACGATAACCTAGCTTACATTTTAGCAGAAACTTTTTAAACTGTATACTAATGTGTAAGGAATTCTTCTGATTTAGTTTCTTTTTCTGGGTTTTACAGGTATGAATATGGGTTTAGTGCAAAACCTAAAGTGGTCAACATGATTTAACTGTCTATTGTAAATTGTGGTCTAGGCAGTAAAAGTTTCTTGTATATGATTCATTTTATTTTAATAAAATTACATGTCTTGCACCTTATATGGATCACATGAATAGTCACAGGGGAGGTTCATACGCCTTTACTGGAGAAGGACGGTACATTATCAGATATCGCACAGATTACCATAACGGTGAAAGGATCATTCGGCAGAAGTGGAGCTTATTTTTCCGTGCAATTGTCAACAAAATGTAAATCAACTCAGAAATCCACTTCAAAATTTCTTCACATTTGAAAAAGAATGGCCCAGGTTGCTTAATATCTCAAGAAATTCACGGTTGCGCAAAAATAATGACCTACAGAATAATGGAACTGGTTTTCTTTCTGCTTATAACATTATTCGTATTTGTGGTGATAAAACAGCTAATATGCAAGAATAAAGGTGAAATCCAGAGGCACCAATAGTGTGAAATTCAGCTCGCTTTTGTAATAGGACGAAAGTAGATGTACTAACTACTTCAATATCCATTAATGGCTATGAAGATACCGTATAACAAGTGAAAACTTCAACGTTGCTTGAGATGTGAGAGTACTTTTCGACACGAGTTCTACATAGAATCCACTATGAAAAGCGATGGGGTAACCACCTCGTTTGCGTTCAGCGAGGAAGCCTACAAAATCCCGGTAATTAAGCGGATGGTGGGTTCGCGAACTCACATGACGGTTTCAGAAAGAGAAGGAGAGAAACTTGGTGGTTGGAGATATGGATCTTCTGAAGAGTATGATGTAAAATTTAGATGGAAAATTGTAGTAAGAAAATCGTCATGTTTTTGAAGCTCAAGGAAATTTCTTCGTGGTTCAACAATGCGAGATGTCTCTCCAGGCTTCGACTCCTGCACGTGGATGAACTTTCCTGACTCAAGCCACGACGCCAGATAGAGTGCAAGAAAAAAAAAAACTGCACCAAATGTGCCAAGGGTTATACAGTACATGGAGCAATAATAAATATTTTAGGAGGTAGTAGTATATACGAATTCGAATAAAACATTCCCTAAAACATACGTCCAATTTTTTATTGGTTACGGACATACAGCTGTTAGGAGGTAGCCCGAAGAAATACTCACAGAATATCCATCATTTGGATTTGCAGCTCTTTGTGTTTTTCGTGTTTGCAGCTAAAATTGTTGGATGTAATGTCCGCCAGTTATGCATAACACTGTTTTCTTCAAAATTCCCAAACATGTTTCAGCACCTCTGTGCCATCATCAGTGAGCTTCTGTTTTATTTAGTCTTTGCATTCGGCTTGCATGGTTTTGCAGCACCACTTGCGTACTATTTCTTGCTGGTAGCTTGGCATATATTTGTGTGGCAAGCCCTTTCTTCTAAGCATCCTGATGAGGTGTTGTGAAGCATACGCAAATATAACACACATTTTTTAGAAATATGGTCGAAAAAGCACTTTGCCCGCATCTCGTGGTCGTGCGGTAGCGTTCTCGCTTCCCACGCCCGGGTTCCCGGGTTCGATTCCCGGCGGGGTCAGGGATTTTCTCTGCCTCGTGATGGCTGGGTGTTGTGTGATGTCCTTAGGTTAGTTAGGTTTAAGTAGTTCTAAGTTCTAGGGGACTGATGACCATAGATTTTAAGTCCCATAGTGCTCAGAGCCATTTTTTTTTTTTTGAAAAAAGCACTTTACAGTTCACAGAAGCTGTTAAACAAAAAAAAAAAAAAAAAAAAAAAAAAAAAAAAGATTTACTTCAAAGTTGATTTTCGTGAATTATACTTCTGATTGCAGTGTATTTTCTTAATATCTTGCCGGCCGGAGTGGCCAAGCGGTTAAAGGCGCTACAGCCTGGAACCGCGCGACCGCTACGGTCGCAGGTTCGAATCCTGCCTCGGGCATGGATGTGTGCGATGTCGTTAGGTTTAAGTAGTTCTAAGTTCTAGGGGTCTGATGACCTTAGAAGTTAAGTCCCATAGTGCTCAGAGCCCCTTAATATCTTGAAAACAGCAAATGTAGCTCTACTGTATAGTCATAGCGTTGTGTTATGAGGACAGCACTTCTCGTAATCCGAACGTCAACTCATCTCTTGTGATTACTTTCTCTTTGCATATTCCGCATTTCAACCATTCCCACAGTCAAGCAACTAAAAAGGGTAATATGCAGGAACGTTGGTGGACAAGAAATGGACAATTTCTGCTGATCCATCTACCGAGGAATGTTGGGTTGGGACAACGTGTCATCTGACGAACAGAATGTGTAGGGACCTCATCATCTATCACTCATCATCATAACTATTTTTCGAAAATAGTATTTCAGGAAAGAGTTTCATTACACAGGGAGTATGTGGCTTGAATGCTTCTTCAATTGACGATGTACCGAAGTTTCCATTTTTCAAAATTAATTAATGGCGGTGGGATATTTTACAAAATTTCAAATTATTAGAAAAGCTGATTGTACACTTATCAAGATCATTAATTACATGTCAACTTTTATATGAAATACATTTTTTATGTATCATCGTTTCGAAGCTATTCCCCCTAAACCTAAAATGGCAAATTACCTTGTGAGATGTGTTTTACCACTTAAAATTGAAACTGAACAAAGCAAAAATAAATAAATAAATAAATAATTTTTGCAATATTTTCCCCCTCTGTACTCCCGCCAGGTTTCAACAACATCTTTTATGGACACTTGGGAATGTTCCCTTGTTAGTCGATTTTAGTTCCTGTGTTTCATCCTGGTGATGTATGACAAGGAGATGGTGGGATCTAGGACAGAGAGCAAATAATAAGACGCACACATATTGTTTGATAACTTTTTTACTTAACTTGAATAACAGCAGATCCAGAGGAATTCGGCTCCATGGTGGCGCTGGCTGCACGGGCTGAACAGGGTGTGTCTTGGAATCGTCCGTAGATTCGCGGTGTAATCACGTGGGCTACTGCCAATTTCCAGACGGGGACTGGCGCGGCGAGGTACCGATAGCACGCGCTCCCTCGATTTTCAATAAGTTTTTAGTTTTTCGGGAAGCTTTTTAGGTTTCCTGAAGTTTTTTGGATTTCTAGATGATTTTTGGCTTTTGAGATAATCAGCTATTTTTCGAGAAAATTTTAATTTTTGCGGAAATTTCGGTGTTTAAAAATGATTATTTTCCAAGAACATTAAAATTTTGTAGAAAATTGTAGTTTCAAAAGAATTTTAGTTTTGAAGGATAGTTTAGATTGTAAGAAAATTTTAGTTTTCAAGATTTTTGCATGATGAAAACCCAAAAAAGTGAAACAGAGAAAGGGCTGGTATCAGCCTATAACTCTAGAGTTCCTGGGTTAATCATCAATAGGTGCAAGATCACTTTCTCTTACTTGTCACCTTTTTCGTCTTTAATAACAATGTTTATGTATGAAAAATGCCAAGTTACATCACTAGTCAGCGTTTGAGAGGGAGACAACGTCACTGCCATGCTACAGCCATCGACTGCACTGATGCGTCCTCGTCGCGGCACAGTTACTGCTTTTTCAAGTGGTCGCCTCCCGGGCTCCTGCGCTCGACCGGGTGTCAAAACTGGTCGAAAGACTGCCATAAGTCATTGCTGAGATAATGATGAGGGCTGTAATAGCAGCCACGTCGACTGCCCAAAGCCGGAAAACTGAAGGCCGTCCCGACGCGGTCCGTACCCAGAACAGCGACGTCAAGCCAGCTCGCTGGGTTCCTGAAAGCTCACCAGCCACTTGACACCAACAGAAGAAAAAGAACGTGAAAAGAGGAACCACGAGGACAACAAAAAAGGGAGGATCACATCATACAAAATTGATATGGGAGGCAAGGGCTATGTGCTACAATTCCATAAGTACCAACGAACGATCTCCACCTCTCCAGAGATACTCCCAGTCACGGATAGGATTTAACATTAAACTATAATTTTCCCTATAACTCTTCTCCCAATAAATGTCAGGGCAAAATCGTCAAGTGTCGGATCTTAGTAACGGCAACCACCTCCAACACAACCATGCTTAGTAAAGCCTCGGGTATTTGAAACCACCTCCATCTTGCGGCCAACTTTATGGTCCATCTGTGCCCCGTGCAAATGTGGTACTTCTGCGTCACATCATTAGAGGTACTCATTGTGTGTAATCACGTGATAGGACCAAGGAAAGGGAAATGTAGCTGTATCAGTCACCTGCCATATCCTACTGAAAGGAAAAAGCCAGGTATATACGTCAACTGACTTAGAGACACCAAGAATTATCTCGATCTGCATAGATGGATGGGGATTTCATCCGTATTACTGCAGAAAGCATATCCATTACCTAATGCCTTAACCACTGCATCGTCTCATGTAGTAACATTGATATAAAGCCAGAAATAAAAATTGTTTACAGCCAGATAAGTGAGTCTTACTCTACATTACACATTTTCAAAAGACTTCTGTAAGGATCAAAAACAATCAGTCACAAACCACTTATTTTTCAAGCCAATGTCGAAAGCTTTTCATGTTGCCAAAGACCTTCTACTCTTTGCCAGAATCTCAAAGGTACATTTAATTTTTTCTGTTGTAATTATAATGAACTGAAGTACATGTATTGAAGGGAATATTATATTTTTTGATATGGACTCAGGAAAGTCTTTTGGGTCAATTATTCTGACCCGAGTTGATACATTTTGTGTGGCTGACACTCGGAGTTTTCTATCCGGCTCGTGCAGATAAGCCCGTACTGACGTCACAGAGAAAAGAAATGTTATTCATTTCAAAAATGTAGGCACGTGACACATTATGAACAAAGCATAAATCAGCTTTTTCCGGCATAGAATTTAGGTTCTAAATCAGAACATATTTCAATAGTTAAAGCCTGATACAAACCGCCAATGGAGCTCCTAAGTTGATGTGTCTTACTGCTTCAAATGATGATGTCAATAAGTCTAAAAGTAAGTGCCATACTTCCGGCAGAGTTGCAGTCAGCGCAGAAAGGAGCTTGGGAGGAGAGTGAGACCAGCAACGCGCTCTCTGTCACCATCACAGGTAAGTTGCACAAGATATGGAGTTAACAGGAACTGGATGTGTATGTTTCCTTTGCGCATTTTAAATGCTAATAACTAAAACCTTTTTCGTTTTTGTTTATGCCATATTTCTCACAGAGATTGTATTTTTTACAACACCATGCATGAAACTGGTAGCACAGAATATACCGCATTGTCTGAAACAACATATCTCTGTTCCGTAGTCAACCATAATTATTCGAATTAGCGCCTTTAACAGATACTGTTGGGACTAAATTCTGGCGTGTGATTTTCATCAAACGAAAATGAGGTGTCTTGATATACGACAGATGTATTCGCTATACATTACAAGCGCTAAATCATGATAAAATATGGAGAATTATATTCAAGTCCAAGGTTAAGATGTCTGCCAGGGATTATACATTTGTATTGTTGCCACGTTACTAAGCGCTAAAGATATCTAGAAGAATTGAATTATTTAGATGCAGCAAACGCTTTAAGTTTTGAAAGGGGTTCCAGTAATTACGTTTGTTAGACTGACGGTTTAATATCAGACGGTGACAGTTCCGCAGAGTTTATTTAGTAGGTCTCATGAGGAATTAGCAATGTCAGTTGCGGCACTAGTTTGATAAGCGTTTTGTTCGTTAGAATAACTACATAATCGCTGCTTAGTATACCTCCAGCATCTACTATTATCATAAATGAAACGAAGTATAGTAATTCTCACGTTCTGTCACTCCCCCTCTACCAGAATCGTCTTAGACGGTGTTAGGTGCAGCCAAAAACCTTAAAAATTACACTAGTTGTTCAAAAGCTGCAAGTCACAGACAGAATGAGTAAATTTAAACTCCATAAAAACACGTGATAACTTTTTCTTTCAGCTAGAGGTCTCAATATCGAACTGTATCTCATGGGGATTACATTAGGAATTTTCTTTGAAAACATCAACAAGTTTTATAATTGTTGTCGAAAATCTGATTCTCGCAACTGAGGAGCATTTCCAGGTATTGAGCAAGATACAAATACGTTGGCCAGATGCTTTCTTTTTGTCTCCAGCATTTTCTCTTCCGTCCTCTAACAGGAAGTCATCTAGGTGCTACACAACACAGAAAAATCAACCTTTGAAAAACTCAAAACTATTGTTTTCGCAGCAAAAGCCATCGAATAGCTATTGCTCGATCTCGTAAGAGAACTGCAAGAACGAATTACGTGCCGTTCAGTTCTTTCGATACAGGGACGGCCTCTTGTCTTTCTTTCCATTGCTCTATGAGAGCATTTCGTGCAGGTACTCCGAACTACTGACTTGTCATTTACTTATGATAACTTATCTCAGAAGGCCCATTTTTGTGACTCTCCCCTGTAAAGCCTATATGAATATAGGTGAACCGTAAACTCTGCTTAAAATGCGCATAATTTTATTAACAGTTTGTTGCTGTAATTCTAGTGGTAGACGTCACGTAAAATGTAGAGCATCACGAAACGCTCCCAGCTGACGCTTATCATCAATAAGTTCTTATCGGCTACGCGTATTAGTCAACAGCATTAATTTATTCGCATATACCCTAAGATAAGATAGGTTTGACAAAAGAAAGTACGGCTGATGTAAGGAAGAATAGAGTATAACGTCCTGAAGACGATCAGGCCATAAGAGAAGCAGCTAAAAACGTCTAGACCAAAGAAGGGTATGGAGACAGACTGAACTCTTTTAAAATAAACAATTGAGACGGTCGTCTTAATCGATTTATGGGACCCAGAACTTTATTTGTCGTTGGAGAGGATACTGCAGCAATAACAATTGTCCAGATTCTCCCATCCCGTTGATGCCTTTAGGGTTTGAATGACACTAGGGGATTAAATACCGTCTAATTAAAAATTACATGAAACGTATTCCCATTTGCGAATATGGACAACAATTAGGTGTATAATGGAATGACGACGGTGAAGAGTTATGTGGGACTTAGACCCATACCTGGATTTCCCGCTTTACGCAAGCGATTGCTTTAATCTCTTTGTCTATCCGAGCACGAGCGACGGCCAGACCCAAACCTGAATATATGCGTCGCAACCTGCTCTCGTACACGTTATGTAATTCCCGTACAGGGGTGGATATTTTTAACTGAATGCAGCTGCCTAGTACAGGCGGGTCGATACGACAGTGCAGTGCCTGTGTTGTTAACAAGTATGATGCAATATTTTCTTCGGACACACATTTATGCCCGGAGGAACACTGCATCGTACTTCTTAACAACACAGGCTCTCCACTATTTTAATTTAAAATTATTTTTAAAGGTGCAGGCTGAATGACATGCTCAAATTGATCGTGACGCCCTAACCCCCGAGAGAAAGAGAAATGAAGGCAACGTTAAGTCAAAAAATTAGTAGTCCTCACAAAAATAGATCAGAATGGTTCAAATGGCTCTAAGCACTATGTGACTTAACATCTGAGGTCATCAGTCTGCTAAACTTCGAAATACTTAAACCTAATTAACCTAAGGACATCACACACATTCATGCCCGAGGCAGGATTCGAACCTGCGACCGTAGCAGCAGCGCGGTTCCGGACTGAAGCGCCTAGAACCGCTCGGCTACAGCGGCCGGCAATAGATCAGAACCTCCGGTTAGGCACTACGCACCTTCGACCTCAATCTTTTCTCAGTCCTTTCAGTAGAGTCAAGCGTAAAAGGTAAAATGTATTCTAAAGTTATAAATGAAGGCTTAGATTCGATAAAAGAGTCGAAACTACACGGAGAGCAGTAGCTATGGCAGCGCCCTCAGTTGTGACAATTCTTAGAACAGTGGAAGTAGTCGTAGCGTCACTCCCGTCGTTTAAATATTCGTTGTTATCCTGTGTCGTTAGTTAACTGTGCATCCTACATCGAGTTTCGAACATTATTAATATGTTTAATGAACGATCGATATTAACAGCGCTTTAGACTGTGTCTCGTGAATGCTGAATGGAGTCACAAACGAAGTCTAGCGTGGTAATAATTTTTATTTACCTCCAGTTAGTCCTTGTACACGTTTGAGCTCAGTCATTCACCCGACAAATAACAGATCTAGTACAAGGAAGGATACTGATGATTTCATGTGGCAATACGGTTTAGTTCTTACATTCTTTTGAAAGGAATGAGGAGGATTTGGGTTCCACATCGGCGACGATATCATTAATGGAGGAGGAGAAAACTGAACTGGGGACGCATGGGAAACTAAATCACTCTTGTCTTTTTCAAAGGCGCCACCCCGCATTTTCTTCAAACAATTTAGGGAAACTGCACAAAACGTAAAACTGGATGGTCGGACGGGGATTTGAACCAACCGTCCTTTAGAATACGAGTCATGTCTTGCTTCTGTGCCACCTTCGTACAGCACAACCTTAGAAATTTTGTACGACGGTTGTAAACCGATTATTTTTTCTTGCAGATAATGCAAACTAGCAATGTTTAATCTACACGAATCTAGAGCCAAAAAACGTCTCAAGGTGGGACCGGAAATAATTAGTTTGCTTGATAAATGTTTCTGGTGAGCAATAAGTCGGCAGGACGATTACAGGAATACGACGATGCTCAACTATACTCACGCTTGCTAGTTTATTTAAATTGCACCTTCTTCGTTTAGCAGTTATCACTTGTCAAGCGGTCGTCTGTATCTTTTGAAGCAAAGCGGGAGCCACCAGTTTCGTCACAACGCTACGCACTGGCAGTGAATTAGTTTAATGGTGCATTTACTTCAAAGAAGGACCCTCGAAGCATTGTCTACGCATCTTAAGTTTTCCGTATCTTTCCTTATCTTTTCAGCTGACTGCTGGGATTATTCCTCCAAGTATGCCTTAATCGTTGACACCGATTTAATCTACAAAAAGTTATCAGCGTTCACGATTTATGACACTTGAATAACAATTCGAGTTTTCGTAGTTACAATCTTCTTCGTCAGCTATTGACGGTACTGAAGTGTGTTTCTTATGCAGGGTGTATCCGAACTCCAGCTCAAAATTTCGGAGGTTGTGCCTGATATACATATTTTCTGAGTATTTTGATATAAGGGACCTATAGCCTCGGAAGGAGAGTTACACAGTAATAATGTGTTTATGATTTATTCGTTTTGGTACCCCATACACGTTTCACAGTGTGAAAATTCCTTCATAACAGTCAGAAAGCCTTTAATTTGTAATCGCCAAAACGTAAAACACAAAACGTAACCCTCCGATGAAAAAGTCCTGTAGCGTGGTTCCTGGAAACAGCTTATCATAGCATCTTGCTCTGAGTTGTGTAAATCCATACATAAGACACATATGAGCCAACTTTTCTTCAGTAAACTTATCGATACTGCCATATATCGCTGTTAACTAACAACTAATATTGCCGGAAAAACTCCAAACAGAATTGAGCAGTGCTGAGGGCGAAGTGTAAAGTGACTATTACTGCTGTCAACGGCAAGTGCCGTGAGTGAATTGAGCAGCTTTGCTTCCACACAAGACATTCAGCCCATACTATCGAATTTTCACTATTGTGCAATTGTTTCCAGTTCAGTATAGATACAACTACAGATGAGGGTAAGTAAACAAAAGAATGTAATTACTCTTTAGCGAGCTACCGGAGAGCACTAGTCCATCATCCAAAATATTCTGAAATAGACGTGGGCAACTCGGGTGGTGTTCGCATTCAACTTTTACTGTAGTGGTCTTGCTTACTATGAGCGTAGCGACGTTATCTCGAACGTGACTGGCTTTTGTATGTGTAAATACGGCGAAAGGACAGCGAAAGGAGGATCACCACACCCTCCTGCACCTTTCTTTTACCACGGGCCAGTAGCCGGTCGAAGTGGCCGTGCGGTTAAAGGCGCTGCAGTCTGGAACCGCAAGACCGCTACGGTCGCAGGTTCGAATCCTGCCTCGGGCATGGATGTTTGTGATGTCCTTAGGTTAGTTAGGTTTAACTAGTTCTAAGTTCTAGGGGACTAATGACCTCAGCAGTTGAGTCCCATAGTGCTCAGAGCCATTTGAACCAATTTGAACCACGGGTCAGAATTGAGGTGCAAAAGAAAGAAAACCACCCTACCTCTATCACTTTCATTTGAAACGATGTCTTTAAATTTGGTTCCTTGTGAACACTCAGTTTCCAGCGTCCAGCCACAGGCTCCATGAAGGCTATAGCCACTGTCACGTCGGTTCTACTAGTGAAAATCCTTAACTGAGACAAGATGCAACTTGATCAGCGAGAAAATTCGATACATGAGTGCGAAATTCGCCGAAGTGGTCTAATTAACCTCGGCGTCAAAGACATGTTTTACGTTTCGCTGTCTCCACGCGGTTTCTACCTCTCTCTGGCAATTGCGGTGGTTTTATAAATTAATATTTAACGTCTCGGTGAAAGCGACACCGCTAACGTGAAAGTCCTGCGTGTTTTTCTGTTTGAAGCAGTTTCTTCAAGTCCAGAGAGCAAACCTGTCCTACACAACAGTCACTTAGCCTGCTACGTATCGCCCTGGTATCAAGTTAAATTTCACAGGAACTGAGGCTTTGTGGTGGCAGAGAGACTTTCCCGCTTCACAATTTATTCGGCCGCGATCCGTCTGAATAGCGGAGAATAGACTCTCCGTAAGGTGTAAGAGCCGTTTGCCCCACTATTTCACGTGCGCCACGCTGCCAATAGAATGTGGCTGCCGGCTGCCGGCTGCCGGCTGCCAACAGCAGTCCTACAGACGACTATGTTATGCACCATGTATAGGCGGCAATAAATACTAACACGGCCGGAGTTGCGCCGGGCGACGAAGAATCTCGCGGTGGGGGAAGGCAAATAGAACAAGAAACCTGCCGCGCTGCTCAATTGAGTCGCAACACCCGCCACAATTCTGTCTTCTTTTTGTCATATTACGGCGCCCACAAAAAACCGCTCGCGTGCTCGCGCGACCCGGCTAGAATATCCCGGGGACGAATTTATCAAAGGCGGCTGCGGCAGATACATCGATAAGGGAATGAGCACGAGTTTCTAAGACGGAGAACAAAAGAGCGACGGAACTGGTTTGCAGTGGCCTGACGGATGAAGTGACGTCGCGTCCCGCGGCTGGTGAGCATCCGTCACTTCTCTCTGGCCGACTCGTTTCCCGCGCCACGCCAAAACTGCGGCCATTATTTATCGGACACCCACACGGCTGTTTGGACCCTAATAGAAAGTTCTACGACAGCCAGATGATAAAGATACCATACATTAGACGAAGATTTTACATTTCAAAAACATGTAAATTTTGATCATCACACCTACAAAAACAGCTAATCTGTGATAAGAAATTACTGATCGACATTAACGATGTTAATTGTTACATAGTATTACTGCATTTTTGGTGAAAGTGTTTCATAGTAGTTCGCGGTTGATCAGGGCAGATGCGTCATACTGCTAAAGATACCTCTCTCCGGCAGGCCCATATGTTGCAAGGGTTGTTTCCACCACGCTGCAGAATTTTCGCTATAAAACCCTTACACACCCTCCATCCTCTCCACATGCGACTTCCATATTTTTGAAGCCCTGTAGAAAGTCATTCGTGGACGTCGATTGGCTTCAGATGAAGAAGTGCACGCCTCGGTATAATTATGGTTCCGCAGACAACCGAAAACATATTTCTATTAACGCACTGACCGTTTTGACTCAGAGGGATAAATTTATTAATCGTTATGTCAACTATTTTTGAAATATTAAACAGTTTACTTACCTTTTCCCAATCTGTCTCGCTCTCGTTTGACTGCCGCTTTTATTAGGATATATAATTATGAAACGGGACTCGTTTATGACAAAGGGAAGAGATTAGGGACTCGTCATAAATGGGCTGCACAGCAAGCTGGGAGAGGAGACGAGTCTCTGTCTGGCTGTGTCGGTAGCCACCGAGGTTCAGTTTTTCCGTGGGTTCACTAATCCAATTAAGGCGAATTCTATAATGGTTACTCAGAAAATAAGTAACTGATTTTTCCCCTATCCTGTCCTAGCTGCAGCTACACTCTGTTTCTAATAACTTTGCCATCAATTTGAAATATTTTATTTCTTCCATAAGAGTGCACCCGTTCGTGTGAACGTAAATATGTGAAAACCAGTTAATTTTAATGTGAAATTCGGTGTCTATATGCAGAGTCGTACCTAGGTGATCCTGCAACCCTGGAAAAACTACCAACGCAGTAATTTGTGAGTTAGATTTAGTAACCATGAATCGTTATTGAAAAATATTCAGTAAATGAGCTCTATACTTGTAAAACATGCTCGCAACTAATGAAATGTATCATTGCAGTAAATAAATAACAAACGGTAGGAAATTTCTAAAATAATTGAAAACAAATCAAAATCTGTGTCTTCTTGGTTGTGGCACCTACCATACGTTGGTTTTCCTATGATGTATAATAATCAACAGATGTTATTTGCTCTTTATAAGTTATTAATAGTTCGTACATCAATAATTGGAAATAAAAGAAATTGGGCTATAATTAAGTACTGATAACACATTAATTTCCAAGAATTGTGTTTTTTTAATGATTTTACTTTCCATTTCCTTGCTTTAAGTGAAGCATACTCATTGATTGTGCATTGCATTCTATCGGCTAGATAGATAAATCTGATAGTATGATTCACATGCACTCGACCTTAAGTAAGTTTTTAATCATCTTTAATTTCCTGGAACTGCTTTGACAAAATGCCGCAGTCCCTGGAGTTGTCATAAATATTCTCACAGCCATTTAGATGTTTGGATTTGCATCTCACCACCCACATTTTCGTAAAATAAATTCAAATTTTCCGAACGGGGAACTTTGCCACTGCTCTTCATCAGCTCTTTCTGCTGACTTTGTTAGCTCCTATATCGTTAACTACCTCAACTCTGTTGATATTTCAGTTACAATTGAAACTAAAATCTGCTACATACTTTTCATAATAAAATATAGAACTCTCATTTAAGTCGTTGTTGACAGGAAATTAAAATGAGATGAAATGGTGTGCTATATGTGACATTTTTTTCTTGTTTCACTTATTATTCTACAAAATTCAGTGAAGCAGTCTTATTTAAATAGTTGCAGTCCAGTCCTCAGTTGGCAGAAATTGGCATCCTTCGATAAAACAGCATATTTGCTTCAGCACCCGCTAGCCAGCCGTCAAGATACTAGAAAACCGTCAGCACCAAAAACTCAATTACTGAACAAGAGAGAGGTGTGTAGGCGACTGCTGTATGAAGAAAGAACACTGTTGACACACAACTCTTGTGACACTTATTCGACAGTAGTCATATGTGTGCACAACATGAGTACGAAAGTACCTTTCCGACGACGTGCCACTGCAGTGTACCACACCTCGATGGAACTTGGACCATACATAAGGTAATTGAAAGAAATACGCAGTGAGCCGAAGATAAATGACGCTCTTATCTGAAGACAATAATGACATTTAAGTCAGCGCTATTCATAGCGGCCCCGTGCACGTTCCAAAAGCCCGGACATAGTTCCTAATGGAGTGTACGATCATCAGAGACGACAATGCACGCTCTGAAACGTGCTCCCGTGCTTGTCTCGGAGTTGGTAACGATTTATTGTGGTAGAGAGTTCTGTTCCTCCACCAGAGCGGTTGACAGCTCCCGAATGGTCGTTGGTGCATATGGATGTGCTGAAATGCGTCTGCTCAACGAATTCCACATGTGCTCTGTGGGATTTAAGTCGAGGGAACGGCAGGCCAGTCCATTCGCCGAATGTCCTCTCGTTGCAAGCGCTCCTCCGTTTGCGCAGTTCCATGCGGTCGCGCTTTGTCGCCCATAAAAACGAAGTCAGACCCTTGGTGAAGGAGTACAATGTGACAGTAACGCTGACCTGATAGTCTACAGTGTTCCAAAATTTAGAGGTCAATACGCTCATGCAATATTACGCCTCCCCACAGCATAACACCCGGACTACAAAAGCTATTATGTTCCATAAAGTTCCTCGGTGCCTTATTTGATACCACCTCTCGCCATATGAGAGTACGTCCAGCACTATCGAATTTGATTGTATTGGAGATCCAGGTATTATGGTGCAGGGAGGCGTAATGTTGATTGGGCGTACTGACCACCAGATCTTCGAACACCCTTCACTGAACGGTCGAAGTTACTGTGACACTGTATTCCTGCCCCATGCGCAACTTTTCACGGGTGTATTCTTCCCTGAATCCATTTTCATGCTAATGGTGTGATACCGCATCGATTGGCGCAGGTGGACCGGCTCTCAGAACTGGAGGATAAGCGTCGAATGGACTGGCCTGTCCGTTCTCCCGACTTCATTCCTATCGAACCCGTGCGGGATGTGTTAGAGAGACGTACTGCAGCACGTCCATATACACAGACGACCGCCCAGTAGCTTTTAACCACGCTGGCGGAGGAATGGAACGCCTGCCATAAGCACTTGTTACCAACGTTATGGCCAGCAATCGAGAACGTTACAGCGAATGCATAGCCGCCCATGGTCATCACACACCTTGGTCAAAAAGATTTCGGGTTGCAGCCGGTCGTCGTAAACTTCATTGCACGATATTTCGGCTGGACAACTGCCAGCCATCTTCAGGTGAGCCGAACAAGGACTGATGAAGACGTTCTCCGCTCCAGCTTATATAGTGCGCTGATAGTGCTGCCGCGCATGTGTTGCAATTGCGGAGACAGAAGGGCCACACCGACCAGCGGCAGCTCCCTCGCTGGTGGAACTGCAGTAATCAGCTGCCGTCGGTATTGTCGCTATATAAGCTGGAGCGGAGAACGTCTTCGTCCGGCATCTTCGGCGGTAATCCGGTAGGATACCGCCCTTCGATTGACCATTCGGTTTAATCGAAGCGTTAGGTATTGCAGGTGCCAGCCAGCAGTCCAGCCAGCAGCAGCAGCAGCAGCAGCGGTCCCGGTCCCGGTCTGCAGTAGCGGTCCAGCCAGCAGCAGCCCGCCAGTCCTCCTGCGGCAGCAGCAGCAGCGGTCCCGCCAGCAGCAGCGGTCCCGCCAGCAGCAACGGTCCAGCCAGCAGCAGCAGCAGCAGCAGCAGCGGCAGCCGCCGCCCCGGCCCCGTCCGCGGCAGCAGCAGCAGCAGCAGCAGCAGCTGAGGCGTTCCAGCCCCCCGCCGTCGCCGTCGCCGTCCGCCCCTGGTCTTCGTCCGTCTTCGTCCGTCTTCGTCCGTCTTCGTCTCCGTTTTTCGTCTGTCCCCGGTTTGTGTCCTTTCTTTTTCGTCCTTTCTTTTTCATCCTGTGCATTTTTGCTTCTCCTTATCGTCATGTCCGCCCCCACCACCACCGCCACCACTACCACCACCGCCATAGTTTATACTTCTCCTTCCGCCGCCTCCACCACTATAACATGGTGTGCCCAGTCATACCCCCCTCCTTCCATCCCGCCTCTTCTCACTCTCCCTTCGCCCTCGCTCTTTGTCGCCCCCTCTCCAGCTTCGTCCTCCCGCTCCTCTCGGTCTGATCCTTTCCCCCCACTCCCCCAGCCGGTCACTGCAGCTCCAGCTAGGGTGGTGGCCCGTCGGGCCACTGTCCATGCCCAGATCTCCCCATCGCCTTCGCCATCACCACCGCCACCGCCGCCGTCGCCGTCGCCGTCGCCTTCACCGTCACCATCTCCGGCGCCTATTGCTGCGTCCGCACTGGGACCTGTCCCTTCCCACCACCTCCCTATAGCTCCCGACCCTCATATCACCACCCGCCCTTCTGCCGCCATTAAACGCCCTAGTGGCACCACCACCTCCTCCGCTCCCAAAAAGGCCCCGCCCCGTCCTCCTTCCCCCCCCCCCCACAGGATGAATGTCTCCCCACCTGGCCCTGCTCCCTCCACCGCCTCCTCCTCCACCCCTCCTTATACTAATACCTCCTCTCCCATCCTGATCCTTCCCTTCTCGAGGCCTGGAATCTCTCCCTCCTCCTCCGCCATCACTTCCCTGGTGCCCCCATCTCTCTCCTCACTCCCAGACGGGATTCTGTTCTCATCTCCTCCCCCGCCCAACCCTCCATACTGACATCCTCTCCCGCCTCCCCATCACCCGTTTTGGCCCCAACACCTCCATCGCCCCTGCTCCTTCTCCATCTCCTACCCACCAACCCCAACCCCCGCGTTGCCCACCGACCCTCACGGCCATGATCACTCGGCTCAGTCCGTCTATCACGGAGGAGGAGGTGTTGGCGGAGCTCAAGGCGCATCCCACGCTGGAGGTGCGGGCGATCCGCCGCATTTTCAACTCGGCCGGCCCCACCCGCCTTATGCGGGTTTTCTCTGAGGATGCCCCCTCCATTGACTGTCTCCTGAAGGAGGGTGCCCTCCTCTTCAACCAGCGCTACAAGGTCGACCCCTCCCGTTCCCCTCCTCAATCCCTGTGCTGCCAGAAGTGTCTGCGCTATAACGCACACCCAACAGCTGAGTGCCACGAAGCCCCCACCTGCCCGCATTGTAGGCAAGTGCACTTCCTCCGGCAGTGTCCTAACCTTCAAGACCCTCCCTTCTGCAATACCTGCAATCTCCCCCATCCCACCTACTCCCAAAAGTGTAAAGCCCGACCCCCTCCGACCACTCCTGAACTCACCGTCCCTGTCCGTCCTCTGGACGCCCCCACCCCTCCTGGAAATTCCCTTCGTCCCCCCCCCCACCGCTGAGGACATCATCAGGTTCATCACCATCATCCTTCAGAATGTCCATCCCTTTCAGCAGCCCCACACCCTCCAACGGATCTCCCTCGCTGCCCGTTCCATTTTCCAACTCAAAATGTACGCCACCTACTCCCACAACCAGTCCCATTTCACCTTCTCCCGTCTTGACACCCTCGTCTAAATCCCTGTCATGGTGCGACAGCAATGTATCCTTTTCAACAATATCCGCTCCCTTCCCGCCAACAAGAACCTCTTCCTGCATACCCTTGCCACCCACCGCGTGGATGCCTTCCTCCTCAATGAAACCTTCCTCCAACCCCACAACTCCATCCACACCTCACCCTATCTCCTTCACCGCTCCAATAATCCCCTCCCAATTGCGCGTGGCGGAGTTGCCATTGGTCACCACTGCCAGATCCCCGTTCGGCTCCAACCTCTTCTTCCCGACCCCACCGAACACCTGATCCTTAGCCTCTTCTTCCCCGGCCTTACCATTACCTGCGCCACCATCTATGTCTGCCCCAACGCCCCTATTCCTTTCGACTTCCTCTCCCACATTGACCGCACCTTCTCCTCCTACGTGATCGCCGCCGACCTCAACATCCATAGTTGTTCCGCTGCCCCGTTACGGCGGTGGAATCGGTTCCTCTCCTCCCTTCAAGGCGACCTCATCCCCATCCTCCAGCACACCCGTCCATAATCCAACTCCAGTCCTGATGTTATCCTCTCCTCCCCCAACCTCCTTGGCCGCATATCGGTGGATGACCTGGAGCCTATTGGTAGCGACCATCTCCCTGTCCTCCTCACCATTTCAGACGGTCGTCGCCCCCGCCCCGACCCTCGTAATGACCCTCCCCCCAAGTACGTCCATGACTATTCCCGTGCCAACTGGAATGCCTACCGGGATACCCTCTCCACCCAGGTCGATAGCCACCCCTTCACCTACCACCACCCTGACGATGTTACCCATGCCGCCTCCTTTCTCCAGTAGACCTTGTCTGAGGCCATGGAGGCCCACGTCCCTACTGTCGCCGTCCACCCCCACCGTCCTACCCTATCCCCACAGGCCGTCCTCCTCCTCCGTGAATTCCGTCATCTCTACCGTGCCTTCCTCCGCATGCGTGACCCGGACACACTACGACGCCACCGGCAACTACAGCGACACATTCATAATTTGCTCGCGGCTAAGAAACGCCAGGACTGGCGACAGACATGCACCCGTTTAAATGCTACCCTCCCAATAAACTCGTCCAAGTTCTGGTCGGCCTTCCGTCGCCTTACCGGAACTAAACCCTCCCCCTATTATCCTCTTCTCCATGATGATCACCCTTTCCCTGACACCCTTAGTAAGGCCAATTACTTTGCCTCCTACCTCTCCGATGTATTTTCCATCCCCGATGATCCCCAGTTCGATTACTCCCTCTTCCCGGATATCCGCAATCGAACTGACACCTCTATCCCTCCCCTCGCTCCTGGTTTCCAGTACTTGGACAACATTGCACACACGGAACTCAATGCCCTTATCACTACACAGGATCTCATTGATACACTCCGCACAAAACGCAACACCGCTCCTGGTCACGATCGTGTCACTTACCGTCACCTTCGTGAAGCTCCTGTCTCTTTCCTCTCCACCCTGGCCAGACTCTACAATGTAGTCCTGTCCACCGATTACTACCCCGACCTGTGGAAAACCTCCCGTATCCTCATGTTCCTTAAACCTGGCAAACCGCCGTCCGCTGTCTCCTCCTACCATCCCATTAGCCTTACCTCGGTCTTCAGCAAGGTCCTGGAATCTATCCTCACCCGACGCATCCACCAGCATCTCCGCCAGCGCCGCCTCCTTCCCGTTTCCCAGTGTGGCTTTCGACCGTCCTTCTCTTCTGACGACCTTCTCCTTCACCTCACTCATCTCCTTTCCGAACAGCTTAATTCCCGTCGCTCCGCAATCTTCCTCTCCCTGGACCTCAAACGTGCTTATGACCGCGTATGGCATTCCGGTCTCCTCTTCAAGCTCCAAACCTTCGCCCTTCCTATCAACTACGTCCGTCTGATCGGCTCCTTTCTCTCCCGCCATCCTTCCTATGTCACCATCCATAACTCCGATTCCTACACCTTTTTCCCCTCCGCCGGTGTGCCCCAAGGCTCCGTCCTCTTCCCCCTTCTGTACCTTTTGTACATGGCGGACATGCCGCCGCCGTCGCCACCCATCCACCTTCTCCAGTTTGCCAATGACACCGCCTTCCTTGCCCTTGCCCCCACCCTACAGCGCCCCCCAAACACCTTCTCCAATCCCATCTTGACCGGTTCACCGCTTGGTGCAACCAGTGGTTGCTCAAGGTCAATCCCTCCAAAACCCAGGCGATCATTGTAGGCAAAACCACCCCTTCCTTCCGTCTCCTTGATTTCTATATCACCATCTATGGCCGTCCTATCGCCCTCACTCCCACCCTTAAGTATCTTGGCGTCACCCTCGACCGCTGCCTCTCCTGGACTCCCCACCTCCGGACAATCCAAGCCAAGGCACGCTCCCGACTCGGTCTCCTCAAGCTCCTCTCTGGCCGTATGTGAGGTCTGGACCCCTCCACTATCCTCCACACCTATAAATCCCTCATCCGCCCTATCCTTTGTTATGCCCATCCAGCTTGGATCTCCGCCTCCCTACCTTTTATAAATCCCTCCAAATCCTTGAACGTCATGCTCTCCGCCTCCCCTATCGCATCCGTCAACCCTCCCCCACACGGATCCTGTACGATCTCATCCCCTTCCCGCACCTCCTCCTTTTCCTTGAAAGGATACGGATCCTGTACACCTCCCGCAAGCTCGATCCTCCCCGCCCGCTCGTCTCCCCGATCCTCTCCCACCCCCGCCCGCTGCCGTGCCTTTATTCGCTCGTCCCACCCGGTCTCCGTCTCTCCACCCTCCTTACCCTCTCCCAGGGTGGCTTCTTCCAGCTCCCCCTCCCTCATGATGCCCTCCTCCCCTCCATATACCCCTCCTATCAACTGTGATCCTCCCGCCCTCCTCCTGTGCTTGCTCCTCTGGGCACCCTCCCTCCCTTCTCTCCCTTTTCCCTCCCTCCTTCCTTTCTCCCCCCTCCTCCCCTGGGCCTCCCCACCCCTGTCCCTCTCCTCCTGCCCCCGTCTCCTCAGCCATTGGCATCCTTTTTCTCCCCTCCCCCCCACCTCACCCCTGTTCCCCTCTTGGCAAGTCCCCGGACTCGCACACGCTCAGTGGACATTCGCGCGCCGGAGATCACCGCCATCAGTGTTTCGTGTGTGCCGTCATGTTTAGTGTTCAGTGTTTCACCGTCACACTCCATCGTTCACCAGTGCCATCGTCTTCTTCAGTGTTTGTGCGTCGTATCAACAGTTTGCAGTGTGGATTATCGTCGAGTGTGAACGGCTTCGTGTTTGTCTTTATGTGTCTACTGTTTTATTGCCCACCGTTCTGTAACTTATGTGTCTTTTCAGTGTTTCTTCTCTTTGTGTATCCTCTGGCTGAAGAGCGGCGCTGTATGCCGCTGCCAGCCTACCTGATTGTTCAGGTATTAAAATCACAATAAAGTAAAAAAAAAAAAAAAAAAAAAAAAAAAACGTCTTCGTCAGTCCTTGTTCGGCTCACCTGAAGATGGCTGGCAGTTGTCCAGCCGAAATATAGTGCAATGAAGTTTACAACGACCGGCTGCAACCCCGAAATCTTTTTGACCAGTTGATTCGCCGGAAAAAATTTCAAATTTTACATCACACACCTTATTAAAAACAATGTCCCGCATTTCGCAGTGTTCAGAAGACCATCATGACTTAATTATAGTTTCTGTGTTTCAGTAAGTATGTTATTTCCTTTCAATTGTTGCATATTTCTTTCAGTTAAGTCTTGTACTATAGCGTAGCAGTTCTTTCTATGTATGGTCCACTGTTATCAATCTGTGTTCCTTGGCAGAAACATATCAAGTGACAGCCACTTTTGTCCTAAAGGTTTGCACACCTGTGTACTTGGATTAAATGACGCTACAGAAATAACTCTGTGACAACAGCGTGATTTTACAGCCGCGTGATGAGGGGAAGACATCTTCCCGCCGGCATGTGATAGGAACACTTGAGGCAGGAGAACTTACGTAGTTCTCCCGGTTAATTCTTACATCTTCTTTTTTGGCGTCTTCTATGCCTCCGCCCTTAGCGGGGGCTTATCTCATCATGGCCTCGGTACGTACATGGAGCGAGAACCATAGAAATCTAAAATCATGCTGGTCTATCCTTCCTGCTGCTACCAGAAGTTATAGTCAGAACAAAACAAAGAAACACTTATCTTGCATAAATATTACACCGATCTGAGGTTCGTACCTTCCCGTTAACCTGCTGTGTTACCTTCAAACAAGAACTCTGCCGACAGTCCGCTATCTGCTCGACACAGTATTAGTACGTCAACAAAATCAAATTGCTCATAAATCCAAAACTGTTCCATTACGCCATTAGCGACTAGAATAACTACCGTACAAATAACCTACAGTTTGTTTACTTATTTACTTTTTTACACGTCAAGTTCCGTATGACCAAATTGAGGAGCAAATCTCCAAGGTCATGGAACGTTTGAGTACATGAAATTGCAACATAAAAGAACTAACAGATAAAGATAAAATGTTTATGAAACCAAAAAAGTCAACCCATAAGTTTAAGTAAATGCAATCAACAATGTAACATATGAATCAGCTTAATTTTTCAAGGAACTCCTCAACAGAGTAGGAGTGACCTATGAGGAAACGCTTCAGTTTCGATTTAAAAGCGTGGTGATTACTTCTTAGATATAGAATTTTTGGGATAACTTATTGAAAATGGATGCAGCAGTATACTGCACACCTTTCTACACAAGAGTCAAGGAAGTCCAGTCCAAATGCAGGCTGGATTTCTACCGAGCGTTAACTGAGTGAAAGCTGCTTAGTCTTGGGAGTAAACTGATATTGATAACAAGGAACGACAGTAAAGAATACATATATACTGAGAGGCCAATGTCAAAATACCCAGAGTAGTGAGCAGGAATCGACAAGAGGTTCTCGATTCGAACTTACACCACTTATTGCCCGAATCGCCCGTTTCTGAGCCAAAAATATCCTTTTAGAATGGGAAGAGTTACCCCAAGATATAATACCACACGACATAAGCGAATGAAAATAAGCAAAGTAGACTAATTTTCGTATCGAACGATCACTCACTTCAGATAGCGTTCGAATAACAAAAATGGCAGCATTAAGTCTATGAACAAGATCCACGACAGTTTACTGTCTATCTGAACACCTAGAAATTTCAACTGTTCAGTTTCACTAATCATACGTCCATTTTGTAAAATTAAAATGTCGGGCTTTGTTGAATTGAGTGTTAGATACTGAAAAAAATGAGTCTTACTGTGATTTAGGGTTAGTTTATTTTCTACAAGCCATGAACGTATGTCATGAACGGCACTATTTGAAACCTATCCAATGTTGTACATAAAATCCTTTACTACCAAGCTAGTGTCATCAGCAAACAGAAATATTTTAGAGGTACCCGTGATAATACTAGAGGGCATATCATTTATATAAATAATGAACAGGAGTGGCCCCAACACTGATCCCTGGGGCACCCTC